>NW_017306416.1:891722-980412 GCF_000935625.1 Nanorana parkeri
TATATATTGTTATTGATATACCTCCACCCGAAAGTGCCCAGCTTCCCGTGCCCTTTATTGACAATATATTGCTTATTACAATTGGTCAGAATTGAATCACAAGATTGGTCCCCTATAAACATCAGTAGGTTTTACCACAAGTTTGCAAACTTTGACCTTCTAGCAAGATTCAGAAAACTGTTGAACTGAACCCAAGCTAATTCCTAGACCTGAGTGATTAAGCCGGCACATTCTCTATCATATCTCTAAGATGAAGTGGGCAGAAAAGCCAAGCAACGGTTAAAAATAAGTCCAATCATTTTAAAATCAATTCTAAAAGCCACAGGCAACCAGTAAAGAGATTTAGGAACTGGAATAATGTGATCTCTTCTTCTGGTACAATTAAGAACTTTAGCTCCAATGATTTGGACCCCTTACAAGTTAATAATGGAAATCTTTAGTAAACCTAATCAAAAAGCATTGTGATAATCCTGTCTGGATGATACAAGAGCTTAAATCAACTTTTGTCAGCAGTTAAGAGAATATCACAGACTTTAGGAATAACGTGAAATTGATAGTAATGTGTTATAATACAAAGGAAAGCTATAGACTGTGGTGTTAGCTCTTGAACCCATGTATAATTTTTTTAGTGCAGTTGATGAAAAAAGGAACTTATACTGTTGGTTGCCATAGCCGACTTTCCTTTTTGTTTTGCTTTCCTTTATTAAATGACAAAGTGACTTTGCTAAGGCCATCAGCTGCGGCTAAGCACAGTCTAACACATCATTTTGCGTATAATATTATTCTGGGAATTGGGTACTCGTATTATTTGCTTTACTTTTGGGCCTCCACTACAGCTGCTGTGGATTACATTATTAAGGATGACACGTGTACTCATCTCCCATGTGTTGGAGAACATTTGCTGCTCGAACATAAACATTTGACAGGACGTTTTGTAAAGAATACCCAAAGCACCGCAAACTGACTATCTTCATTTGCATGGCCGCAGTCTATAGGATAGAGTTTTATTTTTCCCAACATGTATTCCAGTGAATTATTATTGACCGTAAGTGTAGCTTAATGATAATTGTTGCTGCAGGATTTCAACTTGCTCGGCAGTAAGACATTAATGATTATTAATGTCCTCTCAAAGAGCCAATAGAGGATACAATTATGGTTGTGTAGAATCTTTTGGCTACAATAAAGTCATAATTGAATTTGATCTAAAGGGCAAATTTGACTAAACTGTTACATAAAAAGTGGCACATACATACACTATAGAGCCAAAAGTATATGGACATCTATCATACCTACCTCTATAGCCAAAAGTATGCGATTATTCCTTCAAAATACTGAGTTCCGATCTTTCCAGTGAAGGGCACTGTTCATGCTACAGCATGCAAGGACATTTTGCACAATTGTACTCCTCCAACCTTTTGACCACATTTTGAGAAGGCCCTTTTGTGTTTCCGCATGACTGTGCCCCTTCAAATAATGCCAGCTCCATAAAGACATGGCTTAATGAGTTTGGGGTGGAGGAACTCAAGTTAGCTACACAGAACACTGGCTTCAACCCTACTGAACATCTCTGGGATAATTTGGAATGCTGATTTTGAGTCAGGTCCTCCCTCTTAACATCAGTACCTGATCTTAAAAATGCTCTTTTGACTCAATAGGCACTAACTCACATAGGCATTAGGGATGGGCTCGATGTTCGAGTCAAGCATGAGTTTGACTCGAACATCAGCAGTTCGAGTCGAGCTAGGGTCCCTCCTAACATTGCTACCAGACCTAAAGGGTCTGGTATTGTTTGGGAGGGGCAACCACATATTTTTTTTTCTTTTTAAATGTAATTTTTTTCTTTATAAATATAATTTTTGCTGCAGCAGGTTCTATACATCATACAGATCCGCCACATTACAGGACGTTCAAGGGGCCCACTCCACACACGAAATGTAAAGGAAGTTTTCATTTTTATTGTTTCCCTTTGATGTGATGTTAAACTCACAGCTCCTTTAACCTCCCTGGCGGTATTCCCGAGTCTGGCTCGGGGTGAATTTTCCATACCAGGAGCGGTAAATGCAGTACCCGTATCCCTATACCATTTTTGTGGCTAATAACTTGCATAAAGGCCTTCAAAATGGGGAAAATTAATTTTCAAAGTTCTACCCCCATAGACTTGCCATTAAGTTCGAGTTTAAAATCAAACTTTTTCCATGTTCTAAAGATTGAATTCTAACCAAACACCGGTGTGTTCGGCCCATCACTAATAGGCATTCCAAAATCTTTAGGAAGGCTTTCCTAGAAGAGTAGAGGCTATTACAGCACGAAGGGAGGGGGGGTCAAATGAATGCCCATGGTTTTGGAATGGGACATCCAACAATCTCATGTAGATGTGATAGTCAGTTGTCCACACACCTTTGGCCATATAATGTATACAAAGATTATTTTTGCTGCCAAAATATGTCTAATGTAGGGTTGCACAGATACCAAGTACAGTACTCGGTACAAGTACGAGTACATGTACCGATACTTTTGAGCTCCAAGACTACACTAGAGAAAAATTCAAAAGTTAGGAGGCAGCTGTCATGTGTAAGGAGCACACGGAGCTCCTGGGATTTGTACGTCTCTGTTTTAATGTATGATTTTGTTTTTATAAATGTAAATAAAGGGATGCACCGATACCAGTTTTGCGAGTACGAGTACTGGTACTTGCCGAGTACTTACAAGTATGAGTACTGATACATTTTTGTTTATTGTCATGTGACAGTTTTTCTAAATCAATACAGACTAATGATTTTGGGACAGTGGTGGAGTGCCAGCGCCAGGTCCCAGCTGCCACTGCTGCAACCCTGGTAGTTCTCATGAAAATGCCAAGTATCGGCACTGGTACTCAAAAAGTATCTGTGCATCCCTAGTCTAAAGTAACGCAAAAAGTCGTGAGCTGCTGACTACTGTTCTATGAATTCATGGGATAAAGGTGGGGGACCCCACATTGTAGACTCCATGCCACTCATCCAACTATACCTGTTCTTCTGGCTAACAATGAACTTTACAACGCCCACCTTGAGTGCACTTTCTCATATACTATAGGCTGTTCAGTTTAAAAATAGATTTTAGTTGTCTTCATGAAAAATGATTTAATGACTTTCTAAGAAATACATAGGCAAAGTAATGTTACAGCTTTCATGTTATACTTATGTTTCTCTTTCAGATATTCACAGTATCCGAGGTCTGGCTGTGGACTGGATATCACGCAATCTGTACTGGATCAGCTCAGAGTTTGATGAAACGCAAATTAACGTGGCCAGATTGGATGGGTCTCTGAAAACGTCAGTCATACATGGCATTGATAAAGCGCAGAGCCTTGCTATTCACCCAGCTAGAGGGTAAATAATAACTTTCTTCTTTTTAAATTGATTTTCCCTGATGTGGTGGGCAGAAGGATGCAACAGCTAACTTTCAGAGCAACTGTTATATGTGTGATAGTTACATTTAAAAAAAAAATTCCTACAAACGAAAGGGCCAAGTAGTGTTTTGGCAAAGCAAGGAGAACCAAGTGGCTCTTGATAATTACTAGGTTTGCAATCTGCCTTGTTAGCATGGGAATAGATTGGGTGCCATTGATACTGATTTCTTCCTACTACAATTTTTTTAAACAACACAAAAGTGTCAGGACTATTGCATTGTAATGCATGAATCTGTATGAAGCTGTATAAAGATTTGAAGCTGTATGGAGATATATGCTGAACTACACACTAGGACGCCATTTATGTTGCTATCTGTAGCTTTCCATCCATCAATGTGATCTTAAAGGATTTATTCTAAAACTATAAAAGGCCATTGTGTGCTCATTAGTTGCCTCTGTTTGTGTATGAGACAGTGTAATGATCAGTGAGGTTTATCTGTCCATAAGCTCTTGCAAAGAAGAGGGAAGAGAGGTAGCTTTGTTCAAGATGCCTGCATACTAAAATGCAGGGCAAATGTTACTGGAGAGGGCTCAGCTACAGGTTATAAAACGCAAGAAAAGCTCTACCTTGCATCATGTGGAATGTTCATTTTCAAATGTCAAAATCTTACTAGATGGGATTGAATTTGCAAAAAAAAAACCTCTTCAAAAAGACTCAGTAGCCTTTCATTATTAATTTATTGTTATATATAGCATGCTAGTATTTATGATTTTGCAAATGAATGTCCATATTATTGATTATCATTGATGGAAGATATGCAAATCAATGTGGCTGATAATTAGATTGGTATACCTTAGGTAGAGGGTTTCAATACTTCAGTAGTACATATGGTGTCTCTGTACAAGCTTCCCATTCAGCTTGCTGCATGTACATGTTATCTCTAACAGGCATGCATAAGATATGTTACTGCTGTGATACTGACCCACAGTAAATATAGTTCTACTCAAAAACTGGACCAGTGGTTAGCAGAGGGACAAACAGATTATTTTTTATAGCTAAGACCTAACAAGAAATCTGAAAGCCTTATTGAAAAGTTTTAGGGTACTTTTGGATAAACAAATGTTGTGACTTTACCACTTTTCTTCATGGTGCTATAATCCTTTGAAGGTCCCTGAGCTCCCAGTACAGACTTTCCACCAACTACGTTTTACCTACATGATGTAGATGTTAGATCCATTCCAGAGGATGCTATACCTTTTTTCCTTAGTCTTAATCAGAAACTTTCCCAGGGTGGCCCTTCCCATACTATGCTACTGCATATATTTCTCATGATTATTTGACCCAGCAAGTTCTGATACATGTGTGTAACGGGGCATTATGGGCATCACAAGGAAACTTAGCAATATATAAAGGTAGTGTTAGGATGAGGTGGCAGGTGGCATAAAAAATTGTGTGGCGGCATACCTTTTACGCAACTGCAGTAGAAAGGAAGACCAGTGGAACAACAGTTTTATAGAGCCCACACAGTGGCATAAGGCCATAGAGAAGTGACATCACAATACTGCCACAGTTTGTGTTCTCAACCACCTTGCCTGGCCTCCACACAAACACTGCAAACATTTGTGTACTGTTTCTGGTCACATTCTAATTTTCTAGCTGTTGGTTGTTGTGGACTCTCCCATGATCCTAAAATGATTACAAAAGGCACTTTGACTATTGTCAAGCATTCTTCCAATATTTAAAAAAAAAGTTGTTTTCAAGACATGCCTTTCCCTTTTCTTTTGTACATTTGCTAGGAAGATACCAAGATAAAGGTATGTTACCATCAAAAGTTGAACTTCAAAGACAAAGGTGTATCAGTAGAACAAAATCCAGGTCTTTTTTTTTTTAATTTTCATTTGATTAACTTTGATGATATGTCATCAAGTCACAATTTAATGAGCTACATCCTTGTTCTACATGAGAAATCTGGCACATAATATAATTAATGAGGGATTGTTTGATGTTTTTTTTATTCCCTCTAATGATGGATATTTGAAGTATAACTGTCAAATTTTTTGGTGTTCCATTTTTTACTTATTATACAAATGTCAAAATCATACTTGACTTGCAGCAGTGAGATCCCCTTCATTGTGCTATGCAGTTATTTAATAGATGTGTATGTCCCATGATTATCACTTGGTGGGATGACGATGGTTAGTGCACAAAGTCAGGTCCATAAAGACATGGCTTGACAAGTTTTGTGTGGAGGAACTTGGGTGGCTGAACAGAGCCCCAGCCTCAACCCTCAAACACTTTTGGGATACATTGAAATGCCCACTGTAAGCAAGTTTTCTTATTCAACATTAGTATCTAACCTAACAAATACACTTTTTTGGTCAATGGGTTCACATAAACTCTCCGAAATCTTTTGGAAAGTCCTCCATGAGGAGCAGAGGCTGCTAAAGCCAGAAAGGCTATGATTTTGTAATGGTTTCCATATAGGCGTGATAGTCAGGGGGCCACAAACCTTTGGCCATTTGATGTACTAAAAGAAGGTAAGCGGTGTTACCGATTACTTGGATGGATGCTTCTAAGTCAGTTTATTACATAATTTTCTTTAAAAAACTAAGTATAAATCAGTAACTGCACCCATTGAGAGGAGGGTGTGAAACCACATATACCCGTCTGGCTTGTGAGTGGTGCATTAACCACTTGCTTTCTGGAGCAATTTCTTACTATTTGCACACACATTATAAAATATGAATTTTTGGCTAGAAAACAGCTTTAAACCCCAAAAAATGATATATGTTCTGAAAGCAGAGGCCCTGTACAATAAAAAAAACATGCTAGTTGCAATTTTGTATGTTGTACAGTATTTGCACAAATGTTTATAAAACCAGTATTTTTTAGGATAAAATACCCTAAAATGAAATAATAAGAATACAATATCCAATTTTTTTGTAAAATATAAAGGTGGGGTCACATTGGGTAAATAGATACCAAACATGTCAAGCCATAAAATTGCGTTCGCCCGTGAAGCAGCAACAAACTTTAATACCCAAAATTACTCATAAGGGGACACTTTAAAATCGCTCATCAGTTTAGTGTTAACAGTGATTAATGGCTCTAGAATTATTGCTCACACTCCGATGTTCGTGCCGATATGTAACATGTGTACCGCAATTTTCGTTTTTGCAAGTAGGACGCACCCCTAATGTCACCTAGGAACCCCAAAGAAGCTGAGGAAGCAGATATGTGCTTCCCCAGCTTCTTCTACTAGCTCTAAGAGCCGGAGAATGTAAACTGTGACACCGGAAGTGATGTAATACACATCACTTCCTGGGTCCAGTGATCCAGTGATCGGAGGAGAGATCAGCGGCTGGAAGCCACTGGATCTCTCTCACTGATTGTTGCAGGGAGACCCACCATGCTGGTCCGGGGCCCTGTACGTGGGACAGCAGGCCCCAGGGAAGCCGGTGGTGGAGGGGGTTGGAGGGAAGCACATGATGGCCATTTGTACAAATGATCCATCGGCTGTATAGATGCCGGATCACTTTTACCTGAAAAGCCATCGCTGGCTGTTTAAAATGACAATTAGAACACGGCTGCATCAGCAGCTGTGATCTTGGTTTAACCACTTCTGCAGGCCGCCATATACAGTATGCATGTATTGTGGCCCCGGAAGTGGTTAAGGTCTGCCATCTGGAGAGAAGCATTGTTTAATGGAATATGTAGCCCTGATAATAAATAAGGGCCTATAATAATAACATAGAACTACAACACCACACTTCCTGGCAACATAGAATGAATTGTAAACCAGTGTATAACCCAATAGATGACAATGTTTGTGCAATCAGATAAATGATTGATAAGAATATCCCTGTAACATATGGTTTTTCCAGCATCAAGATTTTCAATATAATTAACAAAACTAGGACAGGGATATAAATAGATTTGTTACAAGGACTTGTTTATACTTTCTTGATTTTAATGTATTGTTATTAATATTAAATGTTACTGTTCAACATACAAGACTGTGTCTATAGGATTTCAATTATAAAGAATAGATTTGTATAAGTGCATGAATTGATAAATGGAAATATAGGGGTCCTGAGTGATAACAGGATGAGGTTTGGCATCTCCCATGCCAAATGTCCCCGATTACTTCTCTAATTTACTCATTACTGATTTCCATATCAATTTTATGTCATTTCTATGATTTCATTAACTGTTTTTGCAAATTGGAATTTCCCGGCAGGGTGCAGATTGTGGGTGTTCGAGTTTAGGATGTGTGTATTAATATTATTTTCATTTTCATATCTGAACTCCAGTTTTTTATGTAATGTTCACCTATTGAACAGCATCCCCTCCGGGTCACATTGCAGCTGCTTCAATGTCTGTGCACACTATGCACCTTTCACAGTGTTCACTTAAAGCTGCATTATAATCTATAGCAGATTCCTCACCTCCAATCGTTTTGACACCCAGCATCATTCAGCTTCATGCAACCCTTTCTTCCCCAGCCAGGCTGTCAGCAACACACCCATTGTAGTCTATTGGACCACAGCAGCATTGTTACTACAGTCCCATGTCAGATGTTTGGTATTACCTATAGTGGTCTGCATGCAAATACCCATGCTGTTGCCCACCAGCCTGCCCTAAATTTAAATAGTGCCTCCCGAGAACCAGCCCACTGCATTCTTTAGGGGTGAAGGTTCTCATTAGATGGTAATATGGTTGAGTGAATGTAGGTAGGGCACCCTCCCAACAGCTCTAGCAGGAGGAAAGACCCAGTGATGATGCCAGATCCCAGAGATGGCCTAGGGCAGGGATGTCCAAACTCCGGCCCTCCAGCTGTGGTGAAACTACAAATCCCATGATGCATCTCTCTCCAGGAGTCATGTCTGTGGCTGTGAGAATCTTGCAACGCCTCATGGGATTCGTAGTTCCACCACAGCTGGAGGGCCGGATTTTGGACATCCCTGGCCTAGGGTGTTGCTGGGGAACTGTAAGGGTTGTAAATTTAAGTCATTAGACTTGTGCATTCAACATTATCCATTACTAAACCCAAAGCCTTCACATTTAGCAGGCAACTTAATTTGTTTATGACTTACAATACAGATCCAAATGTGGCAGCTTTTATTTTTTATAAAAAAAAAAAAGAAAGCTTTACTATGCACAATTTGCTCTGCTGCACATTCGGCCAAAGCATATTAAGCAGATTTAACTGTGTTGCTGTTCAGTTTTGGGTGGACTTAAACAAAGCTAGGTTTTTGGCTCTCCAGCTGGGAATTGAGTGAAGGAACCAAATTGTGTTTTTCAGTCCCTGGCAAAGGGAATATTTTTCAGGCCACAATAAAAACAGGAATTGGCTGTTGTGTTGTTGACCTAAAACCAAACACATGTTTCAATCTAGTTGAATTGGAAATATCTTTTTGTGTAACATATTTATTTTTGTTTCACTTGTAAAGGAAGATTTTCTGGATGGATGGAAACAGCATCAACATGGCAAACATGGATGGCAGTAACAGCAAGATCCTATTTCAAAATCAAAAGGAGCCAATTGGTAAGTACTATGCACAATGCAATTCAGATGTCCCCTTTGATGTTTTGCTATTGTTATTGTTGTTGACAGGGACGAATGAAGTGATTCTGGCGAATTGATATTGTCACAAAACTATTGATTTTGCCTTTGGTGAATTTAGCTGAAGAGGAAACTTTCAATTTTGCTCTTTGAGCTGAAATTTGTTTGAAACAGCAGCGCACATTTTTTCTGTATTTAGAGATCGTGGTTTTTTTTGGCATATTTAGGGTAGTTTGTCTCTTTCTGTAAAAAAAAATAAAAAAACATAAAATACTATGGCTAATGAGAGGCCATTTTGGCACAAGAACAAGTCCAGGTTAGTTTGAGGGATCTTGAATAACCTCAGGAGCCATTTAAAGCCTGTTGCACCCTTAAAAACACAAAATAACTTCATTTTGACTTCTCCTTTGACTCCAAAGCATTTTGTTAAAATAGCAACATTGTGTCAAAATACGCAGATTTTGGCCAAAATATATGGGGAGTTAAAATTCCATTTCCTTCATCCCTACTTCCTAAATGTTATTTTGTCTTGGTATAAAGTGTATTTAGGCTGTATTACACCTACTGTACATGCACATTTTTTCATGTGTTGACATGGCTGCATTGAGTTAGTCCGTTAATTTTGAATGGATCCTTAATGAGCCTCAATGCTAGGCAGCTCTTTAGTTCCAGGTACCCTAATAAAGATCTCAGTGGAATCATAAACAGAAAATTGAAGGATAAAAGTGCCACTCCAATGGCAAAAGTTCAGAATTAATTTTGTTTGTGTTCAACACGGTGAACCAATGCATTTCAGGGGCTTCAATGATCCCTCGTCATCATGGATACAAAAACATACATTAAAGTGACTCTAAACTCAGTAGTTAAACCTTAAAAATGCATTAAAGTACCTTAACTATTAGCAGAAATTCTACTTATTTGTGTATCACTCGGCTGTAGATCCTCAAATCATTTCTGAATTGGTGCTGACACTGTCCTTCCTTCTGGAGGGTGGCTACTTTTGTTCCCCATGGTCCCTGTGTGTGTTTTGTAAAGTAGCCACTGCTCCAAGCTCACTCCCGTAATGGGCTACAATCTCAATACAAATTAGTAAAGTAAAACATAAGATTGTAGTCCATCAAGGAAGCGAGCTTGGAGTGGTGACTACCGCTGAGTGATACACAAATAAGGTCCAGTATTGTTAATAGTTAAGGTACTTGAATGCATATTTAAGATGTAACCCCTGAGTTTAGTGTCACTTTAAGGATCCTTCTTCATCAGGGATATAAAAATATACATTAAAATATGTAGTCAATGCTAATTTTTGGTCTTGATAGTGAATCAGTGCTTCCAAAAGCTCATAAAATATATAATTTAAAATGTAAAATATATAATATGTATATAGTTGTTATACAATTTATTGGTCTGTAATAAGCATTTTTAAGAGTATTCATTTTAAAATGATTAACATATATACTGTCCATAAGATTAGCATTAAATAATGTGATTAAAGAACTATAGTAAGTATACTAATTTAAATTGGAGAAAATGTTAAGTACAAGTAAATACAGTCAATGGGAATGACGTTACCTGGAAAATCAGAGGGTTAGGGTCTGGACCGGGCTGAGGAATCAGTCAAATGGATAATTTGAATGGAGGAGTAAAATACAGTGTTGCAATCAACTCATAAAAATGGACTTGAGGCATCATATGGCAGTGGGACTAAAAGGTGATCTAGTAACAGCATTGCTAGGGGAGGACATAAAAGCAATATGGTGTTTTTCACAGTCCAAGAGCCATCCTTTGTGCTTTCATGTCCTATTGTGCTACCATCAACATCACTTTCTCTAATAATGCTGATTACTTGTTCTCTGCAAAACAGCAAATGTAAATATAATGCTAAATAGCTCTTGTTATGCCACAGTATGGAAATATTTGCATGCCTGTTATTATGTTAAAGATATTATAGTTATTATATATGATTATGCTGTTAGTAGCTATTTTTATAAATGGAAACATACATTGTATATTTAATGGACCTCTAAAAGATGCGACATGGTGACATTTAAAAAAAATAAGTGTTTACTGTTGCTGGAATACATTCACAGTTTGCAGTATGTCGATTTAGGTCCCTGCTGGATGCACAGCAGGCATTTAGACAGCTCTTTCTCTAATGTGTCTTTGAAATATTTAATATTTACTGTTATCAGTACTGTATAATGCAGTACTGTATAATGCATACACTCAGTATATCCAATACACTGCCCACAAAGGCCTATTAAGTCAGATTGTGTCATTGTAGGAAGTTGTGATTGGGTTCAGCCAGTTAGACTTTATCTCATCTGTGCCCCTGCCAGCACAGTTGGTACATTTGGTGCCCGTCCTGCCTAGGGACACAGAGACATGGACAGCAAATGTTCCTTTACTGCAGTTTTATGGACCAGGACAAGAACACAGCCACATGTTACTTAATAAAGAAGGCTTACTGGCAGATAGCAAACGTGTTTTGGCCCTGCTTTCACTTGTGACTTGAAACTCACTGTTTTAATACTGGCTATAGTCCTGAGCTGCTTTCTGTAAATGGACAGTCTCTCAATTGTGTTATGGTGCTTGCGACAGCTCCAGTACTCTTTGCTTTGGGGGAGGAGGTCTGGCATAACTATTTAAATGCAGATGTTTGCAGATTGGTTGGTGTGTATGACACCTCAACATGTGTGTCTAACTGGTGTGTATTACGGCACAAAACCTGCTTTAGTTCTCTCCACTGAAGAGCCCTCAAAACCTAAGTTTGCAAACCAGCAACCAACTCTAGGGACATTCCCCTTTTCAAAGCATAGGTGCACTTTCTATATCCATGTCTTAGACAGACCCCTTAGGCTTGTGTAGAACACTTGTTGGTTGATGTGTATGACACCCCAACATGTGTGTCTGGCTGGTGTATATTACGGCACACAACCTGCTTTAGTTCTCTCCACTGAAGAGCCCTCAAAACCTAAGTTTGCAAACCAGCAACCAACTCTAGGGACATTCCCCTTTTCAAAGCATAGGTGCACTTTCTATATCCATGTCTTCGACAGACCCCTTAGGCTTGTGTAGAACACTTGTTGGTTGGTGTGTATGACACCCCAACGTGTGTCTGGCTGGTGTGTATCAAACAAATATATAGACTCCAATAGATAGTCAAATACGTCTGTTTATTCGCAGTCCCCTTCATCAGGCAGAACAAGTTCTACCTGATGATAATAAACAGCCATATTTGACTTGCTATTGGAGTGCCGGTGTCTATATATTTCGTTTGATATTGACCACGATTGCCAAACGTCGACAGCCACAGCACCCTTCCCCATTATCTTTGGAACAGCGGTTTCGAGTCCGATGGATTCATGGACTTTACTGTGGCTGGTTTGTATGACAGCACACAACCTGTTATAGTTCTCCCTACTGAGGAGCCTTCAAATCCTAAGTTTGCAAACCAGCAACCAACTCTAGAGGCATTCCCCTTTTCAAAGCATAGGTGCACTTTCTATATCCATATCCTTAAAATAGACCCCTTAAAGGACATTTAAGCCACATATACAGTATGTAGACTACAGGGTCTCTTCCACATTGGAGTAAGCCCTCCTCTCAACTCTGATTTGCCTAAACATTAGTAGGACTTCCCCTTACAGGCTTAGTTTGTCAATCATTTGTATACGCAAAGTATTCCTTTTGGCTGTTATCGGTTCAGATATCATGAAGGTTGGATGGAAATTATTTTTTGCAGCATTACTTCATTTGCTTGTGTATATGGTGATTGCACCATTTTTTATTTGACCCTTGCAGGCAGCTATATTCCAGATAAGCTGAATTAACATCTACTGTATATACCTTTTAAGCATTTTAAGTGCACGTTAATGTGACACACATCATTCTAAATTTCACCCCAACGAATATACACAGTATATAAAAGCTAATTCGTTAAACTATTTGATCGATTAAAATTATTTTGATCGCTAATTAAAACACTCACCTCTCCACCGGCTTCCGGGAGTCCCGTTGGCGATCCGGTGACGTCACAAACATCGAAGTCCCTGGACTCCTCCCCCTTCCCCAAGTGGCTCCGTCGGCTAACGAAGAGAAGGGGGGAGGAGTCCGTTGACGTCAATGTCCGTGACGGCTAACGAATGGAAGGGGGAGGAGTCCGGTGACATCAATGTCCGTTACGTCACCGGACTCCTCCGCTTCGTTAGCCGACTGAGCCAGTTGGGCCGGTGAGTTTGCCCAATAAACTTTCTGCACGGGCGCCAGCCAAGGCATTGGCCTATACACATACAGCACAGCAATGAAGTAATAAAATTAACTAGGATCACACTAATCCAGCACGTTATTATTCTGAGTTGCCCCACTCAAGCGGCGGCCATATTGAGTGGGGCACGTGAGAATAATAACGTGCTGGATTAGTGTGATCCTAGTTCATTTTATTACTTCATTGCTGTGCTGTATGTGTATAGGCCAATGTAGTTGGATCTGTATGTGCGTTATAATTAATCAAAATTAATCGATTTAAAAAAATTTGATTAATCGAACACAAAAATTTTAATCATTACCAGCCCTAATATATAATAATAAAGCTGATGCTCCAAGACCCGAATAGAGTCCGAATTTCCAAATAGCATTTGGGAGCTCCCGAATGTCATTTGGGTCTGGAAGTCTCAGCTTTAATATTATGTATGTGTGTGTATATATTTATATATGGTGCTGCGTATTTGGCTCCCAGGCCCTTGTTCCTTTCTGTAGATCCCGAATGATATTAAGAAATTGGGACTCCCAAATGCCATTCGGGTCTAGGAGATTCAGCTTTAGTATTCATATCTGTATATGGTTTTCTTTATTAGTCGCAACGAATATATTCGTTTGTAAAATCATCTGTAACTAACGAAAATTCGGATTTTGCCTGCATCAAAAACCCTGAACCGAATTGGATTTCTGACCCGAATACCAAATACCGAAATAATGAAAAATCTGAACCAAACCTAATTTTTCGCGCACCTTACATGTCTAACACAAATACAATACATTTTTGTTAGTAGTTAAGGTACTTGAATGCATTTTTAGGTTTTAACTCCTGAGTTTTAGCCTCTTGAACTGCTTGCATCTTGTTGTAATAACGATTTGGGAGCTGCATTCATTTGTGAAGTTTATATTTGCATACCATTCAACTGGAAAACCAACCAATGCTGTTAAACGTGTGTAGGCTCCCCATTGCGGACCTTCTTCTGAAAACACTAGTTGCCTGGCTGTTATGTCAATCCAGTGACTTTAATCGTTTGTGTCAGTGGTTAAGATTTGAGAACAACCTAGTTTCAGGTCAGCAACTGGGGAATCATTGAAGCCATCTCAAGTCAAGAGAATGACATTCCTAAAAACCCCATATATATTTATATTTCTATGAAATGGTGCTGACAGTGGAATCATTTGGGGAAAAAGTTTGGCTCACATTCCCATAGTCCTTCATTCTCCGTATTGCCAACAGGATGCCTAAGTGTAAATAAATAATGATTGATTGTGGCTTTTTTACATTATCCTCCTCTGCAAGAAGCAGACTTTATGATTTGTATTCAGCTGTCACCCAACAAATAGTGATATATCTAAGTCACGTATTTTACGATATTTTGATGCAAGCAGAAAATCCGGCTTACAGTATATCATTAACAGGACAAATCATCTGTGTGCTCGTACCAGTGTAGCCCCAAGCGCTGTAGATCACCTATGGACCTGTCATATATTACATGCTTCAGATTAGCCAGCCAGCTATTCAGCCCCTGCCGTTAACACGAGAATAAAGCCATCAATTTTAATCTTCACATTATGCTTCCATTTGATTTATTGAAAATATTGGAGCCATTGTTTTGCCTTTTTTTTTTTGCTTGTTTGCTGAGATGTGCCCTTGTAAGACAAATAATGCTGTTACATTTATCATCCTGTTTAGCAGCTTTGATGCTTGCTGGGAACTTAATTCTCGTCAAATGGCTTGCAGCCCCATAAGGGGGAAAAAAATATTTATTTGTCTCGTTTTTGTCCCTCACAGTGTTTCTAATTAAAAAATGTTTTTGACATTTTGTTTCAATTTCACGCTGGCCATCCAGTAACTCGTGCCTTGATCAGACCGGTTGCCACTTACTTTTGCTAATGTTGATCTGGCCTATCGTGCTTCCTTTTTTAATAGGGTACATCCACTCGGAAGTGATATTTAAACCTGACCCCGGGGCATGGAAATTTTCATTTATATATATTTCTCAAGGGGATAAATCCAATTTGTGTGCATCAAATGCCAAACCTAGTCAATGGCTTTAAAAAATAGCAGTGACATCATTACTGCGCTACACATAACCTGAGCAGAGATCTGAAAGAAGCTCCGCTCATTAAAAGCATTACAATCTACAGGAGGGGGCAGAGACAAGACTGTACAAGTAGGGAGAGCAGCAGTGACTGGTCTTTATTACAGGAAACTCCTGCACAATGTTTAAAGGGTAATCTCAGCTTCCTAGAAAATGTGGGAAACTGAAATTGTCCCCACAAATTTGTCCCTTCTGCCCCCCCCCCAGTAATCATACCTTTGGGGGAACCTCGGCTTCTCCCAGAGTGCTGCTGATGTATGTCCTATACCCCATACACAGCATTGCAGCCTGGTACCCTGTATATGAACTACTGTTTGCAAATGGCGAGCACTCATTGGTCAACACATTCACCTAACTAGACTGTCCAATGAGAAGTGCTTCTTGCTATTAATGAGTGCTTGCATGAGTGCTAAGAACTGGTACACCAGCTCTGGAGGGAATATTATTATTATTATGAATATTATTATTATTATTTAGGATTTATATAGCGCCAATAGACATTACAATTACAATTACAATTCAAAACATGTTGTTTAGGAGGGCCCTGCCCATGAGAACTTACAACCTAAAAGAGAGGGGCAAGTAATACTCGAGGTGGTAGCTGTGTGGGGATGAATTGTTTGAGAAAATAATAGTTCAGCAGTTAGGTTGAGGTTGAATAGGCTTACCTTAAGAGATTTGTTTTCAATGATCTCCTAAAAGCATACAGGGAAGGAGATAGCCAGACAGGTTAGGGTAGAGAGTTCCAGAGAATAGGAGAGACTCCAGAGAAGTCCTGGAGGCGAGCATAAGAGGCATGACAAGGGTACTAGAAAACAGGAGGTCTTTGGAATTACCCTTTAATGCTAAGATCTGGAATAAATACACACACCACACTGAGATTCAAGCAAAAATACTTATGGCTCCTGTATTTAGACAATATTTGCTTATCCTGGAGTTCTGATCTGAGTGCATTGGGGCTCCGCTTAAAATAAATGGCACTGCACTGTGTCAAGCGTTGGCATACATTGCTACGGCGCTAATGTAAATGGACCCAACAGCATGCAGGAACCGCTCCAAGATCACTCCTGTGATGGACTACAATCTCAACAGAAATTAGTAAACTAAATGGGAGCTTGTAGTCCATCACAGGAGTGATCTTGGAGCAGTGACTATTTTACAACACACACAGGGACCATAGGGAACAAAAGTAGCCCCCCTCCAGAAGGAAGGACAGTGTCAGCACCAATTCAGAGATGATTTGAGGATCTACAGCCGAGTGATACACAAATAAGATACATTTCTGTTAATAGTTAAGATACTTGAATGCATTTTTAAGATTTAACTCCAGAGTTTAGTGTGACTTTAAGGCTCCATAAAAACTTCAAATGGATGAAGACATCTCACTTAGCCTGAATTTTTCATTTTACCCTGAAATTAATCATATCCCTACTAGAGTCGTTAATGACCAGATGAAATTGCGGTGGTAAAGAAATTGACCTGGAAGCTGATTTTGGCTAATGAGCTCCGTGTACACTAATGTCCTGAGAATTCCTTGCCGAGGAGCAATGATGACTTTGCCAAGTGTGGTAGAAAACGGACCTTGATAGTAGGCTTGTTCTTTAATATCAGCCTTACAGCGAAAACCCAGACAGTGATGAAAAACTCTAATAAGCTCCACCACATAATGGATGTGCGTTATTTGCCAATTAAATATGCTCTGGCTGTTTGTAATATATCTTGGGAAGCTTTAATTACAGAAGTTATGCTTGCTTTAATGCTGCAGAGTGTAAAACAAAGAGTTAAATAACTATGAAAGTATGTTCACCTCACTGAGAAAAATGAGAAAAACAAGGTGAGCTACCAGTAAATATTCCCTTTGACTAGAACACTGCAGTCAAAGCCCCAGATATTATGGGTAGTTAAAGCTGAACTCCAGGAAGATATAAAATACAGAAGAATGCAGCTCTGTATTCATTAATAAATCATTAAATGTGTTTTCGTTCTTATTTCAAGCAGTGCATTTAGCTGAATCAACCTTTTTCAGTCTCTGCACAGCAGGGCTCAGACTGAGAGAGGTGAAATCAGCACACGTAGCCAATCTCTTGTGCTGCAGTGCTCATGTGCTGCCAGACATTAACATGCTGTGAGGCCGAGCTGAGTAAAGGGCAGGACTGGATGGGCAGGAATAAAAATCCTTTGGCTGGTACAACAACTCTTAAATATGAATTTAATGTATGTATTAGTGTTACAGGGAGAGTCTTTGGGATGGTTAAAGGGAGTGTTAGGGATACAGGAAGGATTAGTATTAGAGTAACAGTAACTGCTAGTGTATTGGTTACAAGGAATGTTAGGGCTACAGGGGGGTTATTATTAGTGTTACAGGGAGGAGAAGTATTAGGATTACAGGGAAAGTCAGTATTAGGGTTAAAGGGGGGTTAGGGTTACAGGGAAAGTTTGTGGCATGGTTTAAGAGATGGTGTTGGGGTTACAGGAAGGGGTACTATTAGGGATATAGGGAAGATTAGTGTTAGTGTTAGAGAGAGAGTTAGTGTAAGCTACAGTGTTAGTGTTAGGGCTACAGCGGAGTTATTGTTAGGGTTACAGGGAGAGTTAGTAGTAGGGTTACAGGGAAGGGTACTATTAGGGTTACAGAGAAGGATTAGTGTTAGGGTTACAGGGAGAGTTAGTAGTATGGTTACAGGGAGAGTTAATGTTAGGGCTATAGGGAAGGGTAGTATTAGGGCTACCGGGAGGATTAGTGTTGTGGTTACATGGAGAGCTATTGTTAGGGTTGCAGGGGGTGTTAGCGTTACAGGAAGGGTTAGAATTAGATTTAAAGTAAGTACCAGTGTTAGGGTTACAGGGAAGGTTAGTGTTAGGGTTACATGGAGTGTTAGTGTTATGGTGGCAGGGAGGGTTAATGTTACATTTACAGGGAGTGTTGCTGTTATGGTTACAGGGGGTTCTAGTGTGAGGGTGGCAGGAAGGGTTAGTGTTAGGGTTAGTGTAAGAGTTGCGGTTACAGGGAGGGTAAAGAGGACCTTAGGGTAAGGAATTGCTTTTTGCAATGGGAGCGCCATGATAAAAAGCGACTGTGCCAATCTGCTGATGCTGAAAGTGAACATATTGCTTTATTATGCAATGGACGCTCCACCTTATTTTATGAACTTTTGCTCTTTGATATTCCATCAGCTACACTTTAGCAAGGATTGGCAACCATTTCAGACAGTCCACAAGGAGCATTAGGTCACATTGTGTGCTGGATGCTGCTCTTCACAGGTATCATGTGAGTCCTATCCTCAGCAATATCATACTGCAGGGACTCGTCATTCAGGGAAAGTTTAAATTGTCTTTTGGATTCACCAGCAGCCTTGTTTCATGTTAGAATTGTATGTGTCTTATGGGTGTGCCTCTTGTATCATACATGTATCTGCAGCTTCGATAGCCCTTCAAAATATTACCAACTGTATTGCTATTTCCGGAGGTTTGTCTGTTATGCGATCTTTTATGTAAACTTAATTTAATACGTTTGCTAATCATATTAGATGTTGTTTCTCAGAATGCTGAATCTCTGTAATGTATTTACAGGTTTGTCAATAGACTATGCAGACAACAAGATATACTGGATCAGCTCCGGTAATGGCACAATAAATAGATGCAGCTTGGATGGCAGTAATTTAGAAGTAATAGACTCATTGAAGGAAGAATTAACGAAAGCTACAGCCCTGACTATTGTGGGTAAGTGCAGTTATACAACCTGGTTTGTATCTTATTGACTGACTAGTGATTAATCATGGCTGCATAAAAAGTATTGTCCTGTCAATAGGACATTTAACTACTGCTTTACATTGGCTAATGTTATTGTGTTTGTAATATTGCTATATGTGAAGCTGACTCTGCATTCTACAGCAGCTCATGGAAATTAGTAGACACTCTGTGATCTGAGCTAGGGATGAACTGACATTTTGCTGAATTGGATACTCACATAGGGGTGAATTTATAAACGATTTGCAAAGTTGTTCATCCTGTGAAACCCTGTGAACATTCATTCAGTGTGAATGGAGGAAAAAAAATGAATGTTAGTATATTTTCTTTGAAGTTGAATTTAATAGTAGAAAGATACCTCATTATGGCCACTAGATGAAGACGAGGAGCACAGGAAAGAAGAACTCCATCTAGTGGCCATAAGGTGGCACTCATAGTTCATAGTTCTAGCCGACCTGTGACAATGAGACTGTCACAGGTCGGCTCAGTAGATCGGGAAGTGAGCGAACACATACCGGCGTTCGCTCACCTCTCGATCCTGTCACACCTCTCTGCTGTGGCAGGGCAGGGGCTGGATCCCCCCCTCCCCGCTCCGATCCGCCAGCGCTGACTGGCGGATCGGACGGGGGAGGGGGCGGGTACAGCTGGCTCTGCCTCTAGATAGGCAGAGCCAGCTGTCACTCACGCAGCTGGGCGGATCCAAACATAATTGTCGGGATCCGCTGCGGCATCTCAGTATTCCACGAGCAGTAGCTCACGGTATACTGAGCTTAGGGTGATGGGAGGACGCTAGTTTGTGTCCTCCCATTACCCTAATGAGAACTATGGGGAAAAGCCTTAACCCCATAGTTCTCCTTTAATATAACATTTGACTTGAATAGAAAATACACTAAGAACATCCATTTTGTGCCTCCATTCTCACAGGTGATTAGGATCAACAGGAATTTTTGTTTACTTGCATTGTTTTTTTGGAGGCAAATCATGGGAAAATGTGCACTAATTACACAGATGTACTCATGTATTGTTTTCTCTTTAATCTGACATACACCTTATTGACGCATCTTTTGTTCTTGGGGGGCGGGGGATTGTATGCAGTTGTATGATCTAGCAGATATTCTGACTGTACAACCCAATTTTCCACACTTCTTGTTAAAAATTCTTCTATGATGTGGGTTTCCCTAGTACAAGGGTTATTTAGTGACGTATTTCAATGTTTTAACCTAATTTAGCCATTTATTTGGGGAAGTTTGACCTCCTTACCAGTTATTTTGTACAAAATTATTTGCTACAGTATAACAAGTCAGAGAACAGCCCCTGGACTATATGCATTGTAGAAAATAGCAGTATTTAAGCTTTCCCCGTTATAGACCAAGTTTAGGATGAGCTCTGTAATGGATTTTTTTTTTGGCCTGAGAAGGACTTGATAGAGTGAAAACAATGGTGCTTGGTAACTCCACTAGTTCTTCTAAAGAAATATTCCATAAAAACAGACATTTCAGTTTAGTCTGTTTGCCACCAACTTGAATCATATTCCACCTTCTGTTTTCTCTCCATTTGGGAGTTATATGCACCTAAATCTCCACGTCTGTAGAGCTTCAGCAATTCCATTACAGGGCCAATTAATGGAGTCACCAACTACCAGTAGATTTTGCATAATGAAGAATAAACAAATAAATGTAAAGTCCATCTGTCATAAAGGGACAATTTCATTATTTCCTTGTGGGTGGGGATGGACATAAGCACTGCTTGGGAGATGTCTAAAGCCGGCCATACAATAAATGTGTTTTTGGAATGATTGTTCGATTTCCTAATAGTAAATGGGGTCAGATTGACCATTACTTTTATCCAAATGAGAAAAAGTTTCCTGAGTGAATGAAATTCTAACACTAAATGTAGTTTTTATTCATCAAACTCCATTCATTCCAAAATTGGATATTAATATCAAACGAAATTTCAGACGACATCTGTCAAGTCTTTGATGGCATTACTAAATGTTCTGATGAGATTTTGCATATGAATGTTTGTTTGTACTAAACATGGCAAGCTTAAGTCTTTTTAAGATGTGAAAAGCCGATGAGCCGGTTAATTTTAAATCTTTCATTTTTAACTAATTTTTTAGGGTTTCGCAGGCAAATATCACATCTTAATTTTTAGCCTTTCTTATTTTCTGATGCCACTGTAGATCGATTCATTTTAGTGAACTACTTGACAGAAGGCTCTGAAATTTAAATTTGGGCACCCAAGACTCAGTCTTCCACTCAGTCCTCAAGGGCTACCGATAATTTCTCTAATTAATAATAATTAACCATAATCCTGGTTCTAATTATCTCCAAGACAGCTTGCCTGTTGTGCCCTGAGGGTTGAGCTTGGATCTTCCACATCTTTGAAAGCTCCATGTGGTCTGTTGATAAATTAAACCAACAGCTTGCAAAAAAATAATAATGTTTACTGGTTTTATGAGATCCAGTTCAATTTTGTATGTGCTGTAGGCTAAGTGACGGGAGAGCTAAATTGCTTCCAATTCAATGACATAGTCACTATCTCAATGCACAATTGCTCCACTGAGTCAATACACTTTATTACTGTAAATACAGACATGTTTTCCGCTTAGCAAGTACAAAAAAAAACCAAAACAGCTGTAGCTCATAGAACCAATCAGAAATCTCATCTTAGCTGATGTTTTTCTAGTAAAATAAAATATGGTTGGCTGAAATAGGTTACAGAAATTGACACGTTACATCAACTTTTGCCACTAACTTTGTGAATAAAGGTGGCAAAAGTTGTGAGAGTGTTGTCTCCCTGGAAAAGTATTTGGCAGCCAAATCAAAGTAACAATGTTACTTCAAGCCAATCCTAAGTTAGCACGGGAAGCAATTTTGTTTTTATTTAAGCTTATTTGATTGAATTAAAGAGCAATAGGAAAGATATAGCAATCCAAAGCAACCCATGATCTTTCCTTTTTTACAACTGCTGACCCATAATTTGATGCTACGGGTTATTGCACAGTAGACTTCATACCAATGTCTTACTGGAAAACCTTGAACAATGAGGCAATTAGTTTTGTACATGATATCAGTCTGCTGCTTCTCTCTTACTGTACTGGGACTCTAGATGTGGCCAAAAAGCTAAGATGTAATTTCTGGTCAACTATCAATCTGTCATCATCCTGAAGCAACACTAAACCCACCTACCACCCCTGCTAATATCTATTGTAAAATGATCATAGAAGCAACACTTACCCTATGGGATCTGGTGTTGGTAAGAAGCTGCTCTTGAGGGTTAGCAGTAGGCTCTGTTTGAGGCACTAAATGACTGCCCGTGCTTTCATAAACCGTCTGTCATAGTTTGCCCGACACCAACATCTGAATGGAGGCCAAAGTATTACACGGCTCATTTTACACACTATAGGGAGGTGTAAGTAAAATATGTTTTAAATTAGAGTTTAGGTCCATTGTAATGTTTCTAAATTAACTGTACAAATGGAAGCAGGTCTCTTTCTTTTTTAAGTAATTAGTGTTGGTTGCTAAAGCTGTTGAATGTGGCACTCTCTGGCAATCCCCAAACATGTGCCCCCATAAAGGTAGGTTGTCAATTTGGCATATTCCCATTGTATTTCATGATGCAGGGACTTCTTATTTGGAAGAGAGAGGGGTTATCTCAATTGTGACTGACAACTAAGTCAGCATTTGCATACTACAGGCATAGGGGGTGTGGCACATGACCATGTCAGCTTACCACAAAAAAAGATTGAAGCTCCCTGCAATAGAAGAGGTGTTATATTGCCCTCTTCAGCAGCCCATGTCTCCAAACTCCCCTTAGTTATTGCTGTGTCCTTAAAGCGACAACATTGCCTATCTCCACTACGTTCCAATGCTGCGGTTTTTATCCATCTCTTTGGCATTTGACACTTCCAGAAGTGTTCAATACCTGTGTCTTCTTCTGCAGATGTTTTGAGTGGCATAGAGACTAAAGGAGGCTGTTTTAAGCTGTCTGTGCCTCCACTAAAGTGAGATTAATCCTAATTTCCTTTCCCTTCCATTATGCCAATATTAAAATGCTCTGATGGGTATATATCAGTTTGAAGGAGTGGGTGTTTTTGCATTTGCATGCAGGCTGCCCTAGGTAACATCCACATTTGATGCTGAGCCTCAATGATGTAAATAAATGAAATTCAAAGAATTAAAGAGATGGGAAAGGGGCAGTAAGGGTGGGGAAGAAAAAACTACAAGATGCTGGATGTCCTCCAAACAGGAAATGAAGCAGGCTCTATCTGACTTGCTGATGCTTTTAATACACATTATGAAATGCTCAAAGTGTGCAGTTAAATCAGTCAGCAATTTCAGTCCGGAAGGGGAACCTGCACAACTGTGCAAGACTAAAGGAAAGGACAGAGTTCTGCTTTAAAAGAAAAGGTTTTGGCTGGAGTGTATTATACACAATTGGCTTGCTCAATTAAACATTTTATTTTTACAAAGAATTGTTTCAAGGTTCCATGCAGTTCAGCTTCTAAAGCTTTTATTTCTTTGGCTATGAGTTGGCCAATTGTTTGTGGGCAAGTAGAAAGTGTTGGTTGTTTTATGCATGGCTTGTTTTACTTTTTTAAGCTAATTTCTGTGTACAAATAGATGAGCCTGAACATGCAAATTGTCAGCCTTCCTTCATGACATGTTTGCACATTTAGGCCCCCTGGCTGATATTTGCAAGCTGTTTCCCTAATGTAAAGCAAAGCAGGAGAGTGCCAATGGTTTTTGGACTGATAAATTGAAGCCCAGAAAAAAAAGCCAATCTGGATAGTTTACATTGTAAAAGTTATATACCAATTGTGTGATATTTAAAACAAACCTATATTAGTTTACAACTTTTTTTGTTAGATATGCCCATGACTGTGACCAGCTTAATTTAAAATTACAAATGATAAAATGATAATATGATAGTCACCTAAACTCAGGGGCCATTGTAAGGATCGGTTACTACTTCTTAGCCCCAACACTATTTAAAGCAGGAATACAACCTCCCGCCCCTTGCGGCCAAGGAATGTGTCATCTTAGCCTCTGTTTTTTATGCATTCAGTTGCCATGGTGGTGCATCTATCACACCAGCAATTTGAGGGCTTGAAAGCCCAAATAAGTTAGATTAAGCACACTGGTAACCTTGACATTTGTCATGCCTTAAAAGTAAATGTCTTCGGAAACATTACATTGGTTGGTAAAGTTCCTCTTTAAATGGCACTTGGTTTAAAATAAAAGTAAAGTCCACTATATCTGTACAAAATCAAGCAAATAGATGTGTTGTATTTTTCTTGAAGACATTTTACTGATCATCTGGCTCTTAATTCAGAATTAATTGGGAAAGCTAGTTGACCAGCAAAACATCTTCAAGAAAAATACAGGAAGTCCAGCTGCTTTGATTTATTTTTTACATGTATACCATGACCTGGATGAATGAGAACATGCACAGACATAAAGTCCACTATACTCATTTCCCCACCAGTAATCTGCAAGTTCCCTTGTGGCCATCAACATCTTCACCTGATCTTTTTCCAGGTTTAGTATCTTTAGCCATCACACATGTGCAGGTTAGTGCACATTCTAAAGAAGATTTCAAACGGAAAGGTAAGAAGTAGGGATGCACCGATACTGATACTAGTATCAGTGCCGATACCGAGTATTTGGGCAAGTACTTGCCCAAATGCTACAATACCTTCCCCGATACCAGAACTTCCGGTCAGAGGAAAATTTCAACAAAAAATCTTCCCGTAAGGTTATCAATTCTTTTATTGTATTTAACACATGTTATTTACCTATAAAAGCCTCCCTTGTGTAGACACTCTCAAAAGAGGAGAGGGCTATGACTAGCAAACTGGAGGGAGCTGTGCTAGGGAATTGCCTCTTCCTGGAATAGTTAACTTTTCCAGCAAGTTCAAAGGCGCATTGCAGGTAAATATAAAATGAATTATGGAAAACAAAAAAGATTGTTCTTTTACCTGCAATTTTTTAAGTTACATAGTACATAGTATTTGGGGTTGAATAAAGACATACGTCTTTATTCAATTCCAACCCATATAGGTCCATGCATCATCTCATTTTTAGGGATACTGGTATCCCTGGGTATTACGGTCCATCAAGAAATTGTCCAAACGTTTCTTGAACAAATCTACACTCTTGGCTGAAATCACTGTCGATGGCAGTGAGTTCCAGACCTTAACCGCTCTTACTGTAAGTTAGTGACAGGGTCTCTTTAAGTCAACATAACATAAACCAATCTGTTCACCTTCTAATTGTATGGTAATTACACATCCTATAATTCTCCAAGGTCAAAGGAGCGCAGCACAGCAATCAGCTTCACCACCCAGCTAAAATGTGTCCAGCTTGTCCAGAAATACGACTAAAACATACAGAAACTTATAGGTTAGAGCCATCACATTTCATTTCTCTGTTTAGTTTTTTTTTTTCTAAATTGATTTTGAGTTATACTACATGGGCATTTCAGGTACAAACAGACTCTTGAGAGTTCTTCTTTATGCGTTGACTATAGAAGCCATTGATCCTTTGCTTCAGTCAGTGCTAACAGAGTGAGGACAACAGGTTTGCTAAGGAAGCAGCTGGAGATCCTTAATGATAGGAATCATTAGGAACATTTGTTCCTGCATTCACATTGTGGTGTACTAGGAATCCGTAGCTCCTTTTTGCTAAGATAAAAGGTTTTTCACAGAAAGTGCAGTGAGGATGACGAGAAAGCCTGTGGGATTTGCAGTAGCTTAGATCAAATATCACCTGTATGTCTGTTTTCTTTTTTTTATTATTATCAACTGGCATTGTTAGAGATGCTCTAAATTTCTACAGATTGCCACTGTTATAGTTTCCAGGAGTCAGTAGCTGCACTCTCCAGTCATCTGCTTTATGATCAAATAAATGTAAGTTTGGAAACAACGTTAGTGATGGAAAATAGTCCCTCTGCAAGAGGTCAATCCTTGCCCAGATTCTGACATGTCTGGCAAATTAGAAATTCCTTTCTTGTGCTCTGCAGGTGCCATATCAGTTACTTGAAATGCTAATGTGTCCCAAGGAGCTTTATTTGTGTAATAATAAAGCCTAATAATCATGGTGCATGTCAGTTTTTGGCTACGTTGTGGTGCTTTGTTGGCTGTCCATTCAAAATCAATGGACTATCTTAAAGTAGAACTGAAGCCAAAACCTTTTTTTTTAAATTTAGAATAAGGGAGGAATATAACCTCTAACTTTTTTTTTCCATCTGTATCGCATTGGGGAAATGTCCCCTTACTTCCTCTCTGATAGCCACAACAGGAAGTGAGAGAATATCCCTTCAAAGTAAGGGCAATCCCCGGGGGTCAGTAGGGTCCTCAAGAGATTTTCCATTATTTCTTTTGTGGTGACAACCCACACTTTGGGATTTTCTTTTTCACTTTCAGTGATAACAGTCACCAGGACAAAAAGAGATGGTGAATCTTCCTAACGTTGGCACAGCAATATAAACCTGACAGGTATTCTAATCCCACTCCACTGTATCAAAAATAGAGAAACAAAATGTTTCAGTTGCCCTTTAACATAAGAAGATTTCGTTACACGGCACTAAAGTGTGAATAAGTCTATGAGTGTTAATGCAAGTCTACCATGATGTGCGTTGTGGTGCCATTGGTTGTGAATGAGCCCCCAAACACACTTTACAGAACAGGAAATACACCCATGCTGCTGCACAACACACAAGCTATTCCCAATGTTGCCCTTCCAGGCACTGGGCAGGATGCATATACAGTATGTCTCTGAATTTACCTATGAAATCGCACAAACAATTATAATAAGTTCAAGAACCTGGCTTGAAGTGACATTGAGGGCAAACGTCCCCCCACAGTGCTAATGTAAGGACTTACCTTAAATGATGCCTCTTAATAAGATAATCTTTTTCTTTCCTGTAGTTTTTTGCTGTCCCTCCAGTGCTGGTGCGTGTCTCTGATCCAGCGCTGACTCCTCTGTCCGCCTCTTCTCTGATGTCACACGGAGTCTGTGCGGATGCACACTGCTCCATATACTTACTTTGTTTCTCTCCTTGTCTCCTGGCCGAACATCTGAACTGTGCATGCGCCCGCCTCAAGATCCTTTGCAGCCGCCCGAGAAATGTTCAGATGTTTGGGCGGGAGCGCGCGGCAGAGACACAGGTAAGTATTAACCCTTTAAACAAGTTTGCTTGCTAGCAGTAGATATGTGCAAAAACAAATGAGGGTTTAATAACCCTTTAACTCCTTCAGGCATAAACTCAAGCCTATACCTTATTTACTTTAGCATATATTTCCAAATAGTTACCATACTTTATAAATGGTTTAAACATGGAAAATCATAATTCCCTATAATAAACATACCTCACTCCAGTTCCTCATTAGTTCTGGATGTAGTTAGCTATTGGGGCATAAAAAAGGATTTGCATGGCTCTGCCTACTATTCCATCTAATACAGAAGGCTCTACCGTGCTAGGCATTTCTTTTGTTAATCTGTAAATAATAACTGCCACAATATGTATTTTCTTTTGTTTATTCCTGCGGCTGTGCAACTACTCTGTATAATAATAATAATTGTATCTCTTGGTGTGTAAAGTGGATGAAGATAATAGCTCCACCATATATCTAGTAAAGCGCATTTTTAATGCATTTTTACTTTTATAATAAATATGAGTCATATCAAAAGTCATGCTTCGTGACGTTTAACTAATTCGACATATTCAGTGAAGTGTACCTTGGATACAATGTTACAATAATGTAATGCATACATCTTGTTTGTACAATGTCAATTTAAAAGTAGCACATTTCTGTCTGTGTTGAGAACTAAACGGTTTCCATGACAACTGCACTACTTTGTTCCTCTCAAGGTGGTATAACAAAAAAAATCCTAAAATGTGAACTGCCGACCAAACGAACGCAGAAATTGTTTTGTTATGATATGTAATTATGTAATTTTGTTTGTGCATTGTAACTGTATCAGCATGATCAATTTTTTATTTTTTTATTTTGCATAGAAATGTTTAGATGTCCTAAGCTGTGAATTGCTTCTCCGCCCACCTGTATGTGGGGAGGTTTTTTTAAATCATTGTGGAGTATCGGTGATATTTGGTCAGTTCACTCTCCCGATAAACCTCCAGCTGCTGCAGCTGGAAGTAGTTAATTTAGTGCCAGTATCACTACCGCCATCAAATGGCAGCTTTCCGGCGTGCCAGCTGGCTTGTTTCAGGTTGTAAAACAGGCAGGGGTCCAGGGTGACATCATTGACCAAATATGGTCATAGCCATATTTGGTCATGTGTATGAGCTGAAAGGAGACTTCCTGAGCACCATTTAATCCATGTTGCCCAGAAAAAGGCTATAGGTAGAGGGAATATCTGTTACTTGTCAAATATGCTGTGCCGCCCTGACCTTTGGGATTTTTTGGGGAGGGGGTTTTGCATGGTATTCCCCCTTAACCCTTTCAATGCAGAGCTTTTTTTTGCGTTTTTCTTTGCAGACGTTATAATCCATATTTAGACCTGAAAATTACTTAAACACCCCCCCTTCTAGAATTATATATTTTCTGAAAGAAGAGACCCTCTAGAATAAAATAGTGGCAGTTGCAAATGTTTATGTCGCATAAGATTAGCACAACTCTTGATCAACCCCAAAACTTCAGTAAAAAATACACTTAATTTAAATTTAGTGCACAAAAACACAACCCTTTCAGCCACCAGAATTGCTTCCAATTCCCACTGGGAGTCCATTTAAAGGGGCCTCCAGAGATGGAAGTGAAAGGCTTAACATCCATATCATATTTGCATAAAAAATAAGGGTCTGGGGAATGCCTTTAAAAAATAAAAGCAAGCAGGGATATATTATACAGTGGCAAATGTTTGTTTGTTTTATGTTGTATGCATTGGGCTTCCCCAATGCATGTTATTTGAAGGAATTTAGCCTATTTTTTTTTTACTTTCAGTTAAGTTTGGCAAAAAGAGTTGCTCTCGGCTAACAGATTTTTTTTAATTGTTTTTTTGCATTGGTGCATGTCATCCCTGGCAGTGCCCAGCTCCTTGTGCCCTTTGTTTGACCATCCCTTGTCAATTAGCCTCTACAATGGAGACAATTGATTTTCAAGATTCACCTCCCATAGACTTCAATGGCTGTACATTAAAATGCACAACTTGTTTTTGGTGTCACTGTAATGCTCTGAGATTCAGAATATGTGACACATGACTTTTCCACACAGTTACAGTAGCTGATGGCTTTGCCAAGGTAACAGGCACACAGCATGATGTTCAAGCTGAGGACTGGTATTAGGCCTGACAACAGCATGTGCTGCATACACAGTCCCATCAGGGGCAATTAGTCTGCCAATATTTTCTCTTGGTTCTTAATACATGAACAGGGGATACAGGTTGGTCATCCTACCTTCTTAACTGTCCCTAACAACACCCACACTCAAGCAAAGTGCGTGAGGAAAAGAGGGTCCATAACAAAAGATTACCCATTGCCATGAGTCAGTTTGGGTACCTACAGCCACAGCTAAGCCACTTCAAGGAGTAACTGGAATGCTCCCTCAAGTGGCTTAGGATCCAGGCAGATCACAACACTGCTTGGAACTGGACCTGATTGAAAGTGGCAAGTGCTACACATTACATTCCAATAATATTTATCAGTTAACAAAAATCTGTACTCCATCCCTTTGTTTTCCATGTGAATTACTAAAATAAGCTAACGCAGCAACTGATACTTGCACGATAAGCATGCAGCCTTTTAATGTAATAGCATGTAAGTAAAATATACTGCACAACTCCTGAGCAGATTTGTGAGAAGTATCATCAAGCCATTGTTGTTTTATCCTCCCCAAACACATTTACATACACGACATTGATTTCTTTGGAGTTCTGTCGTAAAAGTTAAATACAAGGCTATCACCTCATAACTTGGGCTTTAAATAGCATTTTCTATAGGGTCTCAGGCACTGTTTTTCCAGACTTCAAAGTGTTTGTTTGATGTCTTCAAAGCATAAAGATCATGAATATATCACCGTGAGGTGGAATTATTTGTACATTTCATATTCCTCACAGCTCAAATACCAAATAAGATTGTTACTTTCTTTATACTGCAATAGGTGCAGACCGGTTAAGGAATCCCATTAATTTCTTTAATACTCGTACATTTAAAGCATTAAGACTAGTAGCACCCACACCTAATCTGATCATTCGATAATGCGATTGTTTTGATATTGCAGTTACATAAAAATCAAATTGAGTTATGTTTGAGAATTTTTAGGTGTGTTTTCATTATGATTTATAGAACATGTTACAGTAAGTCCCCTACTTATAAACATTCAAGTTACAAACTTTCAAAAATGCGAACATGCATTCACATGTCAAGTCACTTAAAGGATTTTAAACCCTCAGGGGTTTTTGCATATATCTACTGCTAGCAAGCATATGTGCTCCCATCCGAAGATCTGAAAAATCTCGGACGGCCGCAAAGGATCATGGGGCAGGCGCATGCGCAGTACAGATCTTCGGCTGAGAGATGAGGAGAGACACAAGGTAAGTCAATGGATGCAGCGTGCACTCACACAGACGCCTTGGGACAGGAAGTGCCAGGAAGAGAGAGGTGTCAGCGCTGGATTAGAGACCAGTACCAGTGCTGGAGGGACTCGTGGAAACTACAGGAAAGAAAAAGAAGATCGGATCAAGAGGCATCATTTAAGGTAAGTCCTTACACCAGCATGGGAGGGGGGGGGTATTCTTTAATGTCACTATAAGTTAGTTCACGTCTGGCATACATTTTCACGTGTGTGTGTGTGTGTGTGTGCTTTTGTGCACTTTACTGTACCATACACTCTACTGTATAGAGTACAGTATCTTTATTTCAAGTCCTGGATACTTGTACATTTTGTGGGGTAGGGTTATATGTTAGGGTCATGTTAACTATTAAAAATAGATTATGGGTCAAGCATGTTAAGCGGACACTGTTTATCATTGGAACAGCACAACTACTTTGCCTGCCTCCTGGTGCAAAAAACAAGTTTACCATGGCCAAGGAGTGCCTAGTAGGTATAATGGTCACTGTGCTCAGGTAAAATCATTTTCTAAATGACCAGCCCTTGGTTCCATCAGCACCCCTCATGCTGTGTAACTGGTTTAGCCTTATTAGCATGACCACAGTTTGGGGCTTGAGATAATTTCTCTAAGGAGTCTTAACTTTGCCTAATGACACGTGTCTGAACTCTGCTTGAACTGTGTGCAACATAAACACCTCTGCAGTCTTCCCTAATTCATCAAACATGAGTCTGTAGGAGCCAGAGCCGCTATTAATGCATCTCCAGAGAGCCTGCAGAGAAGAGTTGTCCCTCACTTGTACTCACTGCCTCATCTCCTGCTTAGGCAGCCAGCACAGGCATTCTTGCCACTGACTGTTCTGAGGAAGTTCAAGTCTCACCTTATATGTGCAAGGCGCAGTTAATAAATGACTAGTATGGTATGGTTGGTCAGGGACCTAAGACAGCTTGGGGCTCCATGGCAACGTGGAAAGCATTGCATGCTTCAGAAAAACTGACATACCATGAAGAAAATTATTTATTAGGTAGGAGTCGCTGTTTTTTTTTTAAAGGACAGCCTGTATCCTGACAGCAGTGCTTTACAATCGAAAGATTGGACCACTGGTTTCAATAATAACAAACAGATAAGAACATGTATGGGACACTTCTCAATGGAGGTGGGGAATGTGGACCTTCTAGGCAAAATGTATCCTTTGTAATCAGGACCAGAGACAGAGGATATAATAGTTGTTTATATCTAAGGATAAGGGATGGCAAGCATTTCGGGTGGACCTTTGCTGAAAATCAAAAGTGTGTTTGCTTATGATTTATTAGTATTTAGCATTTATTATTGTGACAAAGCAAATAGGTTAAAAAACTAAATTGTAATTCCTAATTACAAGCACCAGAGCACTTATATACATGTAACAGTGCATAAGTATAGTATACTCCTTTTTTATAGTGTTATATCATACTTGCTGATTTGTTTTTATAAAGTTTGTCTAAAAGTAGCTTAAAAGAGAACTATGGAGGTAACTTTTTTATCCCATAGTTCTCTTTAGGGTCACGGGAGGACATATACTAACCTCCTCTCGTGACCCAAAGCTCAGTATATATGGAGTTATTGCTCGCTATATACTGAGAGCACCGCAGCTGTACTGTTGAGATCCACCCAGCTGGCTGATTGATAGCGAGCTCTGCCTATCTAGAGGCAGAGCCAGCTGTGCCCGCCCCCTCCTCCGTCCATGCCTCCAGTCAGCGCTGGAGGATTGGAGATGGGAGGGGGGAATACCTGCAGGGATCGGTGACTGACAGTCACCTCTCTCTGCAGGGAGATGATCGGGAAGTGAGTCAGTGACAATATGTGTTTGCTCACTTCCTGATCTGTAGAGCCGACAATGTCACAAGCGGCTCAAACTATGAGGATGAGTGTAAAAAACTCACCTCATATTTCTCCTTTAAGGGTTTTTTGTAATTGATTATTTTTTCTTGTGCCAAATATTATGATGACATTTAACCTTTTGGTGACCAGTGGTCACTAGTTTGCTTTAAAAGCAAAAAAAAAAGAGATAGGCTTTTACTTTCCAAACTGCCAAAATAATGAACACCTTTCACATTTAAATACAGCCTCGATGCAGCTTATTTTTTTTGCCTGTCTTTCCTCAGTGATCAGAAGAGTCCAGAGATACAATCTCCTTCCTTAAACAAATAACCATCTCCAAACTGTGGTTCCAACAGAAAAGTCCTCTTCATGCAATAAGTAGATCAATGAATACAATGTCAAAAGTTTGAGCTGATAATTATCATATACACTTAAAAGCACTGCAGTAGCTCTCATGCCGCCATCCCATCCAATGCAGCCACAGCAATTGCAAAGTAAGACAGATTGCATTATGTATCTTCTCTTCACAAATACACCCTTTGGGAATCAGGTAAAGTGTCTTGCAGTCTTGACGCTCTGAATTCCAAGAATAGAACTCACTATCACAGTCAAAAGGGAATCTTCATCTTAGAATGCCATTGTGTTCGTACTGTGTCTCAGTCCACTCTGTGTGTTGATATAGCCTCACTCCTAGCTTGTGGTTTCTCCAGTAAGAAAAATAATAAAATAATGCTTACATGTAATATTGAAAGAATTGGCGTTAATATGCAATATTCCACGGGCAATCCCATCAGAGGCCAGCTCCCTTCAGTGGTAACCCTCGCTAACCAACTTCCCAACACGTTTTGATGTAACCATCTTCCTCACGAATTGAGAAAGCTAGTTGGATGACAAGCACAAGGTCTTCAAGAAAAATAGTCCAGTTGCTTTTGATTTATTTTTACAGATAAACCATGACCTAGATGAATGAGAACCTTCACAGACACAATGATCCCCAGGCAAAATTAACCCCCCACACTCATGTATTTTTTTTTTTTAGCTTTCAAACCCCTTTTTTTACTGGCTAGATTTCTCCAGATTTCTTCATGCCTCTTACATGAATAAAGACTTGTGATCCTCTACTGCAGTCCGGGCCCACAGTGGACCGGTTTTGCTGCCGCCCCGTAGTGTAAGCTCATCATGCTGCCTCTGGCATCTTGATGCTGATGGACCCAAAGGAAAGTGACAGTGTGAAACAGGCAGTGACATAGCCACCTGAAGAAGAATACAGACTGGGAACGTCATGTAACCACAGGATTCAGGCTGGCCTTTGGAAATTTTGATTAGCTTTATAAACATAATTGGGGGATTAGCTAGAGGGGGGTAACATTTACTTTAGGGGAGGGGTAAACCTAGTTGGATATAAGCTTTTAATATCATTAAGCTGATCATTTCTACACCTATATTTTCAAGACATTAGATTCCTTAAAGATTCCTTTTGAATAATGGCTATTTCACACGTGACTTCTTAACCTGCCAACGAACTCTTTCTTCTTGTGGGGTGAACAGTAACGTCCTGGGAGTGAAGAAAGTGATCTAGGCCAGATTGCTTTATTAGAATAGATTACAATATTTAAAGTTATTTAAATCTATTTAAATGAGGCACTTTTACCATTGCAATTTATTCCGCTTGCCTGCCTACTTCAAAGGATTTTGCTGTGACAGATTCAGACCTCACTGATTAGGTCTGTTTTAAATCACTATCTTTACTCAGAAAATGTCAGTCAGGATGAGCAGGACAGACAATACTGTATAATAAAAACTGATACTTTTTTTTCTCAATTGATATATTTTTAAATGTGAATGTTGGAGGCAATCAGTACTTTCTACATGAATCAAGGTTCAATTATTACTGTTACACCTAATTAGAGCTATTTTATTGAACAGCATATTAAAGTTTTATTCAAAATAAATGCATCGTCTAGAACCATGTTTTTCAACTTAGAACCTTGAGGGCTTTGGTTACGTCGATTGTTTAAAGTTGCTTTAATAAAAATAATCTCAAGTAAAAGTGTGTCCATACCTGAACCCGGAGCATTTTAGGGGAATTCCAGGTGTATACCATGTTGTCAAAATAACTACATTGTATATTATTTGATTATTGAACAGTGACCGCAAATGTCATTCAACATGGAGGTGATATCTTTATACATTCTCTCTCTCTCTCCTCTCTCTTTTATTTTACATTTTGTTTTTTATTATACTTTTTTTCATGGGAGGGGGATCAATCAGTCAGCAATAGATTACTATAGCTGTAGGAAGCCATCAACAGCTGTAACAGCTTTGTTCCAGTCTCTGTACTCAGAAGAAGTTCCATGACATCATTAATGATGTTACTACACCCTTAATGTAAATAGCATGCAGAAGTATTCTGTTTACATTCAATTATACAGCACACTAATATGTAGTGAACTGTAGAAGCGTCTGAAGCCCCTAATCTCAGCTCCTAATCTTAGCGCTGGGCCCTGGCTATAAGAGCACTTGTGAGTCTGCCGAGTCCACCTGGGACAGCATTGGGATAGTTTTAAAATGGTGGCTGCAACCCAAGTGGTTAAAATGTAAGTCCAGCAAAATTTCTGTCCAAAACTTAAAGAAATACATTTGGTATATACAATTGGCTTTAACAGGCCGCTAACATTTTGTGAGTGCCAAGCTCCCAGCCCCTTGCAACTCTTATTTTTAGCATGCTTTTTTTATTGTATAGACCTGTTAGCTTTAACTCTGCAGCTAATGAGTGAAATACAGAAACTGACTTTGCTAACCTCCTTTTCAGTGCTTCTGCCCGCCTGATATGCTGACCGTCTTACTTCAGTAGTTTCCAAACCATTGATCCTACAGAAGCACGCAGATCAGAAAAGTGAAAATAAAAATCTTCAATTCTTATCTGCATACTTAAGCAATTGCAATTGCATACTGGGTTCGAAACTAGCCACTATATAAGTGAACCAGGCAAAGTTCGGTTCACAGGAGGCTCGGAGAACTCATGGAAAATATTACTTTTTTTGTGTGAATGAGTAACAAAGGGTACTATATACCAGGGACGTGCGGTCAGGGGAGACAGGAGAGGCAGAACCTCACCTAGAAATATGGAGGAAAAAGCTGTCAGCTTCATGTCTGGTTTTTTTAATGCTTTTTCTCCATTCAGATCGGCATCTAACAGGTTCAAAGCTCAGTATATTGTGGGCTATTGCCCGCGATATACTGAGAGCGCCGGAGCCGGGTTGGATCCCGACAAAACTGTCAGGATCCACTCAGCTGCGTGAATGAAAGCTGGCTCTGCCTATCTAGAAGCAGAGCCAGCTGTGCCAGCCCCCTTCCACGTCCATTCCTCCACTCAGCTCTGGAGGATCGGAGAGGGGAGGGGTGAAATCCCTGCAGGGAGATGATTGGAAAGTGAGCGAGCAACGCTATGCGTTCCCTCACTTCCCAATAGAACCATCCTGTGACAGCTTCTTTGTCACAGGTCAGCTCTAACTATCAGGATGAGTGGAAATCACTCCCCTCACAGTTCTCCTTTAATAAATAAAAAATAATAAATAAAAAGAATTGCTCAGCTACAGATCACCCTTTGATTTTTTTTTTACCAGTCAACAAATACATTTACTCATATTTGTTATATTCACTAAGCTAACCGAGTATTAATAATAAATGTTATTTACTTCATGGTGCAAGGACCACTGGAACAAGTGGGAGATCTTTCCAGAGCAGCCAATCAAAATATATTTTTTCAAATACAATAAATAAACTAAGGGTACTCTGACCTGGACAGCTGTTCCCCTTTTGTACTCTTTGCAGATCATGGTATTCCCCCTTATTGGCCAAGACTAAAATCTTCCAACCTGCATTTACGAGTCTCTATTTTGTCCCTCGGAAAGTTGAGAAAAGTTTAAAGAACTTGTGCAATACATATACAGTGAGAATTCAGAATTACCAGCAAGTGCGAAGCTGTGTGAGGCTAATAACCACAGCGTGATTTGTGGCCCCAGATGAGCTGCTGCGCTCATCCTCTGCTCTGACAGCCTGAGTACATGCAACCTGGTAGATGATGAGCTGCCCCCCTATATGTCTAGATTGTTGAAACAAAGGCAAAATCTCCATGTGCAGCCTGTACTCAGTGGGAACCTTTCTGCTATTTTTCTATTAAAACACTGTCTCACAGCGATACAACCCTTGGCTATGGCGGAGCCGTATGATAGATTTTCTTTTATTTTACACTGTGCTTATGCATTTGTTTTGCACACTGAAATATTGTGCTTGGCATGCACTTTGCAATTTTAATATTTACTTTTAACCACCAGAGTGTGCAGAATTGTGGCACTTTCTTAATTATGATTCAGAAAAATAAAAAAGTTTCTTATGAAAAATAAATAAGGAACTTGCAGTGGCTTTGGCATTGTAAAGTATACATCATACATAATGGAAGAGTCTTAACTGTGAGATGCTGGATGAAAATCTTAACCAAGCGTAGCTCCTCCAAAAGCCAACAGACAATTTCTTTGTTTTAAAGGGAAATTTGCAGGATTGAAATTCAAAAAGCTCACTTCTACCGACTTGCTTTTAAAGGTCCAACCAGCAGGGGTGCCATCTTTGTCCTTGCTAATCTTATTAAATCACTGAACTGAAACAAGTAGGCAGGGAAGGAGCAGTGACTGCACTGCCTACACACTTGTTCTGATTCAATGACTAAAGTGAAATGATAATGAGCATGACCTGGTGTGTTCCAGGGTACCAGGAGCTGGACGAGACGTTGGGCCAGAGTGGGCCATGTTGTTAAGATCTGGGCAGCGAGATGTGTGTGGCCCTTTCACATCTCCCCATATGCTCTTTGCAACCTGGGATGCTCTGGCCAGAAAGGGGATGGTAGGCACACTGCAAACATTGTCATGCCACTCTGCCTGCTACCCACCCCCCCATCACCTAAAAAGATGCCACCTGAGGCAACACCCTTAGGCCGCTTATTATAGGGACAACCCTGATCATGACAATCCCAGAGCTTGCAGCATTGCACGATACAAATAATCTATCCAAAATTTGCACAGTAGGTGCCACTGTTGGTATCCTTCCATCCCTCAAGCAGCAGATCAAAGGAGCAGTTTGGAAAATTGTGGCCGAATAGAGCATGCCGCTTCAATCACTGTTCAGGTATTCTGGTAGCGGCTGGGGGACACTGTCAGAATAGAATGCAAAAAGTGGGGGATTCGTCCATTTTTACATGCAACAGACTGCTTTTCATTTAACCTCAAATTCAATGCAGATTTCTGGAGGCAGCAGTAAGGCAGTTACAGGGAAAGAAGATTCTGGGAAATCATGAGTGCAGACAAAAGGTTGTTGCCATGCTTGCAAGGTGGAAAGAAGTGTGAAAATTATAGCCCGCTGTGAACTGAATTACATTAAAGTGCACCTAATATGAGACATCAATCAGCATTTAAGTGTTGACTTCATTGCATGTTAAGTGCCATCACCAACATCTTACTCCCCAAGAAAAAGAGAACCCAGGGTGCTCTAATATGCACATACTGACTTTCCAACTTGCTCCCTCCCACCTCTTATACAATACAAATCTGTCTGCTCTTGTGCTGTGATTGAAGAGAACACATAGCTAAAGTGTGTAGGAGATTTTGAGTTGAAATTGCTCTTCTTTGCCATTTAAGGACAGTTTTGTTAAATTTGAATATTTGGATGCGTCAAAATTTCCCAATTCGAATGTGTCCAAATGCAACGAAATCTGAACGCTTGTTTAATGAAAGTTTGTATCCGTCCAAATTTCTTTCAAAACTAAACTGGTTTTTTTTTGGCTTTTGGGGGTTGCGTTACAGGCATGGTCATATGACTTCCTGTTGTGGATCACTCCACAACAGGAATTTGGACAGATACGAAATCCCAATAATGAACCAGATCCAAAATCCAAAAAACAGGCTTACATGTCTACTGAAAACGTATGCAGTCACCATCTAAAGGCCAGCAAGCTGCAGTATAATACATTTTTGTTTTTGGGTTAACACTTCAAATTAATATTCATCCTTCATATTTAGCATTGGTTTACCAAACAAAATGTTTACCGGAGCTGCTGTGGGAAACAGGTCCACTTTTACAGAACACCAGGGAATCCAATAACAAAGCTTTTCTGAGTCTTAACCTCGCGGAGACTTGAAACACTGCAGTCCGCTCTCATCACATTAGAAGTTACTGACAGACGTGAAACAATATTAAGAGCAGCAGAAAAGTCAGACGGTAAGCAAGACAGAAGGCAGACAGGTTAGAAGAGATGAGACGGAGACTGAGACATCTTTCTAGAAGCCGCGTGTGGTGAAAAGGCTCAAAGACTGTTTGAAGTCTACTGACAGCTGAAAATAGAAAGGATAAAAGGAAAACATCAGAATCCTAAACCAGAAATCGCAGAAGTAAAATTACCTAAAGTGAAAAAAAAAACATACAAATATGGGTATCTATTATCAAACGTTCTACGGTATCAGGATTTTATTTTAAAAAAACAATGTGAATAGCCTTACGGGCAGGGTAATGAGCATCATAAGTGACTGAAAGAAGACATGGGCCTGATTCATCAAGCTGGGATAGCACTGAGGGTATACCAAAGCTGTACGGCAAAGTGGGACTATCAGCAAAGTCAAAACCTATTTATGATGCAGCCTGTTTTTATAACATAGTTTACCTGTTGTTCCTGCTATTAGGTACATTATTTTACACTTCCTTTTAACAGGATGATAACAGTGTTTGTTCTGCAGTGAAATATTGCATCAGCATTGTCCTCCTGCTGGGTAGTCTTAGTGGCCATTTAAACCATAGCGTATCAATAATTCCACCATATCATGCTATGCTATGGTGTAAAATGCACCATACAGTGCAATCAATGCATGCTATCGCACAGTGCACCTAGCATGTGTTACCGGGTGCTAGATGTGTTGCGTTGCAATTCATTTGAATGGCACCCCAATGCATCTTCTGGTCGCAGTGTGCTGCAGTACAGTGCCATGCATGGTGCCACAATACATGCATGCACTACTTTTTTCACTGCTATGCAACAGCACAGCATTAAGGTACAGGAAGGTGTGTTGGAGTGCTGTTCAAATGAAAGACAACGCAACGCACCTAGCACATGGTAATGCACGCCAGGAGCACTGTGTGCTAGCATGCATTAATCACATGGTATTGTGCAATTAGAGCAACCCTATGGTGTCTTTTGATTGAAAGATAAGTGGTAAACAAAGCTCAAATCCAGCTAACATAACTTCCATGGGCTGAAAGCCATAAAATGCTCTATGCTGGATGGTGGGATCCCCCTCTGGGCTATTGTATTCTGATGGCAGCGGGTGTGCCGGTGTCAAAATACCTGAGCAGTCATTAGCTGCAGTCACTATTCAGCTAGATTTTTCGGCCCGGGACCTTCAGCAAATGTCATTTGAAATATCAACTTTTGTCAAACAGTGGGGTACCAGCGAGGCCACAGACTGCTTGAACTTTGATCAAGACAGCAGGACTCGAGTGGTGTATGGCCAGATTTAAATGTTGTTTTTTAAGCTTGCATCCGCTGTGTTGGGAAAGGCCACAGATGTGAGTAAATGTACATTCCAGTACAATCAATATGTGCTGCGTATGTTTACTATCAAGCCTTGACAGTGCTGGGGACAAAAAAAAACATATAAAAAGACGCAATAAATTCATATTCACTCTGCCACAGAGTCCAATGTGCTTGTTTTATTCTTTTTTTTAAATAGCGTTCCTTGTTCTTTCACATCAGTAGCACAAGCTTATGTTTAATAAGCACATGTATCTATTGCACATTTACTTTGGGTAGTCTGGATACAACATAGAACATGCATAAACCTCCTGGTACTTGAATAGAAATGCTGTTGGAACTTTATATATCATCTGGACAATAAAGGGTCACTTCACAATGTATGTATGAGCAAAATAAAATAAAAACATCTGTACATCTCCAATATATGACTATTTCTCCATATCTTGTCTCTAAAATCACTGGAAGTAGATGAAAATACCTGTTGAATCCCAAATCTCCCTTATGTTATGTAGATCGTAAGAGGAGAAGATAGTTTGGAGTCCTAACATATTTCCTGTCCTAGTGTGACAGCCAAGACAAAGAGCGAAGAGAGAAAGCCAAGACAAACAGCGAGGAGAGACAGCCAAGAGATAGAGCGAGGAGAGACAGCCAAGAGATAGAGCGAGGAAAGACAGCCAAGAGATAGAGCGAGGAGAGACAGCCACGAGATAGAGCGAGGAGAGACAGCCAAGAGAGAGAGAGAGCGAGAGAGAGAAGAGACAGCTAAGAAAGAGAGCAAGGAGAAATAGCCAGGGGAGAGAGTGAGGAGAGACAGCCAGGAGAAAGAGGAGAGACAGTCAGAAGAGAGAGAGCATGAGGAAAGACAGCGTTGAAAGACAACAAGGAGAGAACGAGGAAAGACAGGCAGGGGAGAGAGAAGAGAGATTGCCAGGGAAGAGAGATGAGAGACAGCCAGGGAAGAGAGAGGAGAGACAGCCAGGGGAGAGAGCGAGGAGAGACAGCCAGGGGAGAGAGCGAGGAGAGACAGTCAGGGGAGAGAGCGAGGAGAGACAGCCAGGGGAGAGAGCGAGGACAGACAACCTGGAGAGAGCTGGGAAAGACAGCCAGGAGAGAGAAAGAGGAGAGACAGCCAGGAGACAGAGACCAAGGAGAGGCGTCCAGGGGAGAGAGCAAGGAAAGACAGTGAAGGAAGAGAGAGGAGAGACAGCCAGGAGAGAGAGCGGGGAGAGACAGCCAGGGGATAGAAAGGAGAGACAGCCAGGAGAGAGTGAGGAGATATAGCAAGCTGAGTTCCAGCATCCCTCCATGACCCATGACTCCTCCATGCACTGAAGTTGGAACACCAGGACCCCATGGTTGCCCCTGTCTGCAAGACATCATGACATCTTGTGAAGCTAGGACCCAGCACATACAGGACTCAAAACCTGAATCCCAGAAAGGTGGCAACCCTAGTTATTAAATACTAATAAAAAGGAAACGTTATCTGTCCCAAAAATCTAAAATGAATCTGGGTACAGTGTTGCATAACTGAGTAATTGTCAGACAAACTAACACAGCACTGACAACTGACAATAATGAAGAGGTACAGGCTGGTACCCAAGCAGTTAATATTCAGTTTTGACTGGAGTGCACCTTTAAATATTTAAATAGAAACATTCAACAGATGTTAGACAGAGAAATCTCAAATGTGTGCACCTCCATTTTCTAAGTCATCAGTCCCCTAATTACTATTACACCATTCATTACCGGGATGGTAATATATAAAGTATATCTAGGCAGGATGCCCAGTACTAAGTACTGCACACAGTTGACTTTTGTAAGTGCTGGGTTCGCCATTAATGAAAACTAATTGCCCATCAGTTGCCTTTCCAAATCTCCAAAGTGAAACGGACGCGTCAGTAGAGAGACAATGTTACTTTGTTCCCAAATAACGCTCGTTTCAAAGTATCCATCGACCTTATGAATATTTATTTTCCTTCAAAAACCTTCACTGAAAAAAACCTTACACAGAGAGAGAGACAAAGTAATCATTTTCATATTCCTGCTTACAATAATTACACTGTTTGATATTCAAAAATGTTTCGCTTGTCCTTAATTGGAATAGTCACATATTTTTTTTCTTTTTTTATGTACTTGCATCATGTGCTCCCCTTTAGATCAGAACTTTAATTAGTAAATGTGTCAAATCGAAAATGACTTTAATGAGCCATAATGATTTTAACTTTTGTATATTTGGGGGGGGGGGGGGAGGCATGCTTCTTTTTTTTCCATAACAAGATGTTTTCAAAAAGAGGAAAAATAAAATAAATCAAGCATGTAAGAAATTAACTCAAAGAAATGAAAATCTTTTGGTGTTTTGTTGCTTGTTTGCTATAACGAAGTAGCTTTCCGTGCTTTAGCATTGCGTTAATTATGAGCAGAACAGGTGAGTTGTGTGGGATGTGTTGTTCTGCTTAATAGGTATGCAGTTGGCATCAGTGGAAGTCATATTTACAGTCGTATTGGTTGCTTTCAAGTGAAATGTATTTTGTCTTGTTTTAATGAATTTCGTTTTTTTCTAGCTAAAAGCCGATTACAGGCAAAATGTTTTAATTATTTTGGATGGAGCAGAGTGGAACTAGAGCCTTTGTTAGGTTTTTTTATTGCAATCTCTATCACTGTAAAGCCGGCCATACACCTATGGATTATCTGCAGATTTTCTATGGTCAGATGAAAAAAGTGCAACAGATTCCTCAATCAACGCTAAACTGTGTGGATGGCGGAATCTTCCAGTGGACCAAACTTCAGTATCCTGCTAGTTGGCCCCACTGGCTCTCAAACTACCTAACCAATGCCTGCATACGATCAGATTGTTCAGGTATTGTGAGCCAGAGGGGCCGTCTAGCAAGATACTGAAGCTTGGCCCAGTGAGAGATTCCTCCATCCACACAGTTTAGCGTAGATTGAGGAATCTGTTGCACTTTTTTTCATCTGACCATAGAAAATCACATACTCTCTAGGTGAATGGGCAGCTTTAGGCATGGTGATTTAAGTGATAAGATAGCTGTCTAATGGGGACCCTCTATGTCCCTCAGTTTCCCTTTTTTTTGGGTGTGATGTACTGTATTTACCTCTGCACAAAATGCACTACTTAACTATTACAATTAAAAAAATAATTATGCTAAACTTTTATCCAACATCTAAATGATTGATTGCATTTGTTATTGTAAACATTCAGTAGAGTGGACAATTAGTACTGAATACAATCACTTATTGGTTTCATTATTCATTTTTTGCATGTTAATTTGGTCTCTACAAGTGGCTTAGTGGTTAGCACTTCTGCCTTGCAGCACTGGGGGGTCCCTGCTTCAAATCTCGGCCAGGTCACTTATTGCAAGGAGTTTGCATGTTGTCCTTGTGTCGATTACTTCCGGGGTATTCCAGTTTCCTCCCACACTCCAAAGACATGTTAGTAGGTTAATTAGCTTCTGTCTAAGGGGTCTATTCACAAAGCTGCCGAAGGATCTGGCCGAGCTCTTTTATGTATGCATGTGAGATAAGGACCTTAGATTGTGAGCTCCTTGAGGGTAGGGACTGATGTGCATGTACACAATGTAGAGCACTGCATAAATTGTCAGCACTATATAAATACCTGTAATAAGTAAATAACTGGAGCTGTGGCAGGGCTGTATCCTTTTCCTACACACTTTGTGCTACAATGTATCCCTCTTTCCCATCTCAGGCACACACAAAAACACATATTCAGAGGTGTGAGAATCAGTTAGAACTGGGTTTTATTGCTGTCCCCATCCTCTAATTTTGCTTTGGTGTTATAAGAACTGAAATCAAGGGAACATCTCTTCAATGTCATAGAAAAAAGTATAAACCTGGCAGGAATTAAAACTCTTCCACCGGCTACGCAAAACGAAAATAAATCCAAAACTAAAGTTATGCTTAAATTTTAATTTCCAGCCTGCAGAAGGCACTCTAGGCCACTTTTAGCATGTTTTGTAGGATTACCTTAAAGTGTCAGTCCATCCAAAACTCTTTTAGGATAAAGGGTACATTTTTAAAGCAGCCTTCATATTGTGTTATGTGGGTGGCCTCTCCTCCAATCACGGAATTCTCTGCTGTGACTTTTATTTGATGAATGAGTTGTAAAATGCATGCTGCAGTGTGGAGTAACTTTGCAATGTATAGCACAGAGCTAATAGCTATATGCACTTTCCGTTATAAATACCCTAAAGTCAGTACCTGAATTATTTTATATCTGGGAAATGATGGCAAGATGGCTCTAACCATTGCAATATACCAATCTGTTCCTGTATAAAAATATAAGTAACAATTACACCCTGGAGACAACAGGGCAACCCCTGGGGAGCAGGACAACAAGGAGGAAGCCACTGATCAAGAGACCTCAGGGGTAAGGGTCAGGAGTTAGGTCCAAGTCAGGGTACAAGGCAGGAACAGGATACAGGCAGCATGATACAGGCAACATGATACAGGCAGCAGGAACAGGATACAGGCTATGGCAACAATACTTAAAGTGACATTAAACCCTCAGATTTTTTAACATAAAACAATACTGTAATGTGCGCCTTACTGTAATCCATGGTAGTTTCCCTTCTCTTTGCTGCTCTTCCTTTTAAACCTGTAGCTCTTCTCATGCTGGGCAGAACTTCTGTTTTGCAGCAGACTGCCTTGTCTCTGGAATGGATACATGGTGTCTGTGTGTAGGTTTGCAACCTGAGCCAGTACTACAGGAAGAGGCACTCAGCTGCAAAGGGAGAGCCCTTCTGGAACCCACGGCTGACGAGCCTGCCAACCCCAACATGGCGTCAGAGGAGATGCAGCAAGAACCGCCTCGTGGGGACGTGGTGAGTGAGGCACAGCCATCCGTTCTCCCTATCTCCCCCATTGACTACTCGGCCCTGGCCTCTACAGTGTCCCAACATCTGAAAGCAGACATATCTGCTATAATAGCAGACACATTGCATATCCATCTGAGCAAGATTACTGCCACACTTGAAACACAGTCACAGAGACTGCACGCTGTGGAACAGAGGGTGGGGGATTTAGAAGATGACGCTGCAGCAGCACATCGCTAATACACTACAGTCACCAAACAGATGCAGGCAATGATGGAAAAGGTTGATGACCTGGAGAATCGCTCTAGACTAAATAAACTGAGGGTCATTGGGGTCCCAGAATCAATTAAGCCAGAGGAACTCCGCTCATTCTGCTCTACACTCTAAAGCACTGGGCCAGCCTGACATATGCTCTGTGGAAAGGGCTCATAGATTAGGCCCTCCCAAAGATGATAACAAGCCGCGGCCAGTGTTAGTTCGCTATTTGGACTATCATGACAAGCAAACTATCTTCAATCTATATCGTGCACAGCGCAACCTTGTGGTCAATGGACTTAAACTGTTATTGTTCGCTGACTACTCTGCTGAAACCACTAAATTAAGGAAATCCTTCCATGAGGTGTGCCAGATCTTGGTGCACAGACGCATCAGATTCGCCCTTCAATATCCAGCGACCCTACGCTTTTCCACTGCAGATGGGAAAGAATGGCGCTTTACCTCAGCTCCCCAAGCGATGAGATTCCTTGAGTCCAGGGAGAATCAACCTCTGGCCTCCCCGATTAAAAGCCCTCCCAGGAAAAAGAAAGCCTGACTTCAATGATTGGCTACAGATTCACTTTTATCAGCAGGCCCTGGTTTGCCTACTCTCAATTGGGGATGATGAAGCCTTTGACCTATGAACTACCTGTTGGGCTCATGTGGTCTAGCCAGACCCTGACCGTCTTCCAACATTATCCTGATGTTACATGTGCTGATGTTTTATGAAGTGACGGGACGGAGGGAACACTTATGTTGTGTGTTTTCTGCCACACAGACTTTGCACTGTGGACACCGGCTGGTATCCATATAAAGTTCAAATACAGTTGCCCGCATTCGGGAAAAAAGGATGTCCTCACAAGTGGACCTTTCTTTTATTTTTTTGTGTTTTTTTGTTTGTCTTCACTCTGCTTTTGACCATACACAACCACAATCCATCCTTGCCCTGGCTGTATCAATACAAGGTACAGCTGGCCCATGCTACGTCTGCCTAGATGTCATGCCTTCCACAAGGGACTGCAGCCCGGGGGCCCTCATGTCTGACTGGGGTCCATACGGTCTCTTCGGAAGCACTGGGACACCCGAAGTTGACTGCTCCACCTCAACTAGCTCCATATCTTCCCTATTGCATCTGCATCCCCTGCCTTCATGGGACCCCCCCTGAAGATAGTAACGTGGAACGTTAAGGAACTGCGATCACCAAACAAAAGGAGACAAATTTAACGACATCTCAAGAAATTAAAAACGGATATTGCATTCCTCCAGGAAACGCACCTCAAGGCGGAAGACATCCAGCGTATGCGTCAGTCTTGGGTGGGTACGGCCCTGGGATCCCCGGCTGTTGGCCGGTCCGCGGGAGTAATCACTCTCCTACACAAATCCCTGCCTCACAAAGTTTTACAACATCAAATTAACCAAAGCGCTGGGAGATGGTCCCTTATGTCCCTCCAGATTGGCACCCACTTGATTGACCTATGGAACATCTATGCCCCGAACTCGGACAACCGACTGTTCCTGGACACCCTTCGATCCAAACTATCCACACGCTCACCGGATGCATTGCTGTTGATCGGCGGGGATTTCAATGCCACCTCATCCTCCTTGGAGGACTGCTCCTGGGAATCGGGCCTCCCTCTTAAACACCGTAACCCACAAGATACACACTTGCACACCTGGATTGAGGCCTCGGGACTCACGGACCTTTGGAGACATTTACACCCCATGGATAGAGACTTTACTCACTTCTCTCACGCCCATAACTCCCTATCCCGTATTGATTTATTCTTTGCCCCCCCCTTCTATGCTCCCCAGGATGGACTCGATACAAATTGAAGACCTGGTTATATCTGATCATGCACCGGTCTTGGTAACTATAAAAAATGTTGGTTCGCCTAGTCACCCCACCACTTGGAGATTTCCTAACTACCTGTCCAGAGATAACACCTTTAAATTGGAACTCACTAGGTGGTGGAGTGAATACGCATCTGATAACTATGCACATGTATCTGAAAGTGTTTTATTTTGGGAAACTGCTAAAGTGGTATTGAGGGGAGGATTTTAGCCTAGGCATCCTCCAAAAAACGTATGACCAGGACCAGATACAAGCCTACATCACCTACAAAGTGTCCCCCACTCCGGTTAATCGATCGTCTTGGCTGGCAGCCAAACAATCCTGTGACCATTGGCTGCACCAACACAATCTACTCCTTAGATCCCCAAAAGATCTAGAATTATTTACATTTGGCAACAAGGCGGCGAGACTCCTGGCCAACCTGGTCGGACACCTTTCAAGACGCATATATTCGCCTCATTCCCAAAAAAGGCAAAGATCCGCTTCAAGCGGGATCCTACCGACCTATATCCCTTCTTAATTTGGATGCCAAAATGCTTTCCAAAATCCTGGCTAATAGGCTGGCGGTCGTACTGCCAAAACGTATCTCTCCTGACCAAGTGGGCTTTGTAGCAGGAAGGTCTGCGGTAACTAACGTTAGGAAAATTATTTTGGCCTTGGAAGGTCATCGCCTCTCTAAGCCTTCTTCGCGTCCGTTGGCATTATTAACGCTAGATGCGGAGAAGGCTTTTGATAACGTCAACTGGCAATGGCTTTCCATGGTGATGCACCGCATGGGTTTTGCGGGGTTTTTTTTACACTTCATCTCTACGATGTACTCATCCCCACGGGCCCGAATCCTCACATCAGCCGCTATCTCCCAACCTTTTTCCCTCCATAAAGGCACGAGACAGGGCTGCACTCTGTCACCCTTATTGTTCAACTTGGCATTGGAACCCCTCTCCAGGTCACTAGCATCCTCCTCAATATACTCTGGGTTTCGGACAGGTCCCCATGATTTAAAACTAGCTTTATTCGCAGATGACATAGTTCTCCTACTCTCGGACCCCTCCACCCAAGTGCCCAGAGTGTTAGCCCATATTGACCACTTTGGATCCTTCTCGGGCCTTAAGATAAACTTTCACAAAAATGAACTCCTCCTAACGCCCTCCCATTCCCCCTTGGACAAATCCAACTGGCCTTCACATTTCTCTATCAAAGTCCAACAACACGCGATAACATACATAGGTATACATCTCTCCTCCAAAGCCACGGAGCTGTACCACCTAAACTTCCATCCGCTAATCCACAAGATCGCCCAGGAGCTTCACTCTTGGCGCAATCTCCCCCTCTCGATATTGGGTAGATGTCAGCTGATCAAAATGATCAGTTTTGCACGCCTATTATACCCTATGCAGACCATCCCTATCTTTCTTAAGCATAAAGATATGCGCACACTGCATACGGCCTTCTCCAAATTTATATGGAGGGGGAAACGTCCGCGCATAGCTCTGCGGAGACTCCAACTCCCCGCGAAGTCACTGGGAGCTAATATCCCGGATGTAAGGCTATATAACCTAGCATGCCTGTTCAGACATGTCAGAAACTGGATTAACGATACCTCATTCTTCACTAACTCAGACCTGGAAAAAAAGTGCACCCTTGGTCTTTATCAGGTATTTTGCACACGCCTATCAGATCCCTACCTCCAGTCATAAAGAATAATGTTCTTTTACGAGATACTATTGTTACATGGAGAGAGGTTCGGAAGTTATTTGACCTCCCAGGGGTGTGTTCCCCCCTTATGCCCATTATATCAACCCCCAGGGGAGAGAATCCCCGGTGTTCGCTGAATGGCACTCCAAGGGTATATGCCGCATCCAGGACTTATTGGACCCCCAAGGTCGTTGTAAAACGTTTCGAGACATACAAAACGAATTTCACATAATTCCTAAACATTTTCTGCAATATGCTCAGATCTCAAGCTTTATCAAAATAAATCTCCCCTTCCTCAGAATTGTACCTACCCTCCCTCTTCAGGAGCTCCTGTCAGCACCTTCACAACAAATGCCGCTTGCCCACATTGTCCGTTCCATACGCACCTCACTATCCTCTAGCCACACCCCCCCCCCACATTAAAGTCCTTAAAGGACCTCCTTCACAAATTGCTGTCCCTTAATCTGCTGGATGCACAGATGAACCAGCCCCTCACTGCTGGCTTCTTTGCCACCTTCTTAGTGACTGAACTCCCTACAAGCCAACTGAAAGAGATTATGACGACGTTCCAACTCACTAAGTGGTATCTCACTTCAAAACTTGATGGGTCACTTGGTGCATTAGATGTCCTGTAGGCTACTAACACCTGACGCTTCTTGACCTGCTCCTTTATGTCCACCGCTACATAGCAAGGACGACGGCAATGCTCAAATCCATGTTCAGGGTTCTTCGGTACTACAAACTAATATCGATATTTTCCTATATCTACATTATGTTCCAGTCTAGACCCTATTCCATTTCATATGTACCCCCCCGAAGGCTATACGGCTTGATTGATTGTGGTTTAACATTAACATTATGAGTGATTGTTTATTCTCATTTATGTTGGTCAACGATCAGTTATGATGCTGTTTTCATCTCTTGTTATACGAATTGTATGTATGCAGTAAAACTTTTCAATAAAAATGTACATGCTAAAAAAAAAAAGCAATATTATAAGAATTAATCTGAGATATGCTCCTTCCTGCCTTGATCAATCTGTTATACATCAATAGTTTATATACTGTACATACCGTTTGTACAATCGAAAGCACAAAAAGGCCAAATGGCGAGAGCAGCAGCACCTCAACGCGTTTCGCAATGTTGGATCAATAGCTTCTTCAGGGCGTTCTTGGAAAATTTGATGACCTTTAGGCATGCACTGCACTCTACAGAAATCATGGCATGAGGCCGAAAACGATTGATAAAAACAAGGTTTGTTGTATGATGTTAACTGCATGACCTGTGCATGCCAAGGTATATTTCATAAGATTGCTTGCTTTAATTGATTAGCCATTCACCCACAATGGCTCAGCATTATAACAAGGATGTAGATGTTTTCTTGTAGTCAATGGAACTGAGCCACAGCCACGTGCCAAGTGTTAGGAGCATGTCAAATGCTCCTATTCCTGTTGCAACCACTCAGCTCCATCTGATGGTTGCCTCTTGTAATTGCACCTACCACAGTCCAGTCAGCTGCAGGCTAATGAGCCTGGCCACATGCCCCTTACAGCCTGGGGGTTGGTTAGTGGTTCTCTATCTAAGCATCATAAGCCCAGAGTTCTGGGCTTGTGATAGTTCCGGTCTTGTCTTGCTCTGCCTACACAAGCCTGTAATCCTTATCCTATTGCTATTGGCTCTGACAACGTGTAGCCAGAGCTAGTCCTGAAACCAAGCACTTGTGGCGCAATAATACAATATTAAATCCTCTTTGGGATACGAAAAAAAGCATTCAAGATGCAGTAGTATTGCCTCCTGAATGCATGCAAACCACCACTCAACCACCTCTGAAAAGGACTATATGGCCAGATTTTAATAATTTGTTACCAGTGCTGGTGATTTCAATATTGGATCACTTTTTAGAGGGGCGGTAAAGTCTGCCACCCATGTAAACTCAGCCTGACTGTCTGCCTTCCCTGACAGCCAAGATGACAATTTAAAGCATTGAGGAGCATCTTGTGTTTCCTAGTCAATGTAAAGCCCCTTTTCACATGAGCGGTCTGATCGAGTCAACCTGTCAGTTTTTCAGGCAGACCCAATCGGATGCCCAATGCCAATCCGTTTACACCCGGTTATCCCTGACTCTGGCTAGGTCTGGAAAAACAAACAGGACAGAATCGATTTTCGCTGCACCTGATCATGCTGCATCGGGCGTAATCTAATGTAAATGGACCCATGTCCATTTACATCTGACTCCTCATGGACCTCTGGCAGTTTCAGTTCTTTCCTCCATCGCAAGATAGAGAAAAAAAAACTGGATTGACAAGGATGTCACAGTGGTGACATCCAATCCTTACTGCTCCGATTAGGATGGGACTATGCATGGAATCTTCATGATCAGTCCGTGTCAAAGGGGCCTACTAAATTCCAAATAATTGGTTGACCAGAGTATACTGTAGATATTTATCATGTCTGTTTCTTCAATGCAGTTCAGACCTGCCCTAGGATGTTAAATGGTTACATTTGCATATACCTATAAATGTATCAGTTACCAAAGGACAATTTCTTTCTTTTGCCTTCTTCTGGGTCAGCTGTGTTATAGTGTTCTGTATATAACGGTTTTCAATTTATTTTATTCAATTCTTCAATTGGCTGAACTCAATGGACTTGTGTCTTTCTTCAACCTATTTGTTACCAAATGACAAGTGTACATTAATGCAACACCGCTATGCGATCGCACTTTTTACTAATTGGTGAGTGAGAAGCACTCGCCATAGCAGTAATGTAGTGATAAGTAGGGGGACATAGCAGAACAGAACAAACATATTAAAGTGATTATTGTCTCTCTATTTCCTCTAATTGTGGTAGCAGGGAGCCTGTTACTCCTCTATTCACAGATCAGCAATTATCAAATTGCTGGTGATGGGATAACCTTGTGCAGAATAACCTAGAGACGTGCTTCAAGAGCAATTTCCCAATGATGCTTTTATGTTCCTGCTATGCAAACTCAAAGATACCAGGAAAGTTCCAGGAATTAAAAATAAAAAATAAAAGTTTAATGATAATGATGCTGAATAAGCACCTCTGCATCCTGTGTTAAAACAAACTCCCTGACTTTTGTATGTATAGCCAAAACTTTTTTACTTTTTAATAAAGTAGGGAAGGGGTAACACCCATTTTTGTCTAGAAGATTTCCCTTCACTTCCTATTCTGACTCCATTAATTAAAAAAGTGATTTATTTGAGATCTCTATACCTGGCCTATATGTAGCAGATACAATCACCACAGACAATCTTAATCAGATAGCTGAACTCACCAAATAGTTTGCATCCACAATAACCTATATTGAATGCAGCAGGTTCTGGCAAACAATAGGATGTTGCAGATGGTTGAAATGACAGTATTTGAAGGTCAAAAAGAAAAAGACTCTTTTCCTTTGCCCTGAGTGTGTAAATAGTCTCTATGGGCTGATTACATTCCCATAATGTGTATATAAATACCTATGATAACTAAAATGTACTATAGTTTACTCTCCACAGCCAGAAGGAAATAAAAACAAAGTTACTTAAATAAGACAAATCTCATAGAAGCAACTTTTTTTTGTCCTATGCCTTAAAAACGGTCCCTCTGGTGGCTTGTATTATCATTTTAACATACAGTACAGGCTTATTTACCCTTCACATTACGGCTATTTGCCAATACTGTACTGTTCCCTTGTGCATTTTAACAATCCAAACGGCTCCTTTGGACGTTTCAGGAACCTTGCTGCAGAGGGTGACCTTGTGCGCCGGATTCCATGTGTCATTGGTGCTGCTCATCCGTACAACATAGTGCAGCGCTCACATCCCAGAAAAAAAACAACAAGCCATAATGATCAGAAAATCAGAAAAACGAAGTGAGGAACTTTTATATTTGCTCTTAATTACTACGGTACATTTGTCCTTCCTTAATTGAGAGGAGATAAAATGCATCTTAACTCAAGAAAAATAATTACTTAAATTTAGATGAACACAGAAAACAGATTTCATGAATCATGAATCCTACTTTTGTTTATTTTTCTGGCACACATTTGATTTGTAGAATTTAATATTTCTCAAGATAATCTGTAAGCTGTGTTTTTTTTTCATCTTTAAACTGCCAAAATGTCATCAATTACTGCTCATAAAATTTCACATAACGTGTGTGTACTGTATCGTTTAATGTATACCTGTGCCGAATACAATCCTTGGCTGACTGTCGTAATGCGTTCAAAACAATTTCTTAAAAACCTTAAAGCCCCGCTCTGAACTTCTGTTAAACCTACCTATGTTGTTTGGTCTCCGCCTGCACTAAAAGGGGTAGTTTGACTGGGGTGGAAAGAAATAGGTCAAAAACTTTAAATCTTATTCATTGCTCCCCTGACAGCTGCAACAATCTTGCACTGGTTGTGGGTGCACCCTCACCATCTTCATGTACGATGCAGGACAGCTGGTCCTGCATTGTTCATGATGGCATCAGAGAACTGCAGGCTATTGCCCGCTATTTGCTGACAGCTCAGAGCCCTGCTAAAGTCGGGATCCACCCACTGCCTGATTGACAGCTGGCTCTGCCTCTCTAGAGCCAGAACCAGTTGTGCCCATCCCCTCCCCTGTATATCCAGTGCAATGAACACTGGAGGAATGGAGAGGGTATGAGGGAATCCCTGTACGGAGGGGTGACCGACAGTCACTGCTCTCTGCAGGGAGAAGATTGTGAACTCAGCGATCAGCGGTTTGTGATCGCTCAGTTCTCGAGCTATAGAACCGACATGTTACAGCTGCACTCTTATGCTAAAGTCGGGATCCACTCCACTATTTGATTGACAGCTGGCTCTGCCTCTCTAGAGCCAGAATCAGTTGTGCTCATCCCCTCCCCTGTCTTTTCCTGCAATGAACACTGGAGGAATTGACAAGGGAGAAGGAAATCACTGTACGGAGGGGTGCCTGACAGTCACTGCTCTCTGCAGGAAGAAGATTGTGAACTCAGCAATCAGCGTTTGTGATCATTAAGTTCTCGAGCAATAGAGCCGAACAGCTGCAGAGTCACACTTCGGCTCTAACTATCGGGATGAGTGCATTTCACTATCCCCATAATTCTCATTTAAGCAGTTCGGTCGGTGGACAGCAAAATGTGTTAGGGACATGAGGATGGGGGAAGGTGTTCAGTAGCGCCAATTCACTTAATTTGCTTCTCTGTAGATGTGAGTGATTGTTGTCCCCCTAAGACAGGAAGTAAAATACTGGCTGGATCACCAGGTGGAAATAAAGGGAAAAAGGCCGATAAAATAGAAATCTAATGCAGCTACCACATCTAAGTACTGGAGTGCTGCAATATATCACATATTTATTCTTGAATTTTTATACACTTTAAGTTTTTTTTAAGCAAACATTCTAAAATATGAAAGCGGGTAACATGGCAGAAACATATTTGAGTGATATCTGGCCCGTGTTCGGTTGCCATGACGATTCCTGTAGATCTCAGAAAATGTAATTTTATTTATTTACCGCTAATTCCCCCTGTCATCTTGTCAAGTGAAAATTAATCTCTTGTTGCTCAATTTCATTGACATACTACTCAATTCCAGAACACTGGATTCAATTTAGATTTCTGTGGCAAATGGCCGTTCCAGATCTCACTGTACGGAACTTGTTCTGCAATTGTTCTGTAATGTTATTTCTTTCTGTTTCTATTCCCTCTGTTGCCCATTCTGTCGCCCTACCAGTGCTCCGGCCATTTGCTCGTGGAGATATTTCGCCCAACTTTCTGAATAATTGGTCTATTATGAGTTCGGCATCCCATCGCTTATCTATCTTGGTCAGTGTGATCTCATTTAACCTGGCATCTCTCTCTTTATTCTCTGTCTCCAAAGGTAGCATTTTACATTTGTCTGTGTCAACCCGCACAGCCATCCTGCAAACTAATGAAACTGGAGAATACACTTTACTGTAACAGAAAGAGAGGGACAATGTAGAAATATTTTCTCAAAATGTCAGAAAATCGATTCCACAGGACACAAATGGCTACGTTCCTGAAATTCAGTTTTCTGCTGCTGCAATAGCAGAAACTTTGTATACTAATAGACTTTTCTTTATCAGGCTCTGACATACTTTTGCTGATGTGATAATAAGCAGGTTTTACCAAAGTATTTAAACAAAGCTGAAAAAAAAATGTAAAGCCCCCTTCCCCCCCAAAAAATAAATATAGCATAAGTAGCACAGCTCGGCAATGCATGCACCGTTACCTATGTTTTATCCTTTTCAGACCTTGCAAGTGCAAAAAAATACCAAGTGATCGTGGTAGTGTCAGGGTTTCTTACCCTTCCTTGTCCAGTTGGCTGCAGCTTGTCTTGTGTGCAGTGTGTCTGACACTGTTCGTTCCTCTTTGTCCCCCTCTTATGGCCAAACCCATAAACATCACCATTCTGCAACTACTAGCAAAACATCTCACACATTCCTGTCTCAGAGTGATGATGTAACACCAGTTCACTATTTAACCATCAGCTGGTCTCTGCCCTTGTCTGTGTTCAGATCTACCAAGTGCTCTGCTGTTCCTGTTCTCTGTGTATGACCCTGGCTCTGGCTGACTGATCGCTAAGGGTTCTGACTCCGGCTATTGTTTCCATTTATTTTGCTCTCAGTGTTCCTTGACCTGGTTCTGCTGACTACCCACTCTGGGATCAGACCTCTGGCTTGGCGCCAACAACATCCTGGACTTTCTCTATTGTTTTTTGCCATTTATTTTTTATTGATGTTTACAATAAACTCCTTTAATATTTTAAACCTGTTCTTTAAGTTTCTGCCTTGTTTCTTGGTACCCTGACAGGTAGAAATGCACTAAGCTCATAATTTCCTGTTGTGAGCTGACAACATAGTGCCTTTTCTGGACTGTGAATTGCAAGGAATAGTGTCTGGCATGATCCAATGTCAATACAGAATCCCCCAACCCTTATTTTTTCCCCCACAACACAGGAATGTTTTGTAGTCCAAGAAAAGAACAACATGCAAAGCCATCTAAAACTCAGCTACATCATCAACCTCATCTCAAAACACCACCCAACCTGTCCTCTCCACTCCTTTCAAGATCTCATGCTGTCCAGCAATCTCCTCACCTCCTTGAATGCTCACCTCCAGGACCTGTGTAACCAGAGTGTCTCCCATCATCTGGAACTCCCTACCCCAATCTATCTGCTTATCTCCTACCCTGTCCACCTTTAAGCGATCCTTCAAAATTCACCTCTTCAGGGAAGCCTATCCCACCTCAACAATATGCTTATCCTTTTACTTATTCTACACAATTATTACCTTTTGTATCACTTGCCCTTCCTACTTGGTAGTAAGCTCTCAAGAGCAGGGCCCTCCTAACTGTACTGTACTGAAATTCTATTGTAACTGTACTGTCTCCCTCCATTTTGTGAAGCACGGCGCAAAGGGTGAACGCTATATAAATTCTGAATAAAAATAATAATAATAATAACTGAGATGACTGTATAGACTCAATAAGGTAACACAGGCAGAGTGAACAGCATACAGGACAGCTATGCATTCTTGATAGCATCAGCAGGCACTTCCTTTCACTTACTGAACTGACATACCAAAAAATAAAAAGAGAAGAAAAAGCAAATAAGAGAATTTAATTGTAAGGTATTACATATACTTTCAGTATGGAGCTGCCCCCCGAAGAAAGTCAGCTTGTTCACTAGATGGCACCGCTCTTCTGGGTTCAGTAACATTATGTTACATACTGTATGTTCTCAGAGCCAAGGATGTCATGGGGGTTTGTTATCACCTAGCCTTGACTTACATTACTGTTGTGTGCAACATAAGCCCCATTCTGTGCAGGATTAAGGAGCACAATACTAAACAAGAAAATAAAAAAAAAACAGTGGTTTCATGTGACAGGCACAAAGACTGCTGTATTAAAATTATGCACAAAAAAAAAAAAACTTTCCGGTCCTTAGATGCAGTGCTCGCATTAGTTTCCTTTTTCCAGGCTAAGATCATTTTCAGCAAGTACAGACACTACCTGTTCAACTGTTGACCTAAACTGGAATCTAAGGACAAAGTTCAGGGGCATCCCGAGACCAGGTGACACTCCGTCGTGGCGTCATCGTGCATGCACGGTCATTTTATTGACGCCTGCCGGTGGCCATCTTAGTGATGGACGCCGGCAGAAAGAGGAGGGGACGTACACACGTCAGGATGAGGTATGCCACCAGGTCCCCTCCTCTCTCTTGACACTGTCAGGCTGTCGGTCCATGACGTAGTGCCTGACTTTTCATAGGGTGTGAAACCAAAATGACTGTCAGTCGTTTTGGTGCCACCCCTCCAATGGTGGCACGCTCCTTGTGATGCCACTGACAAGGTTATCTTTCTTCTGTAAGCTACTCATCTCCCTATCCCCCATGCAAAGGAGAGGAACAGTTAAAGTCCAGCCTTTTGTGAGAACCATGCCTCTCTCCTTAGATAGTGTACCCTTTAGATTGTAGGCCCTCCTTACCATCTTGTCTTGAATTGTATTGTAATGTCTTCCTTATATTGTAAAGCACTGCACAAACTGTTGGTGCTACATAAATCCTGTATAATAATAATAATAATACAGTAAGTGAGTGTAGTCACCAAGACACAGGAATTGTGTTATCGGTGGTATTACAAGGTGGAAATACCGGGAGGAAAATCCTGAAATAAAAGAAAACTAACTTCATCTAAGTACTGGTAAACTGCACTATATAACATTTTTTGTTTTGGGGTTATATTCAATTTAATGATCCAGCCATAGGCTGGGGAAAGTCCTAGACTAGGTTGGATTGCTTATCTGCATTGTACACTGCAGCAAGATGAAGGGTTTAACTGTGGTGTCTGTCAGTGGTATCTGGATTACCCTGGACAGAATTAGAAATTCCTTAGCAGGTAAAGCAACCCTCAGTAATGCAATTAGTGGTTTGGTTCTGGCTTAAATAATGCAGATACACTTGATACAATTTCTTGCAAAAAATAGAAACTATTTCTATCTCAAAGTATAACTGTAGCTTATGGGACTAGCATGCGTTGGTTACTAATATGTCATTTATTTAAAAAGAAACTAACTACAGGAGATCTATAAAAAAACCATTATGATGACTCAAAGTAATTATAGATAATTAGGGAGCTGTTAGCACCCATTAGACTTCAACTTTTCCAGCAAGTAATCCAATTGGTTTGGTATTGGCCCAAGACCACTTTTTAACTTTTTTCTAACTTAAATCACCACCAGTATATACTGTATTTTCGCTCATCATTAATGTTGCAAATGTTCACAAAACAAGACCGGTTTCTGCTACTAAATGAGTTGGGGCCAAAGAGATCAGATACTGTGAGGAACATTTTTTTTAAATACATTCAGCCTTGTGAATAATCAAGGGGTATATACTGTATATAAATATGTCATAAATAAATTTATTTGGCAAATTGTTTACTTTAAATGAGTATGCAAACTTGGAGATGAGGAGATCTATTATTATTATTATGATTATTATTATAATACAGGATTCATAGAGCAGGACAGTTTGCACAGCGCTTTACAATATAAGGAGGACATAATAGTAACAATATAAATCAAGCTAGGATGGTAAGGAGGGCCCTGCCCATGAGCGCAAGTTATACAAGAGGTAGTAGCTGTGTGGGGACGAATTGTTTGAGAACATGATGGTTGAGCTGTTAGGTTGAGGTGGGATAGGCTTTTCTGAAGAGGTGAGTCTTTAGGGATCACCTAAAGGCAGTCAGAGTAGGAGATAGATGGATAGGTTGAGTTAAGGAGTTCCAAAGGATGGGAGAGACTCTAGCAAAGTCCTGGAGGTGAGCATGGGAGGAGTTGATGAGGGAGCCCGAGAACAGGAGTTTTTGGGAAGAGTGGAGGGGGAGGTTAGGGTGATACTTTGAGACAAGGTTGGAGATATAGCGGGGGGGGGGGGGGAGTTAGGTGGAGGAGTCTTGCAGCTGCATTCATGATAGACTGAAGGGGGTATAGCCTGTGTAGTAATAGGCCAATGAGGAGGAAGTTACAATAGTCGAGATAATAGATAACAAGTGAGTGGATGTGTAGCTTTGTGGTTTCATTGGTGAGGAAGGGGCGTATTTTGGAGATGTCATGAAGTTGAAGGTGGGAGGATTTGGATAGTGATTGGATGTGGGGCAGAAAGGTGAGGTCTGAGTCAAGGATGACACCTAGCACCTTGGCATGGGAGTAGGAAGGGATAGTTATGTTATTAATCTCAATGTAAAAGTTGGGGGGAGATGCACGGGGGGAGGAAATATCATGAGCTCAGTTTTTTAAAGATTGAGTTTTAAGAAGTGTTGTGAAATCCAGACTGATGTCTGTTAGTAAATTAGTAGCATACAAGGACATCGAGGGGGTGAGTGGTGAGTTGAACAACATTGAAGAGATCAAAGTTCATCAAGACACAGCACCTTTTTTTTAAGGCGATTTACTATCCAGATCCCACTAAAAGGTTAGGAAGGTGTAAAGAGTTTAGAGTGATGACAGCAGTCTCAAAAGCCACCCCTGCCATCAGAATGTGACAATGGCAATTTTAATACAAAAGCATATTACTGCAAAATGTTCTTCATCACAGGACAGACTTGTTTTCTTTTTATTTACCCCTTGTTTCATCGTGGCAGTAAAGTTATCGCTGTTTTCACCTAAATTGTTGCAGATCATTCAAGCGATCACCACTGTGCGAATGAATATTCATTGTCACTTTATTTATTGCATGCCATTAGTGGTATTCAAATAACCATCAGTCATTTTCATTAAATATTTATGCAGCTTCTTTAATTCTGTGTTCTAAACAGCGAAGAGCCCGAACAGAACAGTGTGGCAGCCGAGGGCAATGATAAAGGTTTTTTACTTTGGATTCTTTGCTAAACAAGACCTCTTGGGTTTGGGGTCACAGATACAAAAACTGCTGCCAACAGAATATATTGTTTCCCATTTAAACAAGTCAAATTGTTTTTTTTTTTAATGTGCACTAGAAAAATAACCTTGTTTTTTTGAGAAAATTGAAGAGGGGCAGCATGTCATTTCTTAGGGTGGGTTTCCTGATGGTGACAACAGTGTATCACATATGTAAAATGTTTGTTTAAATGGACTAGTCTCCAATGGAAGCCCATGTCACAGGGTGACTTAACAGGAGCACAATCTGGTCCCTGGACCCTCCTCTGCAGCGGTTTAAGGATCCTTGTGTCATCACGTTCTTTACACTGTGTATAGGATGTGAGAACACAAAATGTCATACCATTGCTGCAGTATAGGCAGAGGCAGGTTTCAAGGACCGAAGAAGCAGCCAGCTGGCTTAGCACTTCACGTGAGTATAATTTTTTTTCAAGCATCTAGGCACAAACGAGCACTTCACCTTTGCAGTGCCCCACTACAAGGATAAAGAACACTCTTGCCTGGAGTTCTGCTTCATGTTGTTACAGTTTATATAGAGATTGGTTTTGCATCTACTTAAATGTAAAAATGGAGCGTGTTAACAATTTTCATCAATATTTTACAGATAACCGTCTCTGGTGGGCTGATCAAAATCTCGGCCAGATAGGAACATGCAACAAGCGGGATGGCGGAGGTGTCTCCATAGTAAGGAACAAAACAGCAGGAGTGGTTCACATGAAGCTGTATGATAAGGACGCACAACAAGGTAACTTCTTGATATGCATCTATCGAAACTGAATATCTCATATATAAGGTTGATAAGATCCCTCTTCAAGAGCTATGGCAGAAGAGGAATCTATCTTCAGCATCCAACATAATTCTGGATATGTTGGATGCCTCCCCCCCTCCCAATGTGTTATGTGTTTCAGTCCTCCAGTCACTACTTCCCTAAAGGACACAGTAATGATGTAGAGACAGTGGGGGACACAGGCACCCAAGACACCCAGAATGGGGAAGATTGGCAGGCATAGCTCCTAAAGAAAGTGAATATCAGAGTCATCACCAGAGTGATAAGTATTAAAAATATTTTTGTCATGTAAATTTTTTTGTAACTTTCTGGATAGGGACAGAGTCGATTAAAAAAACAAAAAACATTGGGAAGCATAATTTATAGCTATACTATCCCTCTCTGTGTTAAAAAGCTTGTTTATAGGGCTAAAATAGAAAATACAGAATAATTAAATTGTGAGAAGGTCCAAGAAATATAAAAGAAATCAAAATATATGAACCTCTGCAAGTGAATGGGCTGGGCTTCTGCACTTACGCTACTAGGTGATCGCTACTAGGTGATCGCTACTAGGTGATGCTTTAGATCATTGGTCCGCAACTGGGATAACCTCAGGACCCACACTTGTCCTTAGTCGATAAGTCACAGAGCAAAGGAACACACAGCATTGCTGTACTGCGTGTTCCAGGGCAAACGAGCGAACTGTGGGCGGGAGGTGCATTTGGGGTGCCATTTAAATGAATGGCAATACACCTCCTGCATCAGAACCCGCTGTAGATGTGATTGCGTGGTACAGTGCATTAATCACATGGGACTGTGCAATGAACACACTGTACTGGTGGGAACGGGCCCCCAAAAACACGGACAGACACACACAACCACAGACACATTCTCACACACACACACTCCAAAAAAAAAATATATATATATTTTTTAGGGCTGCGGAAATTAACGATTAATCCCTCAATTAATCGTTAATTTTTTTGATCGATCAAAATTATTTTGATCGATCACAGTTCTTTGGCTCCGTACTCACCTCTCCGCCGGCTTCCGGGTCTTCCGTCAGGAGATCCGGTGAAGTCATGGACATCAACGTCACCGGACTCCTCCCCCCCTTCCACAAGTGGCTCTGTCGGCTAACGAAGGGAAGGGGGGAGGAGTCCGGTCATGTCGATGTCCGTGACGTCACTGGACCCCTCCCTCTTCCCTTGGTCACCTGATGGAGCTGCTTGGGCCGGTGAGTACACATCCTAACTCTCCCGGCCGCCCGGGAGAGACACACGTGTTACCGGAAAGGTTTAAACCTTTCACTGGGATCGTTTTTTTTCTTTTCTGACATCGGGAGCCGTCCTGACCGTCAGTCAGAAAATAAAAAAAAAAGGCATACGATTGCATAGCTTAATTCCTATTGGCTATTGCACTTTGCAATAGCCAATAGAAAACTAGCTAATGCACCCACCCACTGCTGCTGTCAATCAGCAGAGGGGGACCTTGCACGCCTTGTAGCTATACCCCCAGCCCTCCTCAAGCCGGGCAGCATGCTTCATGCCAGGCCGCATATTTTGAATGGCTGCTCGGCTCAAGAACTGACACTGCTATGCTAGGGGGAGCCTGAGGAACCTCTCACCTAGCACAGTGGAAGGCACTCAGCAACCCACTGAACAAAGAGTTACAACCCACCTTTGTTACTGAACTGCTATAGAGAATAATCAGGTTTCCTTCCTTCCCAGAATAGGGCTGTGCTGTGTGGCCACTGTCTGGCTGGTAAAACAGCGGCCATATATGTATTTGATATGTGTATTTAGCCGTTTGCCTGCTATAAGCTTTACTTACAAAAAATGTTTCCCTAGCTGCCATTTACACATTGCAAACTGTGTTTTTGGTTCTTTGATAATTTCCTATAAACAGTGAATTGCTGCATGTTGATTAACCTCTCAGGATTCTTCTATTATTCATGATTCCCAGTTTTAGCACCACAAGGAAGCACAATAGATCAATGAATAAGACAGTTTTGGAAAAGCAGCTTGGCAGAGTGTCAATTTGTGACTTCAACTTTCTAAAGACCGTTATCAGTGTGCGTGCATCCTGAGATCAAATGTTCACTGTGGTTTGCATAATCTATTCCAGTTTAAATACTGGTCTAATAGTCGTGGATACACCGCAGTTTAAATATAGATCACCTTTATTCCTGGTTTAGTTACAGTGATGCTGCTTAATCTGCTTGCCCTACATCCGAGAACTATATATTCTGCCGAGACTGGCGAGATTCTCGCGTGTAAAACGTCCCTAGAACCTTCCAGCAGATGGAATACCACTTAAAAGGCTTTTCCTATCCATGGATTGCAACGCTGCTTGTACACCCATATAAAATAGATAAGTAATTCATATTATTTGGGGGGCAATAAAAGCTGCAGTAGTGCCCCATCTTCTGTTCATGTGCTTCTCATTTTTAAGCAGACAATAAGTGTACTTAAAGGAGAAGTATTGGAAGAGTAAAATATACTTTTCCCAATGCTAAGGGACAGTTGCAGTGTCACATACCAGCTCTATAGATGGAGAGCTGAGTGATCATGTGACCACTAATCGCTCATGGTCTTCTCCTTGAAAGCAGTGACAGTCACCACTCCTCACAGGGATTCTCCCCTCCCGTCTCTGTTCCTCCAGCCCTCATTTTAAGGAATAGACAAGAGAGTGGGTGGGCACAGCTAGCTCTGCCCCTAGAGCAACATTTCTCAAACCTTTCTCAGTCAGGACACCCTTTAAAAGTATGGAAAATCTTGTGGTACCCCAGTCTAAAATGTAAAAAGTGTCCCTTCCAAAGTCCATACTGGACCTTTTTCCTAGATAGGGGTCTGGTATGGATTTTAGGGGGTTACCCCATGCAAAAACCACACAAAAGATGTGGTTCCTCATTCACATCAGAGTTTAACTTCAAGAGCCCTCTTCATATCAGAGGCCCCCTTCACATCAAAGCCCCTCTTTCATATTAGAGACCCCCCCTTTCCCATCAAGAGCCCCTCTTCACATGAGAAACCTGACACCACCATGGAAAGGCATGGTGCTGTGTGAAAAGGCTGAGTCAAGGCACCCCTGAGTAAGCCAGAAGGCATTCCAGTGTGGCACGGCACCATGGTTGATTAAGGCTTCACTAAAGAGGCAGAGTCAACTATCAATCAGGCAGGGGGTTGGATCCCAACAATATTGTCAGGATCCTTACTGGCTGCAGCATGGCTCTGTGTTGAGTTTGGGTCATAGGAGTACATTAGTAAATGTACTCATGTGACCCAGAAGAGAACTAGAGCCAAAAAATAGCTATAAAAAAATAAGTCAAGGCAACTGGACTTGCTGTATTTTTCTTGAAGACGTTTCACTGGTCATCCAACCAGCTTTCTCAATTCAGAATTACTTGTACACATAATTATCTGGGAGTAAATATGGCGAATGTTGCTCCAATCCACATAATCTGTTAGTCATAACATGGTGTTGATTGCATTTGTAAAATTGGAGTCTGGGAGGTGTTATTAACCTCCTAGACTCCAATTGGAGGTGCAGGAGAAAGCTGGGGGATATATAGACTGAGGACAGGTATCCCAGATTGCATTGTTCTGTTTGTGGTCTTGTATAGAATGTCTTAATAAAGATGAGTTATTTCTTTTGGGTAGCTTCTTATAAGCTGCTTATATTCATTCTTGTTAATGCACAGGTTAGCCATTCTTTTCATTAGTTCTAATTCACATCTGTATGACAATTGTGGCTTGAAAAATATCATGTCTGGTTTTCTTATGCACTAAAGCCCATAATGCAAGTAAAAATGTATGAAAATACAAATGGAATGGTTTGAATTCAAAATTACTGTATGTTCCTTGTGGTGCCATTAAAAACGAAGAAATGTGTGCTGAAATGACCATTTTCCTGTGTGTTAATGTGCATTGGGGTAACACATGGTTTACCACAACGCATATATGTAAATGCAGCCTAAATGTAGCACAGGGTCAGCATTTACTTACTGGACTTAATGCCGGTGTTTTGTCGAGATGTAAGATGATGTAAATACTGGTTCCTGAGCAGTTCTTGGTTCTGTTCACAGACCGCCTGACACAAATAAGCCCATGCTGCAGCCTCTCACCTTGTAACTTTCTACAAAGTTACAGTGTTGGAGTCTGCTCCTTGGTGGGAGAAGAGACTGATGACATTCTTATTCCTGTCTGCTGTAGGCTGATGACATCATCTTAGCCTATGCAAAAATCACTTGTCTTGAGCTCCATGGCTATGTTTACTGGTAAAAGGTTCAAAAACAGGATGTCTTGCTGCACTCCTAACCAGAGTAACCCCAAGCTGGGTGGGTGCTTGTAGTGACCACGGAAGGCACCGTGTGAATCACAGAATAAAGGAATAATGTCACCAGCACACCAGTTTTTGTTAGTCAATGATCCATTTTAATGGCACATTGCCATCCAATACACAAGCGCTTTCGGGGCCGCAGGGGGTCCCCTTCATCAGGCTCATTCATTCTGCACCATTTTCATTCTGAGCCTGATGAAGGGGACCCCCTGCGGCCCCGAAAGCGCTTGTGTATTGGATGGCAATGTGCCATTAAAATGGATCATTGACTAACAAAAACTGGTGTGCTGGTGACATTATTCCTTTATACTGGTAAAAGGTGACGCTTTTTTGAAAAAATATAAAATTGTTCTGCTGCCTAATATGTGACACATCAGGAATTTATGTTCATTCATCATGTCCATCCTTTATGTTTCATTCACTGAACATGAAATGTTTACTTTAAATTGTAAACTTCAAGAATGATACACAATCGTTTAGTGATTTAGAAAATGGTGCAGAATGAATCACAATTTTACAAATAAAGGTTCTGTTGATGTCGTTTTTAAAGCAAACTTGTACAAGTCAAAGTAACAGGTTCACTTTATAGAAGAAACCCTAAACAGGCTGTAGCCAGCTTCTCTGTGCTCCATGGCCTCCCTGATTTGCCGCCAGAACCCACCAAAATACCATTACTTACCATATTGGTATGGAGCCATGTGATGCTCTCATTGCACCCTTATAAACCAGTGTTGGTTTCCTGAGTTACCAATTATTAGCCCCAATGCTGTCACATATGGGCATTGGAACAGTGAGACAGCACAAGGAAGATGAGTACAGACAGTCTATGGTGCCTCCTATAAAGCAAACCTGGAACTGTAGTGGACCCTCTGTAATATGAAATAAATAAATACAGTTCTAAGAGTGACACCTTTACTATGACCCTGGTATGAAAATCTTACCATTAGGCTATCCAAAAAAGAAATTGAAATCCAGGGAATGAATCCACCCACTAATCTTCAAAATTGAGAAATCTCTTTTTGTTAGGATCAGCCTTTAAGATATTTGAAAAAAGAATGTTGGGTTTCTTTAAATAAAGCCCTCATGTCTACAACAACTGACAGTTAACAGCGGATAGTTCAAGCTTTATCAAATGGGGGAATTGGACTGTCTGCTTCTCTAATAATCCAGTAATAAACCTTTCCTTCGGGGTCTGGAGTGTAACAGAGTGGTTTTATCACTTGTCATTGACCACTGAGTGTACCTGCCTGGCACTATTCCCACCATCCTGGCCTCAGACTGACCTCAAACAGGGCGAGATATTGGAAAAAAAGCAGCGTGAATTCACAGCACAAAAGGAAGGAAACTCTCTCTCTCTAGCTTGTATGTGTATATATAGAATAAATATTCTGTGCTAGTACTTAAAGAGCAGAAATCCCATTATGAATTTTACATTTACCTTTAGATATATAGTCACAAGTCTCAGCCATATCACTTTATGTTCCTATTCATATAAGGCATGATGTGCCGTAAAATCCTTTAATCGGAGGAATCCTTGGAGGATTCCTCTTTATTGGCGCAACGTTCAGTGGCACAGGCAGTGGCATAGGTGAGTATTTACTCTTTAAATATCAAAATTAAACAGCACTTACAAACAATCTCCTACCATATAAATATAAAAATGTGCAATAAATATATCAAAAGACTATATTCATATGAATAAACTAAACAAAAAGTGAATAAAGTCGCAATGAGAATATTGAAAGTCGTGTCATGGTGTGCTTTAACCCACCAACCTCACAGCAAAGGTGATCAATGAACCTTCACAATGGTGTCACTGTCTGTCACACCACCACCAATAAATAGCCATGCTCACCAGTAGACATACATGTAAGCTACGGGAAAATTTGGTTCGGTTATTTTGGGATTCGGATCCAAAATTCAATCCGGTTCGGGTTTCAGATTCGGACAAGATCTTGTTTATTTTCGGATGACTTTACGAATATTCGTTACGGTGTAAAACAGAAAACCATATATTAATACTAAAGCTGAATCTCCTACACCAAAATGGCATTTGGAATCCAAATTTCCGAACTGCATTAGGGAGCTCCCGAATGCCATTTGTGTCTTGGAGCCATATACATATATTACACTATGACACTCCCTGACCCGAATGGCATTCGGGAGCCAAATTTACAAATGCAGTTTGGAAATTCGGAACCCAAATGCCATTCAGGTCTGGGAGCCTCAGCTTTAGTATATTATGTATATACTAAAGATGAATTTTCATTACAGCATGTGACTTTTCTGGCCAATCAGATGGCTCCCATGTTGTCGTAACGAAAATCCATGTTCAGACCCATTCGGATGCATTAAACTGAACAACACATCTGATTGGCCAGAAAAGTTACATGTCCGATTCAGTTTAGTTTTTGAACGAAATTCGGACGGGATCCGAAAATCAGAAACCGAAAATTTGGATTCTGACACATTCGGATGCATTGGGATTCGGAAATTCGGATGTGTCCGAATTTTTGAAAATGTGTCCGAATTTTGATAGGGAACGAAATGAATCGCACATGTCTAGTCACCTTTGTATCAAAAAAGGAGTGAAAAGTGTACAGTATAGTGCAAGGTAAATTGTCAGGATCAGGATGCGGTTCCCAGGATCAGAAAGACCAAATTCCTGATATCTCTAATCGAGGCAACAATTGTTTTCAAATAATAGGTGCCATTAAACCAGAAGAAATTATGTTCCAAAGAAAAAAGCTATACATTCTAAAATGTTTCTGTATCTGTGGTATGTGAACCTCCTTCTCTAAATAGATAGAAACAGGGACACCGGCACTCCAAATGCAGTTCAAATGCGTCTATTTATTGACGTAGATGCAGCATATCATATTGGTGCAAAGTTTTGGGGTCTTGCATGATCCCCTTCCTCAGGCAAAAACATGTGATGAAGGTGCATTAAAACACACACACATATATATATATATATATATATATATATAGAAAAAACGTGAAAGCAAACCAAACCAATCCCAAGGCTCCCTGAGACCCTGTGACATTACTGTGACATCATACTCCCACCAGAATAAAACATTTTGTTAGTTGTAGTTGTAAAAGAAAAAAGCTGTATATTACAAAATGTTTCTGTATCTGTGGTATGTGAACCTCCTTCTCTAAAACCCTTCCCCTGCTAACACTGTTATATACCCTGTGTGCATAGGAAATAATTGTGTGTAGCGAAGATAGGAATGCTGTATACCACATGTAATCTTGTTTATAAATCAACTTCCTAGAGCAGAAATTCACCCTATAATTACTCAATGAACATTTAACAGCCAGTTAACTTGTGTACCTTCATAAACGCATAGAACCGTGTTTGACATCTGTCCATGCTCCAGTTGTCCATCAATCAGCATTGGAATCTGCCATTGCCATGCAACTCATGGTATCACTCGGCCCCACTCATGCTATCTGCATCCTATGACTGGAAAGCCTGACTATGCGTTTACCAAGGAACAAGTTTTATGCGGTTGTTTGATGCACATTCCAGGGTGAACTTCCCCTCTAATAAGCATATGTAATTTGCAACTTATAAGCAGGAAGTGGGTAGATTGGGAGAAGGAGCATTGTGTGCAGGGCTGGCCTGTACACCGACTAGAGCTTTGCTGGGTACTGTACACATGAATATCCTGTACGCTTCAGTGTATACAGTATGTTGTTTTAAAACTTGTTTTAATAAAATGGAGTCACGCTATGGGCATGTTTCTTCTTGTTTCTTTGTAAATTATACAATTGGGAGCATTTGATGTGAATGGTGATATCAGGAGTTGGGAATATTTTTGATCCTGTGAATGTCATCCAGGTCCTGAGGATTTACCTTGCACAGCATGCACTTTTTTACCTTTTTGATACAAAAGTCCAGCAGCTCTGGCAAATCTGTCCACTAATTGGTGGCAGTGTGACACACAGAGGGTAACCCAGCCGTGAGGACTCATTGATCACAGTTGCCTGGAAGTTGATGGATTAGAGCATACTGCGGAGAGACATTTGTTATTCTCATTGGGAATAACAAAATTCATTTTATGTATAGTTGATTCATATGATCTCACACTTTAAATATATTTATTGCATATCTTTATCTTTATATGGTACGGGATTGTTTGTGAGTGCTTTCTAATTTTGATATGTACACCTTAGCATGTTGATATGAAACCATCTTACATTCATTAGCTAAACAAGCTAAAAATTAGATTGTTTTCTACTTTCTGGTTCTCTTTGGCAAAAGCGATGTAATATGCCCAAGCAATGCATCCTGGGAAGGTTACTTCAGCAGAACATTGCTGGGAAAGGCATTTTCTTTGCTGAGATGATGTGCATGGTCACATGTCTAGTCACATGTGCCAGAGTTCCAGGAAGTAAAGGGAGATGGATTCATCTGCTCTTAGTAAAAATGGCCACTGTAAGAAGACTGTGTGAAAAAAAAAAAAATAGGTATACAAAGAAAAAAAGGCAGAAATTATCTATAAGTATCTGTTTATAGATTGTCATTACTAAACATTTCTAACGGTGCCTTTGTTGTTGTTTTGAAGATATAGGTAAGATATAGGTAAGGTTCCTCTTTAAAGTTAGCTTTTTGGGGAGATTTATAGGGCATGTGTAATGGGAACTAAATAAGCAAAAGTATCTTCCATAAAAACAAAAAAAACATGTCAAAACAATCAAAGATTAGACAGTTAAAGTCATATGCACAATCTCCTCATCCCACTCTACATCCTACTCACCCTCATACTACATATGGACTTAGTAAACACATTTAACATCAATGATGTGCATAGCGTAGGTGAAATTCTCTCACCTTAACTGTAGCAGTGGTAAAATACTGATATAGGGGTTGATTTACTAACCTTATAAACACACCATGAACATGTATACACCTCTGTAGTGTGTTCCCTCCCAGCATGATCTATGGGTGGAATCTAAACACCTTTGTAGTGTGTACACACCCAGCAGGTGTGTTGTGCAAAGCCTTGCATGAATTGCAAGGTGATGTTGTGTAAATTAGCTCTATGTTGTGTTGCTTGCGTTGATGAATGCAGGAATGTAAATGCATGAGTTAACCATTTTTGTCTAAACTGTGAAGCAGCATTATATATGCATCATGTGCATGATTTTTCCATATATGGCATTAGTGGAAATAGACTTTTTGGTTGATAAATACGTTTTGCTGTGTGAAAATCACACGCACCTGGTGTGTGCGTGTGTTTAGGTTAGTAAATCACCCCCATAGAGTTTTGCACACTTCTGTCTCACTATTAACATGCATTTATTAGATTGTGGTGATTGGGTTTAGGTCTACTTTAAGTGGCCCCTGCACACTTGGGAAAAGTGCTGGAAGATATATGACTGGAGTGTGATTGCTTTTTAAATTTGTTGAAAATGTAAGATGGAAAGGTTATACATAAGATAATAATAATAATAATAATAATAATAATAATAATAATATTTGACCATTTCAGAATTTTATCGCAGTGCACACATTTGATCCGCATGTATCTGCCATCAGTTTTCTATTTTTCTGTGAGGTTGCATTTGCGTCGGTATCATTACAAACAACGAAACTGAAACATACATCCTGAAAAGGTCAGACCAGGAATAAATGACTTAAACAGGGTATCCCATGAATTTTAAATCCAGAATTAATGACAAATGACTACTTAGAAGCTCCTTGTTTAATGTTGGGTACATTTAAATTGAATTAAATTGTTATCTCCTTCTGAAGAATATATTGGCAAACTCATCAATATAAGAGACAAGCCCATTAACAGTATCACTGCAGGTACCTTAAAAGCTCCATTAGTATGAAAAATTTGCAGTTTAGTGGTGTTTAAGGTGGTTCCTTTGCTGCCTCTCCTGGATTCCAAAGTACAATTAGGCACTTCATTATTCAATCTGACACCAGACGCAGGAGGATAGGAAGGCTGTTCGTTAGACGAGTAGACCGTAGTGTTCAAGAGACAACTTTATTCGAACAGCGGTGGACAGTGATAAATAGTAAAAAAAAAATATAGGTAAAGCTTAAGCGCAGAGGACAACATTTAAGTATGCATACCATTAAAGAGGCATTGCAGGCGATAGTTGAAGCCAATTGGTCAGCTCTTAATGTTATCCAGGAAGTGAGGCAATTGTGCCAAAATCTGTGACACTAAACGCAGGATTTAAATCTTAAAAATGTATTCAAGTACCTTAACTATTAACAAAAATGCATCTTGTTTGTGTATCACTCGGCTGTAGCTCCTCAAATCATCTATGAATTGGTGCTGATACTGTCCTTCCTTCTTGAGGGTGGCTGCTTTTGTGTCCACCCACTGTAGTCATACAAACATAACTTGCTAAACATGTGTCCCTCAACGCCACACCTGCAGCAACTAACTAAAATGCAAAGACAAACAAAGCTAAAGGATGGTGGGCAGGACTAGTTTCCTTTTTCTCACCCAGGAAATGACTCCTGCCACTCCCCCCCCCCCTCAAAAAAAAACTCCACCCCACCAACTATACCCATCTCTCTCATGCTTTTCATTCAAACAAAAGTCCACCATCCCCTTCTAAATCCACTGCCATTCTGAAGCTTAATCCTGAGATGCCTCCTGATCCCAGCCCAGTCAAGCTTCCCCTCGGTTAACTGGCTCCAGGGAGGTGATGTGACCTTGTACCAACAAATAGCTGTGCATCACTGCAATCTTGTACCAACAAATGACTCATACTACCTTGCAAAATATGGAAATGAAATGAACAGTCAGAGTCCCTTTTGCTGTACAGCTCTCTTGATTGTGGCTCATAAATCCACCATGTTGTAGAGATTGGACCTAAATTGTTGAATTGCCAGGGGAAAGAAGAGCAACTGGATTAAACCTAAAAAAACACAGAAAGAACATTCTGTAACCATGCAGATAAAACTCTTGTGATATTTGAACCTAAGACCCTAGTGCTAGCTGGCTTGTAGCACCCATTTAAAGATATATAGTAGGTATTACATACCGTAAAGGGTTTTTATTTTGAACATTTCAAGGCAAAAGTGACATTTTAGGTGTAAGCAGAGTCTGTTTAGCTAAGTCTTGACTAAACAAAACTTTACATTCTGCATTGCTTCAAGCAGAAGTCCAGTGATGAAACAACTGATTGTGCCAGCTGCTACTAACACCCTTGACATGCCAAAACAAAACGTGTCTAGAACGAGGAGTAATGTAATATGGATGTCAATCAGTGTTACTGGGCGATACTAGCTGGGAAGCCTAAAACATAACTCCACCACTAGTAGCGCCCATTTGTGGCATTGGGATCACTTTTGTGTGACCCCTGAAGCCTGGGAAACTAGAGTGGGGGCATGTAAAGGACAGTAAGTCCCCGTTCACACCTAGATGTTTTGTCACTCAAAGCTAAGTGTGATCAAACTCAAGACATGAAATCCCATTTGCTGGTCCTGAGTGCAACAACATCCTCAAGACAAGTAATCCCATTAATTTCTATGGCCCCTGTTTAAACCTGAGCGTTTTGTCGCAAGCAGAAAAACATCTGTTGCTGGAAAAAGTACATGAGCTACTTTTTGGCAAATTGCAGCACTTTTGGTCCCATATACTTTAATGGGAAATTGGAGTTACACTTGCAGTCTGTTTTGCAAAACTGTGATTTTTGCTTCCCAAAAAACATTCTACCAGTCCCCTGTGTCCTTTCATGTTTGACATATATATTGTTTTTGTCTACAGAGTTAAATTACAGGATTATTGACTGTAGTTTTGTGATGGCATAATAGAGATTGTAGCTTTAAAAAAAAAAATGAATATAAATATATTTTGTATTATAAATATTTTTTGTATGATTGGTTAGCATGGTGGCAGATTTCCTGTACGCATTACAAAAAAGAAAGACACAAACAAACCCTTTTTAAAGCATAACAGTATTATTTGCCTATAATATTAATTATATTTAAATGTATTTGTTTGATATCTGATCTAGGTAGCAATCCCTGCCAGATGAACAATGGTGGGTGTTCCCAGCTGTGCCTACCGACTTCTGAAACCACTCGAACCTGCATGTGCACCGTTGGCTACAACCTTCGGAAAAATCGAATGTCCTGTCAAGGTGAGCGCCTTGGCTTTTATTTATGTGTTTGTGTTGTCGGGAAGGCAAGCTTGTTAATGCCAAAAATAGCCCAATCATTTTAGTGGAACGATGAGTATACGTGAGAGGATGGTGATTTAAAAATTAATGTAAAAAATATACAAAATAAAAAACACAGGTAAGTAAAAATACAATATTAACAACATCACCAAAAAAGTTTTTTTCTATAGTGACTGTGTAGGACAGTAAACCGTAAGCCCTAAACTGCCCCTATTTTAGACTTTTGTTTAGACTTTTGTTTAGGTCTGAACCATAGAAATATAGATACACTCAGGGTTATTCACAAAAGGGTGCAGAGTTTGAAAAAGGCAGGAGAAGTCAACAATCTAGGACAACATAGCTGAACTGGAAAGTGAGCAGAATTCAGAGATGATTTAAAGGAAAACTATGGGGTTAGGGCTTTTCTCCATAGTTCTCCTTTGGGTAACGGGAGGACACAAACTAGCGTCCTCCGGTGACCCTAAGCTCAGTATATCGCGAGCTACAGCTCGCGGTATACTGAGACGCCGCAGAATACCGCAAGCTACAGCTTGCAGGAATACTGAACCGCTGCAGCTGAAGCGGTTCCCGACAATTATGTCTGGATCCGCCCAGGTGCATGACTGACAGCTGGCTCTGCACCCTCCCCCGTCCGTTCTGTCAGTCAGCGCTGGAGGATTGAAGCGGGGAGGGGGGAATCCAGTCCCTCCCCTGTTACGGCAGTGAGCCGTCCCAGGATCGAGAAGTGAGCGAACGCCGGTATGTGTCCGCTCACTTCTCGATCTACTGAGCCGACCTGTGACAGTTTCATTGTCACAGGTCGGCTACAACTATGAGGTGAGTGAAAAGCACTCACTTCATAGTTCTCCTTTAAGGGTCTACAGCTGAGTGATGTATAAATAAGATACATTTTTGTTAATAGTTAAGGTACTTGAATGTATTTTTAAGATTTTACTCCTGAGTTTTGTGTCACTTTAAACAGGGGCATGTCTCTGCTGGAGTCCTTGAGGAACAAAAGTCTCTGGTGTAGCTGATGTGCGATTTAACCCTCTTGTTCCCACCCAGAATTTACATTCTCGAAGCATAATGTGGACAGCAATGTACTTGTATGTCTGATATGCATATACTTTTCCTTGTGCAGGTATAGAGTCATTTCTGATGTATTCTGTCCATGAAGGAATACGGGGAATTCCTCTGGACCCCAGTGATAGAATGGATGCCCTCATGCCCATCTCTGGAACGTCGTTTGCTGTGGGCATAGACTTCCATGCAGGTAGATCAATGGCAAGCATTGCTTTCCTATAACAAAGCTATTTCTCTTATTCATATATGTAAATATACATTGCATCAGTTCACTTTTGTACACAGTGATAGTATTTTGAAAGATTTTAAGCAGCCAAAACACACCAAATCTAAAAAAAATGCATCATACAAGGCTGAAAATAAAAAGTGTAAATTGAGTTCACTTTACAACTGAGTGTCAAGCATATAACCTAAAGCAGGCCTGCTTTAAAGAACAAAAACCCTCCATCCTTGCCCTTGCACAGTCCGTTGCCTGTACTTATCTTTACTTCTGTTTTGAACTCTAACCCCCCCTCTTACAGGTACTTATATGTATTGTTGAACATGTGACATTTTACTTGCCTCAGCGCTAGCAGCAAGAGTGGCCTATTGCCAGACCCAACATTGCCACATTGGGGTGGAGGGTGGGGTGGTGTGCCATTTAGTGTGCATTTGTCAACAACCCTAGGCATTGTTTTAAATGCATCAGTTTTTAAGATATGAGATTTTTGTTTTCCTCTGAAAGGTTTACTTTAAAGAGAAAATAGTCTAAATCTGTCTACTTACTCACAAGGTGTTGTTTATCTCAGGTCATTGAAGTATCCATGTCAGCCATTTAAGATCTCTTTTCAAAAATTCTAGATGTATGGCTATCTATAAAGATGGCCTGGGTTGTGGAAACTTAGCCAGGAAAAGGCTAGCAGAGGACAAAGGACTATTCATCAGATTTGCCTGGGGTCTCCCTGCAATTTATCTATTCTCCATTACTGACCTACCATGCCATGTTCTGCTTTGTGTCTCTGTATGGAGGGCTTTATATCTAACCCTTCCTTACTCTCTACCAAGTGAGGGAAAAGCCCACCGAAACAGATGCCACTGCAACCCTATTGGAAAACTTCTCTATCACCGATTTGTGTCAACTAAACAATTTAGATTTTCCCTCACTTTTTGTCCAGGTTGTAATGGTCATCAGGACAAACCAGGACAAAGAGCATAAATCTCCGCAGCGGGAACACATTTATTTATTATAGGTATTTATATAGTCCCATCAGTTTACGCAGCACTTTATATAGTGCACATTCACATCACTCCCTGCCCTCAAGGAGCGTACAATCTAAGGTCTCAATCTCACATGCATATATACTAGGGCCAATTTAGACAGGAGCCATTAACCTTCCAGCATGTTTTTGGACATTGAATAAAAATCTAAGTATCAACATTGTGTACTGGACTCTTCTCTACAGCTTTTGGTGTTATGCAGAGTGCTTGGCCAACAGTGTCACCTTGGAAATCCAATGTGAAGAATGGATTTTGGCTTGGTTAATTTGACTTCATTAATAAAAAAGACTCAATACTCCGTCCAAAACTCAGTAAAAAAGTTTTTCTCTTTAGATACACTTTAGGCTCCATTTGACTCACATTGAACAGAGCTGAACAGATGTTTTTAGTAGTGTTTAGTGAAGCAAAACAAGCACAGCCAGTGAAGATTTAGAGAGCGATAGAGAAGTTAAACTAGCGTAACTTATACACCAGATACATTTTCCCTTGAATTTTCATACCTATCATCCAATGTAAGTACGCAAGAGGATATAAAAACAGTCAGTTTGTATCTTAGAGCATATAAATAGCCAAATAATAGTTATGTCCCCAATGATGACAATCCGCCTTTAAAACATTTTTATTGTGAGACAGAAAAATGTATATAAATACACAGAAAGACAATATATCCAGCTGTTATTTCATAAGCCCATCTCTGTTCTCTCATGCTAGGAAATATTTTTACAGTTGACTAAGTTGTGTACTTATGTGTCACTGCAGTATATCATTGCATTACTATAAAAAACTTACATTATATGAGGAATTCTGCATTAAATTCTGTCCTTATTTGTCAGTGAGTCATGACAAAATTACTGCAAGTATATAAGAGAGTGGGTTAGTTATTCGTGACAGGAAACTCAAGTGTTTCTACGGCAGGTGCTAAACCTGCTGGACCCTTTACATGTATATAGCCTAATCAAAAATATCCAGATATTAAAGAAGCACTCTTGGAAAAAAACTTGCCCTTCGGGGCCTACACCCGCACTGAAAGGGTTAAGTGCTTTTTATGTCCAACAGATTTACTTGTTTTACCTGATTTTTGGTCCTGCCGACTCCCTCCGGGCTGCTAGACCGGTCCACGCAGCCTCTTCCCCCCTGGGTTCTGGTGGCCTGAGGACCACTGGCGTCAATACGTCTCATGCAGGTCCTTTGACGTGCATCAGGCGTGAAGTTGCTGAGGGACATTCAATAGCCAGAGTCGAGGGGGGAAGAGGTTACTTAGTGACATAGTAAGTGAGGTTGAATAAATACGCAGGTCCATCTAGTTCAATCTATATCGGAGAAAATTGTCTAAGTGTTTTTTGTTATCGGTGCTTTCTAACTGCTCTGAAAATAAAAAAAACCCTTACAGATTCTGAGATTGTACCAATTCTTGTCTATCTTCTTGTTGTTCCCTTATGTCCTCTTCAGCGTTCCTAGTTTGAACTGTTTATTCCCGATACTGCAGTCCCTTTTGATGAGTTGGTAAATTGGAATCATATCTTCTTTTAGGTGTCTCTTCTCTAAGGAGAACAAGTTTAATTTCTGTACTCTATATTCAAGCCCTCTACCCCCTTTATTAATTTAGTTGCCCTTCTCTGAACTTTCTCTAGCTCACGCATGTCCTTACAGAGCATTGGTGACCAAAACTAAATTGTGAACGCAAAATGTGGCTGAACCAGTGCTTTAAAAAGTGGTAGGATTATATTTCTATCCCTTGATTAAATCACTCTTTTAATGCAAGATAGTATTCTGCTAGCCGTATTAGCTTCAGCATAGCATTGTAAGCTATTGCAATCTGCAATCTGTGGTCTGAGGATTCCCAGGTCTTTCTCCATTATCACCTTCCCTAGCATGACACCTTTTTCTCTGATTGCACTGCACCAGAACAGAAGGCATTCCTGTACCTCACGTTGTGGTGCGGGTGATCACACTGTGGGCAGGGGGCATGTCTGGGGTGTGATTGACATGAATGGCACCACCCTGCCCCCCCCCCCCCCCAGGCCATTAGCTATTTATTCCGGCCTCTACAGTATATTGTTTATGAATAAACAATATTGGTCCCAGGACAGAACACCGGGGCATGCCACTCACTATTTAGAAAATTAACTATTTATAAATACAATTGTGCTAGATGTGAGCGAGTTGTCTGTTTGGAATCCCAGATTCTGGATCTAAGCAACAAACTGGCAACACTGAGGAGCATAAAACCTCTAGATTCCTTTAACCAGTTTCCTTCCCCTGAGGTGAACACTTAGAGCTATTGGACTGCGGATAAGGTGAACTTATAATCTTAAAGTTAATCTAATGCCAACATTTTTTTTTGCAGTTTTGAATAGTGAGGAAGAGTTAGCAACCCTGTCAAGCATTTGTTGCTGCCTTTGTGCCTGATAGGAAGATTAATCCTATGCATTTTTCTTCCTATTAACCATTGTTAAAATTATACCGAGTACCTCTGTAAACCTGGTTCCCATAAGCCGTGATTGGAAGGTGTCACGTACTTAAGGTGAGACTGTAGTAGTGAGGAGGCCTCACTTGCACCTCGGGTCTTGAGGCCTCTGGGGATGGATACAGAGACCTGGTGGACACTGAGTGGCATGAGTGCCGTTGGTGTGGAGCACCGTGCAAGCCTAAATTTAAAGTCCGAGCCGGGGTCAAGTCCAATCAGGCAGCAAAGTACAATAGGGCAAGGCAGAAGAATGGTCAGTATACGAATCCAAAGTCAAGGGCAGGAAGCAGGCAAGAGTAGTCACTAGGGTTCACAACAAGTCCAAACAGATAACACACAGCACAGGAAAAAAGGGGAGACTGAAGATAATCCAGCAATTTGGCAGTGTCCAGGCTGGGCTTAAATAGGGGAAGTGATAATTGAGGTCTAGGCCACTTCCTGTGCACCTACTTGGCGCTTTCCTGCCTTGATGAATCATGCCGTCTGCACATGCGCAGTTGGCGCGGATTTGTTCCGGTTTCATGAGGCTACTTGCCGTTGGCGCATGTGCAGATGGCACTTGACTCTTACAGAAGGGTGTCATCTATTCTTCCTCTCCTTCTTTATTGGCACATTCTTTTGTGCTTGTTAATGTCAAACCTGAGCAATTCTGATGCAGGAAAAAAAAACAATCTAAAGGAGTAGGTACAGATAGAATGTCAGGTTGTTCAGGGCTGCACATGACCAGATTGATTTGTTCAGCACAGAAACCTGTGTGCCTTAAAGCAAACACATGCTTTACCAAAGCAAGACAATTACAATTCAAAATTTTCCTTTAATGCCACCTTCTCTAGCAGCACACACTCAACTTTCCTTTGCTCCCCCACCAATCTGGGGTGAACAAAGTACTCGTATTTCCTGATATGTAGGACATGTGTTAATAGAATGCTTTTGTGTTTCCAGATTGTTGACATGTTAAGAACAGTGATGTGTCATCAGAACTGTTATCTCAACAAAAACTATACATTTTAATGATACAGCAGTTTAGATTTCTAAATATAATCTATTTAATATCTTTCTTGGCTTCCTAAGCTGGGAATCTATCTATTACGTAGATTAGTTATTTATATACTCTGGACATCCAGGAAATAAATAATAAGAATTAGCATTGCCACACACAACTCTTAAAGGTTTTGTTTAATTGTTCCACATGTACATTTATGATTTGAAGCCATATATTTTTTTTAGCAAGATAGATTTCTAGTTTTTCTATTTATAATATGCATTCAGTTTAAAAACAAGTAATGCTTAGCTGATTTTTTGTTTAAGAGATGCATAGTATGGGTGATTACAATAGTCCCACCAGGTCTTCCAAAGATACATAGTGAGTGAAAGTATTTCATCCATCCTGTTTGTGTCTGTAAACCTGTTGCAATCTAGTATATTCCTTTTAAATAAAGATAGATGAAATCACACAGCGTGAAGAAAACATTTTATGGTGCAGAAATGCAGGTCATTCAGTCTTCATGATGATTCAGTAGCCTTTCTCAGTGTCAGAATAACATGCACTTGTGTGAGTGATCATAGTTCAAAAAAGTGTCACAGAGTCTTCATGCAACTTCTGAACCTTAGAAAAAATGATAAAGGAGGCAACACATCTTCATTTCAAGTGTTTTTCTTCACAATATTTGATGTTCTTAGCAAGTACTTAAAAGATAATTGGCTCCCCTTCTCCCCTTGCTTTCTCTTCTCAATTACCCAGCAGAATATGCTTACCTACTGTGCCACTCACAGTCACAGCAAAAGTGGGCATGGCAGGGGCATTCTCACTGTGTTGAGCTGGTTTGGCCAGGCAGGCTGCACTTAGAGGGGTGGATGGGGGGAGTTAATTAAAGAAAAAAAACTGAACTAAAGACACAATTATCATTTTAACCCTAATCCGTTATCCGTTAACTTCACCCAGCCTTTGCAAAACTAAACGTCAGCAGCTACGAATACTGTAGCTGATGACTTTAAAAAAAAACACTTACTTACCAGCTCAAGAAGTCCAGCACTATCTTCATTTCACCTCAATTCTATTCAGGGTTTCTATTCCTCCGCAGCACCATTTTGCAATTCGCTTCCAGCTGTCACAGAACACTGCCAAGTGAAATATGGAGCCAGTCTCCCATGCGGCAGCAGGGTCTGAATCATTGACTTACTTATGATGGTCTGGAATAAACAAATAGCGTTGCAAAGGTCAGGTAAACATGAACTATTGCATATGAATATGATGTTTCCTGTTTACATTTGTAACCACAATAACATTAAAGTCCAACCAAAATATATTTTTGTTTGTTAAAGCGTATCTAAACCTCAAAACAATTTTCTTTATAAATATTGCAGCTTACCAATCCATTAATATGGTGTCTGCCATTAGTTTTCCTTTTTAGGCGTTCTTTCCTTTTTTACCTAGAGATCCAGCCAGTAACACATGTCCTGTCTTAGGGTGGCTCCACCCTGTGGAGGAGCAATGAATCCACCTTGGACAGCAGCATTTTCAACCTGTGGAGAAGCTAGTGTTAGATGGACTGCCAGATGTAGGACCCATTCACACCATCCAGTCTCATGCAATGAATGCACTGGATCTCATAAACAATTCCTCCCCGCGTTCTGGGGTGGGAGGGAGTGTGGTGGTGCCATTCAATATCGTGCCGAGCTAATAATCATACACATCTAATAAATTGAAACATATATAAATGAGTCACATATATGAGCCTTCAAACAAATGAGGCATATAAAATATCTACACACAGACAATATAGACAAAAAGAATCCCAGGAAAAAACAAAAGCAAACAATGGTGATTGTGCAAAAAAAATCCTCAGATGATTCACAGCCAATCTGCATGTAACTCTCAGGTAAGGATAATCACACAATGCAGGCAGACCTTCACCTCCACCCAGTGAGTGATGACAACAAGTGAGTGCTCACCTAGGGAGGTAGACCTACAGAGCTAGGTCAAATGAGCTAGGACACGTAAGGACGTGCGTAACGTCCAATAAAATGCAATTTATTAAATAAAAAATGCGTACTATTAATTTTTTTTTGCTTTTGGGTTTAGATAATTAGATAAATGGCACCTCACCGATGTCATTTCTGGGCATGGGGGGAATAGAAATCCAGTGCTGTAGGTGTGCCTGTGCAGGCCAGTCCCTGTCTGTCCCCTTGAATTGATGTCATCAATTCAGTCAGTCTTCTGGACCCTTAGAGGACCCTGTTGCAGGTAGTGACCTAGACACCAGAAGAAGGACCCCACCTCCTATAGCTGGAAGAAGAAATCAGACTCACAATTGGAATACCATGTGACTCCAGATTTAGGTGAGTTAAATTTATTAAGACTTTGGTTGAGGGGTGGGGAAGGTATGTGTGTAGGGGGACAGAACAATATTTGTACGTACTCTTTGTAAAAAAAAAAGTGGCAGTAAACGATAAACTTTAATTAATTTTAGATTTTTTTTTCTTCCATCACACATACGCTGGTTACGATATTTAGATTTATGTTTTGCGTCCGGGCTGATAATTCCACTCTGATTAATTTTTACAGCCCTGATTGTCGACATGCATTTCCAGTCCCAAAAATAATTACATTCTGCTGCGGTTCCTCAACATTGCTGCATTTTATTGATCATAAAATGATATGTTGCTGTGGATCTGGAAAGGTACAAGTGCCTCTTTAAAGTGCTTTTAATATTTAGTTTTATACCTTTTCTGTAAAAGATATGAAACTTGTTTTTGTGCTATAGACAAATAAATAGACTAAAAACAGAAAACAGCAACAGAAAGGTTTTATCTTCAAGTCAAGTATATCTGCTATCCCAGAAAGTAGGGCACATGCCCATTGCATTTAATATGAGATCTGTTTTTTGGGGGGGGGGTTTAACCTGTGTTTGAAGGGAAACTAAAATGGTTTTTGAGCAATTTTGTATTTATTTATTTTTTAAAGAGACAATGTTCCTTTAGCTATCTCCGTGTAGCCCACCTCCCCATCAAGTTATACCCACCGATCCAAAGCACATCCTTCACTCTGTTTCTCTAACAGAACTAGTAACGGAAATTACTTATTTACTTGTCTGTGTGTGTTCCAACTTGAGCTATTGAGACCTGTAAACAACAGTCTTTTTACAACAAAGGAGCATAAGAAATGGGGAAAAAAAACTTGCTGGCTTTATAGAACTTTATATTCTTCATATACAATATTATTTATTTTTAGCTAACTAAGAAAAATACAAAATATGATTTATTCCTCATAATAATAAATAAAGAAAGCATGTATAAAGCATTTTGCATTCTCCATATACAAAAAAGTGGAGAAAAAACTTGCATAGAGATGTAATAAAAATGTGCAGACCTGAATCAGAATTTTTCAGCTTAGTTAGATTGGTTCTCCGTTATGATCTTTAATACCGTACGTGGCTAAATGACATTGCAAGTATGCCATATGCCAATATGAGCTGGTGCATTTGCTAAGCACTAACAGACAATCTGTCGTTAGATTAAACTGTAAACTCAGCGTATTTCCCTATAGCATAGCAAAATATGCTAACCGCAATTGGTGGCATAAACAAGCTTTGCTTCAAGTCGTGGACATACAGCAGCTATTAATATATTGTTTCTAACACTATTTGCAGTCACAACAGGCAAGAACAATAAAGCAAATAGAATGGATATTGTTGTGTTTATGGATAAACATTTCATAATTCCAAATTTGCAGACTGTGGTACAGATATCTTATGAACAGGATGTCAGTTTTATTGTGTTTTATTTAAAATAATTTTATATAAATATTTCTTCTAATGTGTTTTGTTACTAACATGAGATCTTTACTTTACAAATAAACCTTTAGTGCCCATTCAGACCTGACTGTTCTTGTGCATTGCATTAACAAATGCAGGACATTCAAAATGAATGTCCTGCCAATGCACAGGACATGCAGCATTTGTTCCAATGCATTCCATAACAATGCATAATAGCGCATTACTGTGGGTTGTTGTGCTCTGCAATGCATGGGCACCGAAGTTGTGTTGCCTTGATTCAAAATGAATGGCACTACAGCACGCTAATGCATGGAATGTTACCGCATCACAAAGGTGTCTTTTTGTCCCTTAAGGCTGGCTACTTCCAAAACATCTAATAGAAAAGCCTTGCACTGGCTGCTAGCTTTGAGACTGTTTCTGTCTGACTGAAAATCCATAGAAGGCTTCATGAGTTAGCATAGTGTATGTGTGTATGTGTTTGTGATTAGGGATGAGCTTCGCGTTCGAGTCGAACCTATGTTCGACTCATGGGGATGGTACCACCATTATTTGGCTTGGTATGTGATATGAATAGACCTTAATATTAAGAAGTTTGCAGCATAAAGGTTTATGGCTCAGCAGACATGTTGAAGAGTACCTGTAAGTGCACCACAATCTACTCAATTAGTAAATATGAAATATGTACAGACATAGTTCCCATGTACTTAGTTAAACAGAAAATCATGAAAATAATAACTTTGAAATATCTACCTTGTTAATTTCCACATCATCACTTAGATCAGCTTCAGAGGAGCTCATTAGGGGCTAATACCTCTTCCTTAAGTGAAATTGGGAGTTTTATTTCACTGAAATATCACCATTTTGGTGTAATGCTTATAATTTGATATTAAAGGAAACATTATGGTAGTTGTTGTGATTTCGAAAAGGTGCAGTTGGCTTTAAATGGCTCCAAAGGATTACAGAAGCCTTTTTCAATTATTCTAGACCTGTTATTGTATTTTTAAAAAAACCCTCAAAACAGCGGAAAAAAAAAGTAAACAAAAAAATGTAGGATTCAAAATATTGTATTAATTTCATTTTAACAACCATTATAACATAGCATGTACAATAGTGTACCTATGTTTGTGCATCTTAGGAAGCAATTAGGCAAAATTATTGGGTTACATTTTGACATTCTTTGAGGGACCATATGCCAAGGCATAAACACTACAGATGGCCTCAAATGCCATTGTGTTAATTGAACAATGGGCTATAGTGTCCCAAATCTGAGACCATCTCCTATGTCCCAGATTACGCACCAGGTCCCTTTCTTATTTACCACATAGGGCAAGAGGGGAAAGGCATTGATTCACCTGTAATGAATTATAGATAAGCAAGAGTGCTCCCCCGCTCATTGGATTACAATAGCATCTCTTCTCAAAGTCTGTTAGGCCGAATGTGTTAAACCTTGAAACCATAGAGTTAACAAAACATTTTATTTGTAGGTATCTAAATACCTCCAATGAGGGAAGTCCATACTTTTCTTGCAGGAAAAAAAAATAAGGCAAAATAACACAATCAATCATCAAAGATACCCAAAAACACAAATACAAAGAACACAACATTAAATAAACTAGATCACGCTAAAAGCAAATCCACCTAAGTAGCTCAATGAGCAAAACTGAAATCTTCCTTTTTCATAAAAAGTTCATCTGTGGCAAAATAAGTAACTTCATGACAAAATCGGACATTCCCAGTAGTGAATATCCAGTTTACTTATCAATATGCTTTTTCTCTGTGGAAGTAAACTCGTGTTCACTATGCACTCGGTTGAGAATGAGCATAGAACCCTAGCACTACAAAGGCACAGGCCTTAATATAAAACCACAGTGGTGTGCCCACCTTATGAAAACATACTCATTGTATTGTAAATGCATTCTCTTTATTTTACTGTATTTTCTAAGGCTTTTGTCAGTAGAAATGCCAGACAATATAAATACATTTTTGTCATTATGACACTTTAGATGCATTTTATACTTTCCTGGCCAATTCAGAATCGCGTTTTCCTTCCTTCCAGCCTATACAAGCGAATGCGAAGCTGTCTCAGCTGTTGTGTCAATATAACACATTGTTTTTTTCTTAATTATAAACCAACGGTACACAGTGAACAGTAATGTTGTTCATTACAGTCCAGAAATATATGATTGCTAGCGTTAGCATGGCATAACTGTACAACCAATTATTACAAAGGGTTCATCATGTATCATTTTTAATATAGAAACACATTAGGATACCTTTGGCATGTTTTTGTTTACCAGCAATTAGAATTAAATTGGCATAGCTGCATGATCTGATGAAAAATGTTGCTTCCTAATATGCTTATGCATGTTTGTTCCTTTTGTCTAGGTTTTAGGAGAATTGCTGTGAATATAAGTAAATTAAAATTTTAATTTAATTTCTGTGTTAACTTGCACAAATTTACCCAAAGATTATACCAACCGTTGTTTTTTTTTTTTTAAAGCATGTATTTATTTATTAAGTTTCACAGAATACATCACAATTGACATTGTACATATCACATATAATGTTGTTTCCTCATGTAGCCAGCCGGCTACACGTGTTATGATATATATACATATTCTATTCATATACATATTCATATTCATATTCTGTCATTTCCTTCTTGAAAACAGGTAACGTATGTAAAACAAGTAAAACACTCAATTCTTAATGAACAGTTTGTCATAGTACAAGTTATAATTCTAACTTTCCTTGGATACTGGACCCTAGTGGTAATAACCATCATAAACGTGTGCGGGAAAGGAAAGGGGAAATGTAGGAGATAGGAAAGGAGAGGTGGTGGTGATCTCTCCCACCTGGTAACCATTTGTCTGTGGGTGACGTTTGGGGGTTAATGACCCCTTATGTATGATAAGAGCGGTAAGTTTGGGTGGGACAAAATAGGGAAGGTATCGGCATTACCAGGTAATGTGTAGACTGATTATTACCAGGTTACTGTAGGGGAGTGAAGGTAAGTGAAGGTAAGTGAAGGGGGGGGGGGTTCTAAAGTTAGTACATCATTATGTACTGTCGTGCATTGCGGTGAATACATACATATTAGCGAATCAACGTGGGTATACCAAATCAACTGTTGTTTTAAAGACCCATGCTATAACTTAAAGAGGACCTGAACTGTAAAAGCTGTGCCCCCAAGATGATAGCAGAGGGCAAAGGACTCGTTAATATTGCCTGTTGTGTCTCTGCAGCTGATTATTTCTCTATTACTGACTTGCCACACCTTGTTCTGCTCTGGGTCTCTGTGTGGGGGAGCCATCTTAATAGAGGGCAGGGTTTTGTGTCCTGTTATCAAAGATGCCCCACTGATGACTGCTTGTCTAATAACTGATGGAGGAACACATAAGCAGCAGCAAGAGAGGTTCATATTCAAGCACACATTCACAAAATGGATGAAGATGCAAGGAGTTCCTTGTACTGCAGGTCTTCAGACACAGCTACATCTCCATCAAGGAGAACAGTGAGAAGAACAGTACTGATGTCACGCAATCTCACTCCTTTTTTCATGAGACAAGCTGTCTGAGGCAGCATTGCCTTAGAATTCATACTGCATTTATACAGCTATAAGGCTCAAGGCACATAAGTACCAAGGCAAAAAAAAATAAACTACTATGTTTTTTAGGAGAAAATCAAGAAGAATAACATTTCCTGGGTACCAGGGCACAATTTAATGTTTTAGATGTTCTCTATAACACAGCAAATCTTCACTTTTCCAGTCAATGTCTATTCTAAGATGGGATGTCAATAAGTTAATTTTTGTGTTTTTTACTGTTAATATATTTTCCAATGTATTTATTTCAAATTGGAATCTTGAAAATGCCCAAATAAAAAAAATATATAAAAAATATCCCTTGGTTGCTTTAAGAAGAATTGTTTAATCAGAGAAGAGTGAGTCACCATCAGTGACAAGTTCAAAGTTCTGATTTTCAGTAGTGCTTTGAAAACAAATGGCACACTTACCCTCTGAAATACCAGCATTACGCTTAACAGTGATTATATTTAAAAGTTTGGACAACTGGAACAAACAACTTTTTTTCAGAAGGGCTCATTCCATTGGTTATTTGTAATCAAGTAGAAACTGTTCATGATAAACAGTTTCAACAGATAATGTTTTTTTTGTGTGAGCCTCTTTACATGTCTACCTTTTATTGCATATGTTCCTTACTTAAAGAAGAATGATAGTAAAATTCTTAAAGTGTATGTCCATCCAAAACTTTTTTGCATCTTCAGCAGAGGAGAGTAAGGAGCAGTACCAAGCTTTCACCAGGCCGGAAGTGAGGGGAAATCTTCAACAGGGACACATACTGAAATGAAAGGGCAGCACAGTGACTTAGCAGTTAGTACTTTTGCCTTGCAGGAGTGGGCATCCCCAGTTTGAATCACAGTCAAGACACTATCTGAAAAAAAATGGCATGTTCTCCCTGTGCTTGCGTGAGTTTCCCCCAGGTATTCTGGATTCCTTCCACACTCTAAAGACATGCTGGAAGGTTAATTGACTCCTGTTTAAATTGGCCCCAGTCTGTGTATGCACTAGGGACCCTTAGATTGTAAGCTCCTTGAGGACAGGGACTGTTGTGAAAGTGCAGTATGTAAAGGACTGCGTGAAATTGTTGGCGCTATATAAATACCTGTAATAATAAATGGAAGAAAAAACAGACAAGGGTTTTATTCTCCCCTACTCTACCAAAAGGATCTTTATCCCTGTATGTTGCTTTTGGAGATTTTCTGATTCTGCTTTTACCAGGACAGTAAAAGGTGCAGGTGTTGTAGATGTGTACTGCTTAATTAGTTTTTTCCTTGATGTACGCTGAAAAGAAAGGCATCGTTAGAATTGAGCACTATTCATGGACCCTCTAGATTCTAATAAAATGTGGCTTCACACTTCCACCCCCTACATCGTAGACTATTCAGATGAAAACATCAGCATCTTAATAGAAGCCCAGTCTGAATGCATGCAAGCACAAGTGGGCGTGAATTAAGTAAACAGATTATCTAAAAATGGCTCAGTGGAGATAAATTGATATCGCCCTTCATGAAATATCAAGTTGGAGAATTTCTTAAATGGGCTTCACAAACAAACACCATTAAAACTCAGTTGCGTTGGCATGAAAATATTGTCAGCTGTCACGATATCCACAAGTATCAATCAATAAGTATAAATAGCTAATCTTCCTTTACAACATTCTGACTCCAAAAGCCCAATGCTTTCTTTTGAAGGTCAAACAAGGATTACTCAGAGCTTGCCCGAGGGTTTCCGGCTTCTTACAAACAAATGAACATGAGCAGTATAATCTAGCACGGTCTGGCACCCTCAATGTCTCTTTGACACTGACAGGTGGAGGCAAACAGCCTATCCCTTGATATTATAGAACTTAAATATACATCTGTTTTCTAGGTGAGCCACATGGCTTCAAGGCCAAAGACAGCTTACACAAATGAATAAAATCATAAATAACGTCTAAAGGCATTCCTTTCCAATTAATGTATTTCCAAAATATTCCCAAGCAGCGTGCAGTCTGTTTAATGCTGATGTCAAGAACATTTATTCAGCTTTCAAGGCATATTTGTAATCAATTCTCTAAATTATCGATAGACTGGGCTTCTGTATAGATATAAGATAAAAATAATTTTCAGGTGTGCTGCAAAGAATTAAACAAAATCACTAAAATCTCTTAAACGCACTTACCTGTTAAGGTCATTTAAATCTGCAACTATCATTAAGATAATACCTAGTGATTGGTCCTGTGCGAAATCTGCGTGGACATAAAGAATTAGACATTTTCGTATTGGGAGATTTTTAATTTTACTTCCCTTGGATCTGAACCCTGCTGGAGATTGTGAGGGGTTGAACATGATGACTTTGTGTCTTTTATCCAACATAGTTTAAATATATCTAAACCCAAAAACAAAAAAGTTCATATATTGCAGCTTACCAGTCCTTAGGTGTGGTGGCTGCATTAGTTTCCATTTGCACCAAGTACAGAAAATACTTGTTGATCTTGCAGTGTCCATGTCACTTCCTGTGAGCTTAAAATAAAGAAGTGCTTTATTTTGTGTAAACTATTTGTCTCAACAAACTGTGTAAACTATTTGTCTCAACAAAACCCCATGTAATGGAGATGAACAATGTTTGACGTCTAATACTGAACAGAAAAGGAAAAAGGAGCCA
>NW_017306416.1:980810-988790 GCF_000935625.1 Nanorana parkeri
GGGCCCCCCACCGGGCCACACACCCCCCCCCCCCCCATGAGTGCACTAACCAGTCAGTCTTCATTTTCTAAATTTCTAAATGTTTGAAGTCTAGCCTGTGTGGCCACCAGGTCTACCCTCCATAGGTACAGTGGAGAAGTGAGTGTAACCACCAAGGGAAAGTGTGTTATTTGTAAAATTACCGGGTAAGGGTTAAGGGGAAAAAAAGCCTGAAAGAATGAACAAATGCAGCCACCAGACCTAAGAACTGGTAAGCTACAATATATTACATGTGGGTTTAGATAAGTAAGAAAAATCTATGTTGACGTTGAAACTGCTAAATTGCAGGCAGTTGTGTAAAGCATTCATATGGAGTAGCTTGTAGATATATTCCCATGACACTCATAGTGTCCCAGGAGCCCTGAAAAGTACCCCCTTTTCCCAATATTGGTTCATTGCTATGTGTTAGACAGCCATACTGACCAATAGCAAGATGTGAAAGGTGGGATCGGACAGTGCCAAGCATGGATTCAATTCCTGTAGACACCATTTACAGATTGGAGGTTTCAGAAAAGCTTTATGAAATAAGTAAACTATTTGCAGCCATTTTACTTGCCTATAGTTTGGAGGCTTTAAAGTGAAAACAGGTTCACTTTAACTATGCACCTTTGGTCACCTGACACCTAAACTTCTAAGAAAAAAAAAAACATTATCGCAGAATGTGTCTATAATCTTTTTAAAAGGAAAAAAAAATAGATCCAAAAACTGTAGTGCATTTATATAGCATATGTTAATATGTGGATGTCTAATTAATGACCCTTTGGGATGGTGCATCATCCACCAGCGGAGAATCCTATATCAGCAAACGTGCTACAACATAATTAGTTAACAAGCTAGTCCTTTTGTGCTGTATATTTTAATTACCATTTGATTAACCTAATGAAAACCTGTTCTGTATTTGTTATTACTTAAAAAACATCATCTGGAAATGGTAATCCAAACTGTTCAGTTTTAGGAATTGTAAGAAGCCACTGGTTTACATAAAAAAAGATTACCTAATACAATTCATAGATAAGTAGGTGACTTGTTCATGCATCTATCACAGCTGTCAATATTTGTAAAAAAATGGGGTATACAGGCAGGGATGTTTTTAAATGCACAGTTGACTTCCTGCCCAGTAATCACATAAAATACTGTCAACTGTGATTTTTGTTTCCTGTGTCCTAAACCAGCAGACAACATAAAACAATAAGCTGCACAGAGAAGTTGCATTAATATCAAATATCTTGTATTCTGCACAAATCTGGAAATGTCTTTATGCACTGTATGTTTCTGAATGTTAAAAGTACAAGTACTACTCTTTCATACAGAGTAAGGATGAGTGAATCTACAAGAGTTCAGTTAGCGAACCCTTTTGTGAATCTTGCTGAGGGCTAGTTCACACCAGCCACTGTGTGTTCCGGCCCAATTCTGGCCGGATCACACTGGATCGCATTGCAGCTGCCTCACTTTGTTGTCGGGTGGGAGGGAGCTTGGTGGTGCATTGAAATGAATGGCACCGTAACCAATTGGCCACATGGGAACGCAAGGCACATCAATGCCTGCGTTCCGGTTCAGTCCAAAAGATTGTGCTTGCAGCATTTTTTCTGACCGCAACACACCGCAGGCATTAATGTGCCTTGCGTTCCTGTGTGGCCGATCGCATTGCAGCCAGAGGTCATGGCTAGGGTGCCATTGAGTTCAATGCACCACCACGCCCCTCCCGCCCCACAGGAGTAATGCGAGATGGTGGCATAGGACAAAAACAATCCCATTTTGCTGATACATGTGGTTGTCAGTAGCAGTGTTCCTTAAACACTGGTCTACTTTAAAGGTTCCTTAAACACTGGTCTACTATATTTATTTTGGTGTAGCTGCTGGCAAGTTATACTTATTGAGGATTCCAGTGGTGAGATATCTCCACCATAGATTGGTGCCATTGGTTTCTCCATAAAAACAAGGGAATAAGGAGAAGACCTAGTTGTGGAATGAATGACACCTTTATTTTGGCCTTGTTGGGGAACACAAACACACAAACTATGGGTGAATCATGGCACTGGATTCTCTGAGAGCAATTGGCAGATATTTCATCTCACAGCTATCTATGCAAAACTCAAGAGTCAACTGTGAATGAAGCTGGCCTTCACTGTTTCTAGAAGTTAGCAATCCCTTGAATTCCCATCCTTACTGTCCATACTAAGAAACCAAAGGGATTATTATCCACATGTAGTGCTCTTGCTTGAGCGTTGAGGCTGTAGTTACATAACAAGGGTGAAGGTACAAAATAATAATAAAAAAATGAAGTTAGACAACAATAAAGAAAAGTTTTTTTCTGAAAAAGTGTTATTTTCAGAAATAATCATCTATTTTTTTTCTTTTCTCAGGAAATGACACAATCTATTGGACAGACATGGGCTTCAACAAAATCAGCCGCTCAAAGCGAGACCAGACATGGAGAGAGGACATCATCACCAATGGTTTGGGAAGAGTGGAAGGGATCACGATGGACTGGATTGCTGGTAGATGCCTTCTGCCTCATTATATCTGTTAATCATGACTGCCTTAAGGTGGAAATCCAGCCAAAATGTATTCTCTAGTCTGGTTTAGACCACTGGGAAAATTTACCCTGAATTCACTGCTTTGTTGGCCACTAAGTAAAAAAGAGGGGAATGTTTCCCATGGGGGAAAAAAAACTGACCGAAGCCCATCCCTTCCACATATGTAGCCAAAACTAGAACAAGCAATCTCTTTTGGGTGATCTATGTACATTACAAAGATTTTTACAAACCTTCTTGCAGATTCCTACCTTTTTCTGGTTTGAAGGAATAGCTGTTTGTTTTACCATGTCCTTTCCATACTGCTTCCTGAATAGGAGGCTCTGTGATCCTTATAACCACCTAAGCAAATCTCAGCATTCCAATGAGGAAAGCTGCAATGTCAGCATCCCTTTAGTTGACAAGCCGTAGGATGTTTTTCACCAAAAACGAAATCCCTACTGCAGCGGACAAGTAAAATGTTACTTTTATCTTAGTGCAAACTACTGAGAAAACAAGTATGCCAATTACTAAAGCAGAAAATTACATTCCTGGGGGCAGACCATACACCACAGAACACCACCAGGTTGCCATATTGCATTATTTTTTAGGTTTTTAGTAGATTATAGTGGCTTCATATTGAAAATAGAAAAGGCAATGCATTGCAGAATGGCTTGTGTAGAGATTTTCTATAGTACAGTATATTACAACTGGAGTTCTCTAAAGTTAAACCTATATCCAAATCTTCATTTTGGATAGAGTACCTAATATTTATCTACTGATTGATTAATTTATTAGCCATCTGTGTCCCATTGGGGAGATTTCCTAAAACCAAAATCTTGAATGAAGGTGAGAGTAAATCTTCAAATGAGAGTGCATGTTTTGATGACAACTGTCTGGAGCTTGGCCATACATGGGCTGAAATTCCTGCTGAATTGGCTGAAATTTGATCTGTGGGTGACCCTGCTGGTACCACCCAGCGTGACAAAAGTGGATTTTTTTAACAACTTTTGTTGAAGGAGCTGGTTGGAAAATTGTCAGCCAAACAATGGCTGCAGCCAGTCAACTGTGGTCACTTTTCAGGCATTCTGGCAACCCGGAGCACTAGTTGTCCGAATATTACAGTCAGCAGGGAGACTCCTTCATCTGACTTCTCTTGTTTAGTCCATGGGCATATGACCAGCTTAAGACAATATTTCTCCTCACTTTGGAGAAATGTCCTCTTGTTCATTGTTTGCATCTTCAGTCCAGGAAGTAAAGAGAAATAACCACAACAGGGCATAGAAAATAAAAGCCAGGATTTCATGATTCCCTACACTATCCAAAACTTAAAAGTTGTTTCTCTAGACATACACTTTAAGAGGTGAGGGCACCATATCACCAACAATAACAGGTTCTCACACAGTAAGGTGGCCTGATATACTCTACCAGTGACAGGTTGAAATTATGGAGCCGGAGCCAAATAGGCTCAGCCCTTTTATATTGTCACAGTAAAGTTTTGAGCTTGATTAGTGTATACTTTAACATCTTTGAAAGGGTTTTCTTACTTACATAACTAGTAATTACACATTGGTGCATTAACAGAATCTGTTTCTGAGTTTTGGAGGCTCTCCCTGACATTTCCAGGCCTCTGCAAATGTGCTGTAATGGTGAGTGTGATTAAATAGTAATAACCCAGTATTATCCTTCCGAGAGCAATTCAGGCAGAAATATATCTCAGACGCTATATGCCTGAAGTTATGATGTCTCGGAATGTGGTAGAAGTCTTCAGTCTCCAGACAGAAGTAATAGAACTCTGCTGAGACCTTCAGTCATGCAACAATTTACTTCTACGGGTGTTTCACTCTGACTATTTTCTAAATTCTTACCCTGAGGTGTGGGTACCATGATTAATAAAATAATGAGCTAATATGAAAACATTATGACGTTATTACATATATAATCTCTCGTCATTTTGGGTGGCATGCATGGTGATTAATATGCAAGTACGTCATTGCTTTGGCAGGTTTATTTAATTGTATTTTAATTTTCTGAAGTTTCTCCAGTGAATAGTTCAACACTTTCAACTTACTGAGAGAGGGTTGTAAGTAATATACAGCCCTTGGCTCATTAACTTATGAGAGAGATACTCATAGAGATAAATTTGTATTTAGGATAATAAAGCCCATCTTAGCAGTGCTGAACTCTGATAAGGGTTTGGACTTCTAGCAGTTTTTTTTTTTATTGCTGGAGTTAATGAGCTGCAAAATCTTGAGGGCTGCCCATTCAAGGTTACTTATCTGACAGGTATAGGTGCCCATAAAAATGAAAGCTGAAACCCAGGCACAAAAAAACTTTCATTTAATTTTGTTTTGTTTCACTTACCGATTTATGTATTTGAACAAATTTTTCCTGAAACTCAGACTGTGCGGACATTATGTCTACTTGCTGAGATGGTAGAATCCATTGATATTATTATTGCATGCTTAGCAGGTTACAATGATGTTTTTTTAAAAACTTTTTTTACATTTGAAAGAACATCTAAGTTTAAAGGGGAGCATTGAACAACATGAGGGCTGAAGTGAAAGTTACTGAGAGCATGTGGAAGCTGGAAGTGTCTAACAGGGGAGCTAGTTTAACTATAGCATAATGGAGGGGTGGGAGCAGTGGCATGTACCAAGTACAATAAACAAGAGAAAGACAGGCTGTGATGGTTGTGGTGGCACAAATATATTAGCTGCAAACAACAGATGCCCACCGTATGTGCACCAAATGCTATTACCCTGTAACACCACTCAGGGCAAAACATAACCTGTACAGACAACAGAACTGTCAGTGGGACTCAGCAGATCCACCCACTACTGGCAGCCTGAAGGAAACTAAAGAAGGGAAGAGGCAAGATCAGTCACCCTGCACAAAGAGAGAGGGTAACAGTAACTAGTCTATAGTACAGGAAACACCTGCACAGAAGAAAAGTGCAGGAGTTATTTCATGTTGGTTCTCCAAGATAGGCTGCCAATATAAGATTCAGTGACCTCTAGGTTAGCAATAATGATGCCAAATGTGTTGAACAATCTCTGATGAATGGGTGCTCCCTTTACCCATAAAAATGAGGATTGCTTAATGCACATTTGCTGCTTTTTAGGTTAAAACAGAAGATCTGATGATCAAGTCTAAAATATGCAGATCTCTAGGATATCTTTGCACAGATTGGAATCCATCTTTATGAATATGTTTAATACAACACATATTTTTTGGTTGTTGCAGGTAACATCTATTGGGCGGACCATGGTTTCAATCTAATTGAAGTGGCGAGGCTCAATGGTTCCTTCAGATATGTGGTGATATCTCAAGATATAGACCAGCCCAGGGCTGTTGCTGTACATCCAGAGAAAGGGTAAGTACTTCTTTGGAAGGGTATAAGGGAAGGTAATTCTGAAAAACTGCAGGAGGGAACAACTATCTGTATTTGCTGCAGCCAACAGTTTCCAGCTTCTAAGCTATTTTAGGAACCATTAGTTAAAGAGATACCAAACATGCCATTGCTGCCCTCTTTCTGATAATGCTGGGTGTCTCTGGCTGCAGTATATTGCGTGGGTAACTCAATAACAAGCAAACAGCAAGTTGAAGCAAACTGAGGTCAGAACTCCCCATTTCAATAGTTGCTCAATGCCAATAACACAGAACTTACTCAAGTCAATTGATCAGCATAAGAGACAGACCAGTAAGCATTTGTTCAGAAAGACTGCCTCATATTTTTCTTACTACAGGTTTCCTTTAATTTGACTCTGTTGCATGATTAAAAAAAAATAAAAAAGGAATAATAAAGCAGGACCTGCAAAAGAATAAGCGTTGGACTCCAGCTGCCTGTTCCTCTGTTTGTGGCTCTATTCAAAAGCTACAGAGAATCTTCACATTTGACACTTCCAGGAGTGTCGGATGCCTGGTCCCCATGCTGTGTGCTGCGGTTTGACTGCTGACCCCTATGTGACTACTGTGTCCTATAGTGATCTATGTGGAGGAATCATAGAACATGGGGTTACCAGACTAACGGGGATGTGGGACATAGATGGGACAAATAGCGAACGGGTGTTGGGAGAGGTATGTATAAAGCCTTTTCTTTTACAGGTCCTGATTTTTAAACATTTTCAACCAAACAGTAGAGTCGCTTTAAGCTATTCTGCAGCATTACTGCTGTGAATAAACTGAGATCTGATTGGTTGTGACGGCTTAGTGCACTTTGTACCTTATCATTACGCTTTACTCTGCTTTATTGGAAAGTCTGTCTAACATCAAATATAATATTTAATTACGTATTCAGTGTTAACATGTTAGCCATTTTTCATGTCTTCTGTGCAAGATGAGCCTAAGTGAGTTTTCAACCAACTGCTTGTCTCATTTGTCATTTAATTTCTCTTTTCTGCTCTTCACTTTTCCATTATATCCTGGCTCATTAATGTGAGACAAGCTAATACAGGGATTGTTTTTTCCATTCTCTTTTTTCAGACCTTTAAATAAAAACCTGTCATAAGTAAAGGCAGATACTGCTTTTTCCTGATTTTTCCTTTTCAAAAATATATAGTTGCCTGGCTGGCTCTGGCTTCAGTACTGAGTAACTGACCTTGGGTTAGCATACCACCAGACAACCAGCATTATTAGAAATGATCAACAATGGAAGCCCCATACTCCACTTTTCTCAGGTTTATTTTAGGTCCAACTGCAGTCACTTTGATGCAATAGTGACCACTACCTCTAGACCACACTATGGAGCTGTTATATTATTGTATTATGTGCTGTCTTCATTTTTTGTGTGATAACAACAGGTTGGAAACCACACATGTAAAAATGCCTGTATGCACACATTGCAAAATGGAGCTCCACTTGTATGCGAAGCTTAAAAGGTAGGTATTTATTTGGCACTATAAGGGCCACTTTATCAGCATAGGTGTACAGAGCATTCCAAAAGTACTGTATGTGCAAACAATGCCAGCCCAAGGAGCACACAGACTTCAGCATTGAAATAAGTTATGTACATATATTATGATAACATGGCCATTACAGTGCCACAAAATATATTGATGGTGGTTTTTTATTGTTACGTGACAAATAAATGCCTACCTATTAAAAAAATTACTTGAAAACATTTCCTTGCAAAACGTGCACTTGTACTGAACTCACTCTCAGTTTTCATGGGGCAAAATCCTCTACACTATTGTTTGGGATCCAACTACTGCTCAGTACATGATAATCTGGAATACCCTGACAAGCATCGTGTGTGACCACCTATCAGACATACTCACCACAAGCTTAAAAGGAATTTCCCCACACCTTTTGGTATATACTACCATTTCTCCCTTGGAATTTTATCAGTGTTTATGCACAGTTACTAAAAAATCATGGCATAGTATTCCAAGTTATGTTTCCAAGCACTACTTACCCTGTGTTTTTA
>NW_017306416.1:988986-1035732 GCF_000935625.1 Nanorana parkeri
TATATATATATCCCGTCCAGTTCCTCTTCTGTGTGCAGCAATTTCTCCTTAGGTAAGGGGAGTTGGCTGCCTAACAACATAAGATACAGCGAGAAGTACATTTACTGTCTGTGTATCAACACTCCATCAGGCTGTGGAAACACAGACAGGAAACAAGCAAGCCTGGGTGGGGGCATGATTGCAAAGCTGACTGAAGGACTGTATGCATATGGTACGTTGGCACCATGTCCTGTAACTCCAATCAGCTAGAATGGATCTGCTTTGCTAAATCTGAGTTTTTCGCTGAATTTCCTCTGATTCCTGCTAAATCAGCTGAATGTCAAGACCTTGGGGCCCCTGTCAGCATCATGCAGCTCCACAAGCTGGTTGAATAATCAGAGGGGCCAGGTAGAAACGTTTCAGCCAAACAGTGGCTGCAGCTAATCAGATACAGTGCTCCTGTAGCTGTCAGAACATACAATATCCGGCAGGAAATTTCTTCATGCATGCTATTTGGCATGGTTGGAAGAACCCATTGATTTCTCTTGTTCAGCCTGCAGGCATTGCTCACAATATTTTCTTATATGCTATGGGTTTCAATAGTTCTGTGTTTGTTGGGAGAATGGGATGGTGGTCTTTGGCATATATGATTGTTTCCTGATGGCTATAGCTGTTTTAGTACATTTGCTACATTTTCCTGTGTGCAGATATCTTTTCTGGACTGAGTGGGGGCAAACTCCATGCATAAGTAGAGCCCGTCTGGATGGATCAGAAAGGACAATACTCGTCAACACGGGAATTGCTTGGCCAAATGGAATCTCAGTGGACTACGAGGTTTGTCTCTTATAGTCAATAGTTCTTTTTCCAAGCAATTTACAATCATACATATACAATCTCAGGCTGTCTTTCATTCCTTGTATGTTATATGGTTGCTTTACCCAAAAGAGTGAAACATCCATTCACCAATTTTGATCACCATGCCACATTTTTCAACCTACCACCAGCACTTTCAGTTGTAGTTTCAGTAGCAACTGTTAAAGCTAGATTGTCTTGATTAATTCAGCCAATTTTAGCACTAAAAAGTTGCTGAAATTGACTGAAGAATGACATATGTGTGACCAGCATAAGGCAATTAGCTTTGGACAAGCAAAGCAGTGATATAAGAGTAATTGAGAGTTGAGAATTTACAGTCAATAAATGGTAGGTGTGTTCACTTGGAACACCCAGCCATGTGCACATAAAAAAAAAATATCAAAATTTGCCTTTCATATGATTGGATAGCTGGAGTGAATCTCAATCAACATGATAACCATCAAGTTACTTTTTGCTTTTGGAGAAGATGTACAATCTTAATTTTTATCTGAATTAGCTTTTATTGAGCGTGTTATGCAATTGGTGAACTACAAGAATTACATTTATCTCAAATGGACTGTTAAAATGAACCTGTAGTTAGTTTTAAACAATGAACAGTAAAAGCTCTTCCTAAGAGCAAAATCACAAGATGCCTGTTTATACCTTATTACCCTTTTAACCAGAACAAAAACTCTTCTCTACTTCTCTCCGGTATCTTGAATGGCCAGTAAGAACACTTTCAGTGCACAAAGTGATTCATGTCAGTGGAGCTTACTTATGAAGCCGAAGGGCAAAGTGAATTTAGATCAGAGAGGGGCATAAAAGAGGCTCTTCAGACATGTTATGGTGTCTACTCTTTGGCAGCATTTTACTTTTAAAGTTGAAAGTAGCATATACAGTAGATTCACATAAACCTAACCCTAACCTGAAACCAGCACCAAAACTGGACTTTAACCTGAACATAATCCCCAACACTAATTGTAAGACAAAAAGTATACTGCCACAACAATAAATACTATATTATCACAGGAAAATAAATTGGTTGATAAAAGCACAAAAAGTACAAAGTGCCAAGTTCAGCAGCAAAAAACCAACCAACCAATGTGCCAGAATAAAAAGACTTCCCATTTCCGTAGCAAGTGCAACCACTGCCTTTCTACCTTTTTTAAACTTGCAGCTGATGGTTAGGGCATAGTAAAAATGTATTTTGTAGAGAAACATTACTGGTTGAATACACATATGATGGTGTAACAATAACCATTGCAGCTGTTCAGTTTGTGTAAAGTTCTTGCTTTTTATTGCCACACACACTCACACCTTCTCTTCACCTTTCCATTATTCTTATAATAAAAAACTTCTGGAAATAAAGGAGATTGCTGAAGTTTACTTTGAAATTGATCTCTAGGAAAACAAATTGTACTGGTGCGACGCCCGCACGGACAAGATAGAAAGGATCGACCTTGAGAGTGGTCGGAATCGGGAGATTGTGCTGTCAGGGAGCAATGTGGATATGTTTTCCGTTGTCGTCTTCGGGGCTTACATCTACTGGTCTGACAGGTAATTTATTTTTCCATAAGTATTTGAGTCGGAAAATGTGATTTCTGTGCCAGCTGCTTCGCCCTTGTAGGATTAGCGATTCCTTAGCAAGGTCGCAGCAAGGCTCTCGTAGAGTGTGGCAATTTCCGCAAGATGAAAAAAAATAGCACTTCCCATATTCAAAGGGAAACCATATCAATGTCACAGGCAGAAGTAGGTTTCCTAAACCATCTGTTAGACCAGCTGTATGTTGCATTTTAACAACTTGTTTGAGTTTAGTTATCCCAAGATTGTAGATCATTGATCCTCTTCTCTTTTTGGCAGAGCACACTCCAACGGCTCTATCAGAAGGGGCCCCAAGAATGACGCTACGGATGCTGTAACCATGAGAACGGGACTTGGGATTAATCTGAAGGACGTGAAAGTCTTTAACCGAGCCAGAGAGAAAGGTCTGATGCTTTCCATTGTCAACCTTACCGCTAATGCTTTCTAATCTGTAGATTATTTTTTTTTGCTGTTCCCGAACAACTATACAAGACCTATTCATTATACACGGTCTCTGTTCTTTCAAAACATAATGCTGGCAGTATAAAAATGAGCACAACCATTTTACATGTGCATCATTTTTAATAGCTGCAAGAACAGAATAGAAACAATTAGTACAAGTTCTTTAAGTATATGTAAACTCTAACAATGAACTTCTCTTATTTGTTCCATTTTCATCTGCTAAATATACCATTGTAAGTGTTATAAACCTGGTGATTATGTCAGAAATTCAGAGCTGTCCTTTGTCCTCTGCACACTTCCTGTGTTATCTCAAGGATTTCTTTTAACCCTCCTGGTTCTTATTTTGGATTGCAGAACACATACACGTTGTGGAGATGAGGAGAGTGGTGAGATTCAAAAGCTTAGCAAAAGGCAATTGAGCAGAGCAGACACTACTGTATTTCCTGTAATTTCAGTCCACAAAATGCTAGGCCTTATTATCAGCCCACAACAGAACAACAAGAGATGAATGCATTTCTTGGCAAATCAACATATACAGTATTTGTCTGTACTTGCAGGGTCTCAAAAGGCATAAACTATGTGCATGCATGGAGAATGTACTATATATGGTTTTTTTTGCCCTATATTCATCTGCTGCAGCCATTGAAAAGGTGGTCTCTCTCAATGTTAAAGGATTTCACTGCTGAACATTGGCAGTATGGGGTTGATTTACTGACGGCAAATAGGCTGTTCACTTTGAAAGGGAATTTTCACTTTGCAAAGAATACCCAAAAAGGAACATAAAAAAGTATTTTTGCTTACACATGATTGGGTAATGTAAGTCAGAAGAGCTTCACCTCATTCACTAAGCTAAGGGAAAATTCCTTTGCAACAGCCTATTTGCCTTTAGTAAATCAACCCCATCCCGTGATTGCAAAAGCCCAGTGTTCAGAAGTGAAATTCTGTGCTTTCAGTACCAGCTATTTCAGTTTCTATGTGAGAAAGTTGAGGGACATCAGCGTTTGTGAACAGTACTCTGTAGAAAATTATTACAAATGGCCAAACTAAACTTAAAGCGACACTTAACTCATGAGTTAAACCTTAAACTGCATTCAAGTACCCTGATTATTAAGAAAAAAAGTATCTTATGTGTGTATTACTCGGCTGTAGATCCTCAAATCATCTATAAATTGGTGCTGACACTGTCCTTCCTTCTGGAGGGTGGCTACTTTTGTTTGTAAAGTAGTCACCACCCCAAGCTTGCTACTGTGATGAACTACAATCTTGCTACAAATCAGTAAACTAAACATGAGATTGTAGTCCATCACGGAAGCGTGCTTGGAGTGGTGACTACTTTACAACACACACAGGGACCATGGGGAACAAATGTAGCCCCCCTCCAGAAGGAAGGACAGTGTCAGCACCAATTCAGAGATGATTTGAGGATCTAAAGCCAAGTGATACACAAAGAAGATATATATTTTTTTTAATAGTTAAGGTACTTGAATGTATTTTTAAGATTTAACTGTTCAGTTTAGTGTCACTTTAAGGAGAAAGAATGAAAATTAAGGTATCATACAAATCTGTAACAAATGGGTCTAAAAATATTTCACTCTAATTCCTCATTTTACAATGACTTTTAAACCTAGAGGATTATAAATTTGTGTATAAAAAGCCCTTTTCTGGCACTCAAAGATATTATTCAGTTTAATCTAAACACTGAAAGGGATAATCCTCAGGAGACTTAATAAAAGAACCCTGTAAAGTTGGTCAATGAACTACAACAGCCACTAAATGCCTGAATAAATTGTTTTATTTTATTTCTTGGCAGGTACCAACATCTGTGCTAAGAACAATGGTGGATGTCAACAACTTTGCTTGTACCGAGGGAATATGCAAAGGACGTGCGCTTGCGCTCATGGATATCTGGCCAAAAACGGGATTACTTGTCTGAAACACGAGGGCTATTTGCTGTACTCGGGGAGAACGGTTTTAAAGAGCATTCACCTTTCTGACGAAAACAACCTCAATTCACCTGTACAGCCGTACGAAAACACGGAGTATTTTAAAAATATAATTTCCTTGGCTTTTGACTACAAATTTAATGAGAGAGGAACCAACCGCATCTTCTACAGCGATGCCCATTACGGAAATATACAAATGATCAACGACGACTGGACAAGTAGAAAAGTCATTGTTGAAAGTAAGTGTCTTATGGATCTTATCTCTTACATAGTTTTATAGTTGCATAGTTGGTCAAGGTGAAAACCAGATACATGACCTTCCAGTTCAACCAAGAACCAAAGAAAAAAAAATCACTAAATAAAGAGAAAACGTCCATAAACAGGGCCCTATGCCCACAGTTACCCACAGTTGATTCAGAGAAAGGCAAAAAACTCTTATAAAGCATGGTTTAAGTTGCTCGTATAGAGGGAAAAAATCCTTCCTGATCCCCTGGAGGCAATCAGATATTCCCTAGAAAAACTATCTCTGGTGTTATTACTTAGAAGAAGAGCACCTACTTGACCTTTGCAGTGGCTTTGAAATTAATAACTTTGCAACAAGTTCACTATATGAACTGTTGATTTTTATATGGTGATCATTTCCTTCTTTATTTGCCTCTTATTATTAACCAGGGTAAGAGAAAAATCTTGTTTTTCTACGGATGTCCAGAAAATATTAAATCTGGGTTCAGGTCCGAAAATCCATTAATTTTGTCTTCATTCAGTTTAGAGTTTCCTCTTGATTGCTTGCAGCCAGGTTAACAACCAATCCCATAGTACCTAAGGGCAGGATTGTCAGTTGCTGCCATTCATTTTTCTGCACTCTCTATAGTGTCTAAGTATTGCCGTTTGGGTTGATCAGGGTGTCAAAATTGTCTTCTTGAATACTCATGGGATGTTTTAATAACCCCCTTCATGGAGAAACTCAATAAAGTCCAATTAAAAGCTGTTCTTCTTGCAATCCTTGACCTTTAAATAAGTGGTGGTTGCTCGAAATGCTTGCTGCTGATTGTGCCTAGCCATAACCAGATACAAAGTCAGCAGCACTCCACACCAGCATAAATGCATTTTACTTTGCATTTGATATTTTAAATGTTGTAATAGTTTCCTAATTGGTATGCTGACTTGCTGGATTCTGTGTTAGGGAATGTTTGTGTTGTGTAATGGCAACAGTTCAGCAAAGGATGTGCAACTCTGGATGGAAATAAATGTTGTGACATTGCATAAGCTTATTGATGATGATGTCACAGCAAATGCATGCTGTAATCAAAGCTAAAGGTGATCCCATGAAATAATTTGGCCTGGCAGTGTAGATAGATAGATAGATAGATAGATAGATAGATAGATAGATAGATAGATAGATAGATAGATAGATAGTGTAGATTTTTTGTAGCTGTTCAGAGTTATGCTCTTATAAAAAGAATCATTGAAACAATATTTTTAACTGCATTCATTTTTTTTATTGAATAATATTATTTATTTTTATTTGCTTTTTTTAAATTTATTTAAAAAAATTGCCTGTGGATATGCTGGATGTTTGTCCTTACTGCTATATACTTGATATGTTCTAGTATTCTCATGACTCGCATTAATATAAAACAGAAGGACTTGTTATGTTCTGCATCTCTGAGACGCTCATCGACTTGTTGAGACATGGATCATGTACTCATTAATGTTGCATTGACAGTGAGCTTTACATCTGGAATTTGTTTTACAAATATATGTATAAGCAAGAACACATTAGAATGTAGAGCTCCGTCTGAGTACTGCGGGCAGGAATGAGATGGGAACAAAACGCCTTCATTTGTAAAACAAACCAACGAACGCCAATATCTAGCCAAGCACATGTGGATTTGATAAATATTATTTATTTATTTATGTATTTATTTATTTTGCACACATCATAGAAAATTAATTATTACAAACTTATTTTTTTTAACATGAACGTCACTGATAATTATCCCAGATGAAAATCAATATGAAAGTTTGGTGTTTTCTGGCATAGAAAATCATTGAGCAGACACTACGTCATTTCACTAGGAGCTCATTGCCAATTGTACAGGGCTCTCTGCCTCACTAAGCACCTCTCGCTTTATTAATTTAGTCAATCTATAAAATCATACATGATGTATATAGAAGTAAGATCTGGCTCTCTGTTTTTCTTGGCAGCTCTGGGACCTTTATTAAATACCTGTTCCTCTTGTTGCTGGGATTTCCTTTGATGGGGTGACAGAGCTTTTTCTTCTGCAGGAAAATCACTACAGTGTTGTTACTAGACATGTGCACTGCCAAAAAATGTGTTTCGTTTCGTTTTAAATTCATAGATAGATAGATAGATAGATAGATAGATAGTGTAGATTTTTTGTAGCTGTTCAGAGTTATGCTCTTATAAAAAGAATCATTGAAACAATATTTTTAACTGCATTCATTTTTTTTATTGAATAATATTATTTATTTTTATTTGCTTTTTTTAAATTTATTTAAAAAAATTGCCTGTGGATATGCTGGATGTTTGTCCTTACTGCTATATACTTGATATGTTCTAGTATTCTCATGACTCGCATTAATATAAAACAGAAGGACTTGTTATGTTCTGCATCTCTGAGACGCTCATCGACTTGTTGAGACATGGATCATGTACTCATTAATGTTGCATTGACAGTGAGCTTTACATCTGGAATTTGTTTTACAAATATATGTATAAGCAAGAACACATTAGAATGTAGAGCTCCGTCTGAGTACTGCGGGCAGGAATGAGATGGGAACAAAACGCCTTCATTTGTAAAACAAACCAACGAACGCCAATATCTAGCCAAGCACATGTGGATTTGATAAATATTATTTATTTATTTATGTATTTATTTATTTTGCACACATCATAGAAAATTAATTATTACAAACTTATTTTTTTTAACATGAACGTCACTGATAATTATCCCAGATGAAAATCAATATGAAAGTTTGGTGTTTTCTGGCATAGAAAATCATTGAGCAGACACTACGTCATTTCACTAGGAGCTCATTGCCAATTGTACAGGGCTCTCTGCCTCACTAAGCACCTCTCGCTTTATTAATTTAGTCAATCTATAAAATCATACATGATGTATATAGAAGTAAGATCTGGCTCTCTGTTTTTCTTGGCAGCTCTGGGACCTTTATTAAATACCTGTTCCTCTTGTTGCTGGGATTTCCTTTGATGGGGTGACAGAGCTTTTTCTTCTGCAGGAAAATCACTACAGTGTTGTTACTAGACATGTGCACTGCCAAAAAATGTGTTTCGTTTCGTTTTAAATTCATATTTGTGTTATTTCGTTTTTCAGGATTCGGGTGTGAAAGTCAATTCGGATTCGGAATTCGGATTCGGACGAAATTCGGTAGCGTTAGTACGAACCTTCGTTTCGTTTTCTGTTCTTATTCGTTTCTTATTCGTTTCGTTCCTTTGCAGCAAAAGTGACATTTGAGGGGGGAAAATATTTTTCTCCTTCTCTAATGTCACTTTGCTCCAACGAACGAAACAAATAAGAAACGAATAAGAACAGAAAACGAAACGAACGTTCGTACTAACGCTACCGAATTTCGGAAATGGAAATTCGGATTCGTTTGCATTCGTTATGTCTGTAATTCGGAATTCGGATACATCCGAATGTCCGAATTTCCGAAAATTCGTCCGAATTTCGATTCGGAACGAAACAAATCGCACATGTCTAGTTGTTACCCAAGCTGGCAGGGCCAAGCCAAGGAGTAGGAAGAAGAGGCAGCCGCCTTGGTCACTTTAACAGAAGGAAGTGCAAAAAGGGCATGACCTGCAAGCAGTGCTGCTGAAGTATTTTACAGCTCATGGGGAAGGGGAGGACTTTGGCCTTTTTGCCTTGGGTACTGAAGGACCTTGTCCCAACACTGAGTGTGGGCCTTTTGCTGGCAACCGGTATCACTTAAGTAGTGCTGTGTTTCCTCATGCTTGTGGTACCCAAAATGGCTGGTAGTTTTATACTTTAACAAAGGCTGATACACTGCAGGCAGAGGCTGCAGATCACGATGAGCAGGGTGGGTGCACATTCGCCTTTTTTTGCCTTGGTTGCTAAAAGACCTTGTACGATCACTGCTTGATACTGCTGTTGCTGCTTAGATTATGGCACCATTGTTAGTCCTGTCCGTGAATAGTCATGCCGAGGTCTGTTCACTGCCATTTAGATTGAAGGCACATTTATCTATCTGCAGGAGCATAGGGAATTGAGCTAAGACCCATCCTACTCCTCCAGTACTCCAGTACATGAGAAATTAAAAAATAATAATAATAATAATAATAGTAGATAAATTATATTTCCTTTAAGAAATTTAGCATGTCAACTTGCATTAAAAATGCCTAAATATAATTCTGTGAGGATAAAACTATAAGCTTTAGATGGACTTTAGGATTTTATTATTCAAAATATAAAAAATATCATGTTCCATGCAGCAATAAAAGACACAAATTAGCTAAGTATCCATTAATAAATCACACTTCATCCCACTGCTGTTTCCCTGATTGACAGCACTGTCTCTGTAACTAAAACCCTCCCACTGGGAGCTGCAATATCTGCGAGGGGAGTGTGTGAGACACAAATGAAAGAGGATTTGGCTCAATCAAGGAAGGTAAAGGACATTTTTGTTTATTCTATGAGGCAGGTCCGTTCCTATAATGACGCAGCCTGAGGCTGTTGCCTCAGCAGCATCTGATTGGGTCACATGGGGGTTGTGGCAGGCAGAATAGCGTGGTCACTCTGCTGCACAATGTTTGCACTGTGCCTGCCACCCCCTTTCCAGGAAGAGCATCCCAGGTTGCTAAGAGCCAGGCAGGGAGCTGTATATGGCCCTTAGACATCTCCCCATTCAGTTTTTATCAACCTGGGAAGCTCTTGCCTGCGTTCCACCTAGCTCCTGCAAAAAAGTGATGTCACTGCTTGCCAGGAGGCGGGCTAGACGCTGTCCACAGCCAGAGCTGGGTGGCGTTATGCCGAGGCCTCAGCCGGTTACCCTGCACCACCAGCATCCCCCACCCACCTCAGGTGGTGAAAATCCTAGGGACACCCCTGCTATAAGGTTTGGGCATCACATAGTGACCAGTTTTGGGACTTGTTTAGACATTTAGGAGTCTTTAGGTGTATTTTAACATGATTGTTACAATATTATCACTTTATTCCTAAATAAGAGATATTAATCTGAGAATACATATTTAGGTTAAACGATTGTTTTGCGATTGGTGTTATCCATATTGCTTTGTTGCTTTCCATCCAATTTTTATACATGACTTTTACACGTATTTTTATATTCCTCTTGTGACTCAGAAGACCCGGACTCACTCCACTGAAGTGATAAGATTGTGTAACTTCCCCAAGGCATCAGTATAGTTGCTAAAAGGTCTTTCATGTTTAATGGCAACTTCAGTCTCTTTTTTCGGAAGGTGAAATGTAAAAGGGTTTGTTTTTAAAGCTTCAAGGAGCTAAAAAGAAAGAAAGGAAATGCCGACAATGCTGAATTCACTTGTAGGATTTTAGCACATAGCCGAAAAGTTTGGCAAGTTAAAAGTTGTTATTCTAACCTACTCTGCGTATGATTCTGTAAAGATTTTCTCTGCTATCTGAGGATATCACTGGCGCAAAGAAAAAAATGTTTATGGGGGGGGGATACAGATGCACTTTCTTTATCATAAAGGAAGGTTTAAGGCTGAACTCCAGACAGATTTAAAAGGCACAAATTAAAGCAGCTCCATACAGTGGCATCACCAGGTGGGTTCAAGGGGTGCGGCCCACGCCCGGGTGACACCATTGGAGGGGTGACACCAAAATGACTGGCAGTCATTTTGGTGTCACCCCCTCTAAAAAAGTCGGGCACTCGGTCATGGACCAACAGCCCGACAGTATCAGGAGAGGGGAGGGGACCCGGCGGCATACCTCACCCCGCCGGGTGAACGTCCCCTCCTCTCTCTGCCAGCATCCATCACCAAGATGGCTGCCGGCAGGCGTCAAGTGGATGGCTGTGCATGCGCGATTACGTCATGGCAGGGTGTCACCCGGTCCCTGCTCGGGTACATTTTTTTAAGTGTTCCAGCCCAAATATGTTTTTGTTTTGTTTTGGGTGGCATAGGGAAGGGTTTACCCCCAGTAAAGTTTGTTTTGCGTGTGTGCCCCTGTTCAGAAGATTTCTCCTCACTTTCTGTCCCTGTGCCAATTGGATTTTGAAAATTTTGGGTTGTCGTGGAAACAAGGATTGGTGATAAAGCTTCAGTGGAGACAACTTTTTCCCATGATAACTCTTACAGGAGTGAATTTCCCTTCCTAGGGGTAGATTTCCTTTCACTTCCTGTTCTCTCAAGGACAGGAAATGACATTAAATCTTTCTAATGAAGATACAGACAGCAGTAAAAACCTCATAGTGACCCGTAAGAAGAGGCGGGCACCCCTCACCTGCATGTCTAACAAGAGCCAACTTCCTGTAATGTACATATAGTACTACAAACCAGACCCAAAAAGGTGGGCACTCCTCATCAGCATGAGTGCGGGAGCATTACAACTACCCCTGCTGTACAGTAATAGCCTCCGTTTCTAAGTAGGAATCGGGTGTAAGTCGGATGTATGTAACTCGGGGATTGCCTGTTTATTTTTTAAATACAGACAGTGTAAGTTTCCGAATGTGGCCTGATATCAGCCTTTTCACAGTCTCTGTACAGTAGGGCTCAGACCGAGATAGGATGGGGAAGCACAAGGAGCCAGTTAGTTCTGCTGCAGTGCAAGGGGCATGCTGATACGAGGAGAGAGCTTAGTGATAGAGAAACTAGCTAATCAGTCTATGGCTTTTCTTTTAACTGGGGAGGGCAAGACCTGTAAGTAGTACTGAACTGCAGCAAAGAAAAATCAGGTATCCTACCATGTGAGGCAGGGCTTTGCTGTGTGACAGAATTCAGGGCTGGACTAACAGAAATGCAAATCCGTTGGCAGATAAAACATCCCCCATATATGTATTTCATCTAAGTTTAGCCGTAGGCATGTGGCCCCCTTTAAGCCACTTGTCTGATCTTTGCACCTGCTGTACAACATTTTCCCTCCCTGACAGGGACTGATAGAGTGCAGGAAGAGGAGGGGGAAGGAGGACTTTGATAGGCCGCAATATAAATATGTACATTTTAAAATAAGTAAAGTATGATTGATCAAGACCCATTATGGCTACTTATGCCATTGCCACATGGAGTCTGTTATTTTCTGCTAGTCTGAGCAGACTGACTTGCACCGAGTGTTGGGACAGTAGAGCGTAGAACTACAGAACAGGAAGCACAGTTTGTAACACACTGTATCTCTCTCTCTAACACATGCAATTAAATAACATATTGGCCTGATCTTTTACATCTAAAAAGCTTTGAAAGGCTGGTAGGTCCTCTTTGACTCTCTTGTGTGAGTCTGTCCTTAGATACCATACATTGTATCATTCAGTTGCCATTCATAACACAAATGCTTTCATCACAGCTTGCAAATACTCTTTTCAATGAAGCACTTGTGATGTTTTATGGGATATATAAGAAGATACTATTGCTTATATTGTCTACCAAGCAGCTTTTCCTGGATCCTTATTTGCACAGAGAGCAGGTGAAGAGGTCAGTTTTTGTCTCTATGATTAAAATGCACACTGACAGGGGATGTAATTGTAAACTCTTAACAATTACCAGGGCAGCAGACACAATGTCCTTTTCATTGTAAAATGGAATGTGCGCTTATTTTTATGTACACGTAGCAAACAGTGAACCTATTTCAAGCCCTTGAACAATTCTGACATGAAAAGAGGAGAAAACTCATTTAAAGTGTTCCTACCACTTACACATAGAAGAAGCAGTTGTATTGTGGGACTTAAGCGAGTTCAAGCAGATTAATTTTTTTAATGTGGTAAATTCCACTTTTATTTTATTAGATGGGACAGAAATGACATATGTTATAAAGTGTGTGAAATAAGCCAAAACTATTTTTGTGGGGATTTTTTTTTAACCTCAAAATTATGAAACAGTATGTTCTTTAAAATAAAGGTTGTTTTTTTTTTAGCAAATAATTTTTATTGAGATATAGTGTATCAATATCAATACAAAACAACCCTCCAGGAGGGTGCAAACAAGAGAGAAAAAACATATGCATGGCAGATACAAAGGTTGTTTTTATATATGGGTTATCTGGCAGCTTTTTATTTAGTAACCTTGTGAATGCTTCTCAACGTGGCCATACGGCTATAGATTTTCTGCAGATTTTCTCTGGTCAGATGGAAAAAGTGCAACAGATTCTTCCCTCTACGCTAAACTGTGTGGATGGAGGAATCTCCCACTGGGCCAAGCTTCAGTATCTTTCTAGTCTGCCCCGCTGGCTCTCAAAATACCTGAACAAAGCCTGCATCCAATCAGATTGTTCAGGTATTTTGAGAGCCAGTGGGGCTGACTAGCAACATACTGAAGCATGGCCCAGTGGGAGATTCCTCCATCCACATAGTTTAGCGTAGATGGAGGTGTTGTGTAGCAGGATCCCCGCAGTGGTCGCATGCTGGTCTGTGTGCATTTCACGCGTTTTAGCTGTGTGGCACCAGGCATCCATTAACTCTTTGTTGCACTGTGGCTCCGATCCTCTGGAATACTTTGAACACAGGGCTCACAAGGAACTCACGGCCTCAGGTGGAATCTCAGCACATCGCTCCTTCATGGCGGAGCCCACCTCTGAGAGAACCTGTGCTTAGCCTGACCAGTATTGCCGTGATCTCTCCCCGCATACACTCCTTTTAATTGCTACAGCAGCAGTCCAGCCCACCACAAGTTCACTTCCAGAAGAAACCCCCATCTTGGAGGCTGGGGGAAGGAGCAGTCCACACACAGAGAGTCTTTTGTAACTTTTACTTAAACATCTTCTTCTTATGTACAATATAATACAGGCTTCAGTCATCCCATTCACTGATGATGGCACATTACTTGTTTAAGCACACATGAATAGTTACCAACAGATAGCAGAGAGGAGGTCAGTCGAGGTGTAGACCAGAGCCAGTGGAGAGGTATTGTCCAGAGTCCTGCATCCTACAGTGATGTGAGTAGTCCCATCAGATAGTGCTGCTCCTGCCCTCCTTTGCTTCCCCCCTTAGGGGGAAGCTGACAGATATTCACAGCGACTACATGGTGACAGGCCTGGTCCTGTGCCTTTCAATGGATGTGCAGGCCTTATCTGTCTCAGCTTTTGGGGGGTTGCATTTTGGCATATTCGGACTGGGTGCCACATTACCATGTTCCAGCACTACTCCATAGGAATGCATGAAGAATAACTCAGCATGCATTCAGAAACAGGCAGTCTATTACTGTTATTGTATTGATCATCCTCACATAATATGAGACTGGAGGGTGGGGAGAATATAAAAGAAGAAAGAGCTGTATTTTAAAAAGGAATTGGAAATAGTGTAGATGCTTAAAGTGAACCTAGAGTTAGATATATATTTTCATGTTAAGAGTAGTAGTAGTAGTTAGTAACATTCAACGTTACTTGTTCTGTAATGTTAAAGACGTTTTTTTTTAGCTTCTCCAAGCAACTTCTTCAGTTCCAAATGAGTGTCAGGAAGAATGTGGAACCATGCTGTTCTAATTACATTATGCCATTCTTGGTGTCAGAAAGCCTACCTGGGTGTTAATTCCTCGATTTATATGGCTAAAGGTGTGAATTGTTGTCAAGTTGCCAAAGTAGAGATGGTAAAATATCATTATATGTGAAAGCCAGATAGTGTTGCAAACTAGTCATCCTTTTTCCAAAATGTGCTGCTCACTGTCCTCCAGAGGCCGGTCTAACAGCGAGCTGGCTTTTAGGTTCGAGTGAGTATAACTCTTATTTTAGACCCTTGATGAAAACAAGCACTTAACCCTTGCAGTGCAGGGGTAGCCCCACTGCGATGGTTAAAAATCATTTTTCCCAGGGTTCTTCTTTAAAAATAAGCCCCCCCCCCCACACACACACATACACACACACACATACACACACACACACAACCCTCTCTGTTACTCTAACATTAATTCTCACACTCACCCTGTCTGTTATCCTTATTATAAGGCTAGGTTCACACCTGGGCGACTACTGACCACGCGGCAAACGTTCACAAAATCGTGCGGATATGGTCACGGAGTTGCCTACTGCAGCCGATAGCACTGTGGGTCCCATTATTAACGAATGGCACCCCAGTCACGCAGGGCGGATCGCGTGGTTTCCCTCCACAATTCCGCCCGTGCAAATGAACACGATCACGGCTAAAAAAAGCTGTGCGTCATGTGTCGCAAAAAAAAGGTGATTACCGTGCAGATGTCACCCCATTAAAAATCAATGGGGCCACGCGACAACCGCTGTGTGCACTAACACACGATCGCACGGCCCCGGGATCTCACATTAACCATATCTGTAAGCCCAACTCTTACCCCCTCTGTAACCCTAACACTATCCCATACCCTAATCTTCACTAATGTAAATGTAATCCCTTGTTTGCATGCTCACCTTTCCTCTACCAAACTGAACCCTTCCTGCACCTAAAGATATCATCCCTGGGATTCCAGTTCCGAAATGCACTGTTTTGAAGAAATATTAGTTCTCTAGTTAGCAGATTTCAGACTAATGAGAGTGGGGGAACTGGTGAACTAAAAAGGTATGTATGTATCTGAAAGCCGGAGTTTTGCACGGAGTGCACTTTGAAGTCATGCACAGAAGAAACTATGGATAGTTTCTGAATATTGTGTGTTTAATTTCACGCAGCAGGAAAAAGACGTATTTTTGGTTCCGTATTGTGATCTTGTACACCCAGAGCATTTAGTGCACATTCTCTGTCCCTCTCCCATTGATCAATCTTCATTCCTATCAAATTTGCATTGGAAAATGACAGCCACTCTACACTCGTTACATTAACTCAATACATCAGCTTTCCACAGAAATGCAGTATTATTTTTCTCCGTTCATGTAAAAAGATTTATAGCCTCGGATCAGTCCTTCATTTGATGTTCTGAGCTCACTAAAACCAGATTTATAACTGTGCATTATGTCACACATTTGCAGCCTACTGAACAAAGAGACTTTAGAATTTACTTGCCACAGTGCAACCCAGTTCATTGAACGGATGAAACAGACACTGTAGCCATGTGTAAATGATAAAATGTTAAAGCTGAACTCCAGTCTTATGGTTAATCCACACCCAATGCATGGCTTCTTCTGCAGTCCGCCCTTTCAGTTAATGGATGGCAGTGATGTTTGTTAGGCAGGTCTACATCAGATGATGGTATTAACCATAGCAGTCTGCATGCAAATTCAGTCTAAGAACCTACCCTGGTACAGCAACCTGCTGACTCCTCCCACCAACTGCAGCGACTTCTAGAGCTTAATAGAACCGTTAATTACATCACTTGGCCTAAAATATGCTGTATCTCTAAACCAGGATATCATAAGTAGACTTTTTTTTTTTTTTTCACTGGTTGTTTAGGGGTAGCTGGGAACCCAGCCTAGCTAGTATTTATTAACTTAAAGCAGAAGCTAACAATGATGGGATGTAAAGTTTGTTTAGTTCTGAATGGATATTCATATGAATTTTGTTAAATTCAGACATTCGGATGTCTCCAAATTTCCAAATTTGAACACGTCTGAGTGCAAACGAATGGTTGTTTAACAAAATTTATGAACTGTCTGAATTTCTTTAAAAGCAAAACGACATCAGACATTTATATGTTCAGGTGGATTTTTTGGGGGGTTGTTGGGGTTTGCAATACAAGCTCGGTCATGTGGCTTCCCGTTGTGGATCATTTCTGAAACGAAAATTCGGGCGGATCCAAAATCTGAATACCAAATCGAATTTCAGATCCAGAATCTGAATAACAAACCGAATCGGATTTTTGGTACGGATTTTAAGTTGGCCATACACTGTATATTTTCTTCTATCTTCCTTGTATTCTGATGGCGGCCACCGGCGTTCTTGAGAAACCTGCCAACATTTACATAGTGGGTGCCGTTGCCGCACTCTTTCGGCCGGCATCCCTCAATCAGTTGATCAAAGCAGCTGTTTGGAAAATCTTTGTACAAACAAGAGGTGGCAGCCAATGAGCTGCCGGTTCTCTTTGGGTATTTGCTGCTGGCCGCTGTCAGAATAGAAAGGAAGCAGGGGGGTTTGCTCAATTAAGGCTCTTAATCATTGATGGAGGAAGCTGTTCTATTTTTTTTTTTTCACTCAGCCCATGGGTTGAATGAAAAAAATAGAGCAGTGTATGGCCGGCTTAAGAAGTCAGATTCCAGACCCATCGGTGTAGACACATAAGTATATGGGAACTTTGGGTTCTGTATGTTACTGTTCAGTTCTGCTTTACTTGAGGTGTTAGACATTTGCAGCTTTTTATACCACACAATTAATGTGCAGTTTTGGAAGTATACTGCCTTCGGCGTATCTTTATATTGGGTGCAGATAGGATTTTCTTCAGTAATTTAAAGGGAACCTGAATATAGAGTGAGCATGTGACCACCTGGTATGGCCATCACTGCATTTCCCAAACAGGGAAACCCAAGAATCGTATAACTGAAAGTATGCATTTAGTGTGAAGGGTTTTTTCCTGTACTGCTCAGTGTTTGCAAGAAGGTCCATTTGCTGATGATGATTTCGTTTTACACAGAGAGCTCCTCATTCATGAACATTGCTAAATGTGTTTGTTAACATAGTGGCTGTGCGGACAAAGTGTATTTACCTTCATTAAGAGGTGAAATATAGATTAGCAAAAGAGAGTAACTATAAACTGGCTTAAAGTATATCTAAAAACAAAAAAAACTAAACTTAGGGTTTTTGTTTTTAGTTTTTGAAAGCAGAACTCCAGCCAAAAATAACAAGATGCAAATAATCAGCCATGTAAGAGATACAATAATTAAACCAGCTTTTGCTGCAATAGTCACCTTCACTTAAGACATTTACTCCACAGTCATTTTGTCTGCCGGTATGTGTCCTCAGTGTGATGGCCAGCCATCATTCAACGCATTTCTTCTGAGCCCAGGTTTGAACCTCTTACTGGGGCAATAAAAGGAGAAGCATCACAGTGATGAGCTCATGTCTCTTTCTTTGCTTTCTCTTCTTAAGAAATGCAGCATTTCTTCCTCCGACACTCTAGCCCTCTTTCACAGAGACTGTAAGAGGATAACATCAGGTCAAATTAAAGTAGACATGTGCATTCGGATTCGGATGAACCTGCAAATCAACGAAAATCAGTTGATTTGGCGGTTCGTCCAAATCCAGAATAACACATTTATTATATGCTCGAATATACAAAAACTATATTTGGGCATAAACAAATTTGTTTTCAGAATGCACAGTGACGTGTTGTGCACATGCCCGCCTCAACCTTGGAGGTGGCGCATATGACGTCACATGACATGACAGCAACGAGCTTCAGAATCCAAAACCACACACTGAAACTGCAGAACAAGTGGCAGCCATACGTTCTTAACATGCGTGTCACCATCTTGGAATGTATCTTGGTATGCACCAATATGGTGACGCTTGAACATGCGGGCACCACTATCTTGGTATATACCAAGATACGCTCCAAGATGGCGGTGCTCATGAGCAGAACAAACCGGCGGCCGATATGGCTGCTACTCGTTCTGCAGTTTCAGTGTGTGGTTTGTTTTGTTTAAAAATGTGTTTCCTTTCACGAAACAAATGAAAATGTTTTTCGTTTTCATTTATTTTGTCCGAAAACATTTTTTTGTTGCCGTGCACGTCTAAATGAAAGTACTTCCATTGCTTGCATTTACATTTAATGATGTATTAATGATCACAGAGCTGCATTCATTTGTGTCTTTTAGGATCAGTATAACAGTCAGGTAAAGAACATTTTCAAAACAAGAGCTGAGCAAGAGCTTAGCCCTAGAAAGCTTTGTATATTTACAGCACTGGCTGTACCAACTGGAACAAGGGTGATGAATTATAACAAGTCCAGTAAAGTAAAGAGAGAAAAAGAATTGTATTATGAGTAATCATGAGGGCAGATCAATCCATAAATCTTCATTTTCCACAAAATAACGTTTTGCAACATTGTATGTGTGGCAGATTCTAGCAGAATGCACAAAGTTGATAATAAGTGATGCAATCTAAAAATGTCAAGCTAATAAATGGAAATGTTGACCCTGTGCCACAAGACATCTTTTATGCATACAGAGAGTTCTCAATATACTGCAGGGTTATGTTCTTGGAAGTACCCAAGCCCTTCAGTTTTTTCATAATCGAACCTGATAGTATGTCTGCAGCCTGTAACAGTCTTCTATAGCATTTCATACTTATGTGCAGCTCTTTGGTGATGTCAGGGAACACATTTAAGTCCCGCTATACCTTGTAAGTTGATGACCATAAGTATATAGACAGCGTCTATTATGTAAACTATGAATCAGATTAGAATGGCCAACTCACCACTTGTCTGCCAAAGAGGTGGGTCACAGTTCCAAGGTCAAGGTTATAAATACAGTGTATGAGACATAGCTATAATGTGGAGACCATATAGTGTGTGTCCAGGTTCTGGGTGGTGGAGGAAACCCCTGGGCACACAATAAGGTTTACGAAAATAAAGTTTGTGTATCACAGGGTAATTGCTGTCAGGCAGCACTGTTTTTAAAATAATACCTGGGGAGTCTCCCATGAAAGACCTTGCTTAGGCTCTTACTATTGCAATGTGACAACTTGTGACAGCGCTCCATCCCTGTCTTCCAATTGAGTCCCTGCGTTGTCACCCTGTCACAAAGGCTTCCAATCAAGACTACAATGGTGACTCTTTAAACACACATCATGTAGGCATGGTCCACTGTTGTCACCATCAGGAAAACTGCCATGAGACACAACATTAAGCCATTGCTGAAGTGCATGTAGACAGCAAGTAGCTGCAGAAAGGCTGCAGGAGGTCAGCAACACAATGATATAATTTGGGTTTGCATCTACTTTAAATTAACAACAAATAAAGAACGGTCCTGAATGCATTACTTTTCTTCTAAGATTTAAATGAACTGATGATTGGCACTTGCAAAATGTGGATGGGGCCATAAGGACACATGATAGTAACAAGAACATTGTGAATCAAAAAAATGTTAAAATAAATGATAACACACCAATAAAAACATGCACCACATTGATGTTTTAGAGAACAATATTGTAAAGGTGAACTTGAGAATTAACTGACCAAACATTAAGTGATAAAAGCAAGGAAATCTACAGTTATTAACAGTGCTGGGACTACAGTGTGGTTCCTCTTGGCAGTGATGGATTGTTTTGTCAATAAAAGGTCCTTAGCATATGTAAAATGTGATAACTTAATTTCTCCACATACGCCGGGCAGTCTGAAAGAATCCACGAAAGTGAATGTAACAAATAAATTCTCAAATTACAAATGGAAAAAAGCTAAAAATAGTTAAGTAATCGTATTTCTGAAAGCTTAAGTTATGTAAACACAATTTACTTCAATAGAGAAGATCACATATGTGTAAATATAGATTTATGACTGATCGGCATCATATTCATCCAGTGCTTCAGTGTTGAAGTGCACTTTCTGTTTCACACTTAATGTATGTGATGCTTAAAAAATATGCACATAATGAAGCTCACACACTAACCATGGGCATTGCATACCTGCCATGGAGGTCACAGAGGTATATCGCTTCAGGTGTATAATTACCAGCGTGTACATCGTAGTCTCAGAAACAGAGCCTTCCGTTCTTGAGATGCGACTTGGATAAGCTACGAAACATCTTCAACATTACAGAACAAGTCCAGTTGAAAGTGACTAACTACTGCTAGCTATACCACATTGATATACTTGTACTGCGCAATAGACATGTGTGATTCGTTTCGTTCCGAATCAAAATTCGGACTAATTTTCGTAAATTCGGATGTATCCGAATTCCGAATTACAGATATAACGAATGCAAACGAATCCGAATTTCCGTTTCCGAAATTCGGTAGTGGTAGTTCGTTCGAAACGTTCGTTTCGTTTTCGTTTCTTATTCGAATAAACGAATAAGAAACAAAAACGAAACGAACGTGGAAACAAACTACCGCTAACAAATTTCGTCCGAATCCGAATTCCGAATCCAAATTGACTTTCACACCCGAATCCCGAAAAACGAAATAACACAAATCCGAATTTAAAACGAAACGAAACTAAACAAATTTTTTGGCAGTGCACATGTCTACTGCACAATTACATTATAAACCAAAAAAGGACTGACTTACATGCACATAAGCGAAAACTCAAAATAATACCAATAACATCAAACAATGCACCATTAATTGTGTCAATTTAAACCTCAAACAGTCCAATTTCAAAAAATTCTGATCGCATACATATAAAATGTGTAATGAGCCTTTTGTGTCCAAAATTATGGGGTCTATTCACGAAGCTGCCGAAGGATCTGGCCGTAGCTTCACTCAAAGAAAGAAATAAGTACTTCCCATTGTGTAGAATTTTCCGTAAACTTTATAAAAAAAACAAGATGAAAATAGCACTTACAAATAACTGTGGTAAATTAACGTTTTCTTTGTAATCATAAATAGCCAACAGCGTCCATGCAACAGGAAACGTTCGTATGCCCCACCTCCTGCCGTGTTTCATCACATGACTTCTTCCAAGGGTCTTCATGCACGCTGACCCTTGGAAGAAGTCATGTGACGAAACGCGGTGGTAGAAGGGGCATATGCATGTTTCATATTGCATTGACGCTGCTGGCTTTTTATAATTACAAAGAAAAAGTAAAATTTTAAATAGGGATGCACCAATACTTTTCAGATACCAATGCGATACTTGGCATTTTCACTAGAACTGCCAGGGTTGCAGAGGTTGCAGCTGGGACCTGGCTCTGGCGCTCCACCACTGCCCTGAAATCATTAGTCTGTATTGTTTTAGAACATCTGTCACATGACAATAAACAAAAATGTATCAATACTTGTACTCGCAAAAATGGTATCTGTGCATCCCTTTATTAATATTTATAAAAACAAAATCATACATTAAAATAGAGATGTACAAATCCCAGGAGCTCTGTCTGCTCCTTACAAATGACAGCGGCCTCCTAACTTTTGACTTTTTCTCTAGTCTAGTCTTGGAGCTCGAAAAGTATCTGTACTTGTACTTGTGCCGGGTACTGTACTTGGTTTCGGTGCTTTCCTACTTTTAAACAAGGTTTCGTAAGAGACTTTCGATCCTTTAACAGTTGATTTGACACTGGTGGAAGTTATGTGGTCACAGAAGGTCTCATGTTTTCATCTCAATAGAGTAAATAAGTGTGTTAGGGTTTAAAGCACTCCTAATATAATTAGAAAGACTGCTTGTTTAGAATACCTGACTGCAGTCATCCCTTTTTTTTCAGGGATCAGCCTTTTAGAGGTTTACTTACTGTTCCTATCAAAAAAAGGTAAAGGGGTCATCCCTTACCACCACATCGCTGTACTCACAGCCACCTCACTCTCTGACCTCCAGTCAGAATTAAAATCCAATTTCCAATTCCTACTCTTTGTCAATTAATATTATGCAATAAAGCCAAATGGCTGTTTAGTAAAAACATAGACGTCCATTGTAAAATGCTTCATGTTGTTTGCTTAATAAAGTTTGATTTAGCTGAAGTTTGTTTTAGGGATTTTATATTTAGGGAACCATCCATGAAAACCCAAAAAAACTTTTAAAGACTTACAAACTTCTCTCATTTCAGTGTTGACAACATGAAAGTCATAGGACTTAGAAGGTAGAGTGTAAACATAGGTCAGTATGTGGGTGAGATTATGATGCCTTATTCACAAACATGACAGTCGACATAGAAAGCTAATCCTAATACAATTATTGGTATCTCAGTTTTATTTTTCCAACCTGAACCTTTTCTGTTTCTTTTTTTTTTGCCACCCACCAGTTTTAGTTCTGACTCCCTGGTTATCTGGACACATTGAGATATGTGTGTGTGTAGCTAGAAGGCATTTAAAATGGATTAATGTCACTCCATTCTTATATAGAAAATACTAGTGTTTACGGGATAGGTTTGTCTGCTGAGGAATAAAGTTTGAACTATCTCACCTCAACACCCGGCATCCAGACCTGCTCACTAAAAATAGAGGATGAGATTGTTACAGGAGCGTTGGGGAGCCCAGAGCTTATCTGACACTGCAATAGAATACAGCAGATGATAGTTCGCACACTTCTCACAGTTCTCTACCCCCCCACCCCCTCCCAACCTCCACCACCTCCCAACCACGGAAAACAGTAAAAACACAAAATCTAGCAAAGTATAATCCATAGAAATAGCTGGTGACCTATGGTTTCTTTTTGTTGCAACATAAAGGTTATTTTTGTGTACATTGCTACACACTGAACACTTTGTGATCTATGCTAAATGTCCATACATCATGAAGAACATTCTCTGTTTGAGGTGACTTCATTTTAATGAAGGACCACTTGATCTTTGAAAAAGGTTTTCAGTCTATTTACAAACTGAGATATAGATGAATACTAACTACAAGGTAGAGGGAAGAGGATGAGGGAAACAAGGGGGATGGGTGGCAGGGGAAGGTGAAGAAGAAGTCTACACAGTTTAGTGCCTCCACATGCTGGAACCCAAGTCTGTTCAGTATTAACATAACATAGAGACATCAGAGTTGATTTACCAAAGAAAAATACTTTGAAAGGAAATGTTGTCTTAGCTTAGTGAATGTGATGACAATTCGCTTTGCAAAGAATACCCAATGATGTACAGGGAGAAAGCTAAAGGAAAATGACCTTCCAAAGTGAAAATCCCCTTGCAAAGTGAACAGCCTATTTGTAAATCAACCCTAAGAGAGGACTGTTCGGCCGACCCGAAGCAAGCCGATGTACGGCTGATTTCAGCCGATGTACGGCTGAAATTAGCCGTACTAGCCTGAAGTGTATAGCCGAACAGTGTTTGGCTCACTTCACTTCAGATCGGTCATTCACTCGGCTGCCCTCGGCAGCTTCGTGAATAGACCCCTATGTCATTGAGAAATATGGCCAACCTGTGACCATCCTCCCAGCACTGCATGGGTTAAATGGACATTTTTCCATAATTCCTGTGTACTCGTTTTGATAAAAACAAAATTGATATTGGGCTTCTGGTAATTTATTTGAAAACAACAGAATATTATTATTCTTATTATACAGAATTGATATAGCGCCAACAATTTGCGCAGCGCTTCACAAAATGGTGGAGACAGTACAGTTATAATACAATTTACAATACAATACAGTTTCAGAACAATAGGGTTAGGAGGGCCCTGCTCGTGAGAGCTTACAATCTAGTAGGAGGGGCAAGTGATACAAAAGGTTATAATTATTTGGACTGAGTTATTGGAGGAAGGAAAAGGCAGTTATGTGGAGATGAGATAGGCTTCCCTGAAGAGAATATTTTCTTTGGTGTGCACATCTGTTTTTTTTCTACATTTATGAAAACGTTCTGATTCACAGGACCCTGTGATATGGTTTTTAAAATACAGATGTATTTTGTATTTGTCTATAAAACTAAGATAGAAATATTTGTTGTTAATGTTTTCCTATTTTGACCTCACAGATCTTTTAGGTTATATGTCTCTTGGTCTGTACCTGTTGATCCTGCCAGAAATCTTGTGAGCTGATAACTTCCTGTGGACGCTGCCTGTGTTGCACTCTTATCAGTTCCATTGTTCCTAGTTCTCTCTGTGTTGTTGAGAAGAGGAGAGGCGGATGTGTTCCTGCAGCCCTGTCCTAGCTTAACAATACTGTTCCCTAATAAATGCAGTACAGAAAGTGAGCATTATCAACCTAGGACAGGAAGTGTGTTGCTGGCAGGATCACCAGCTGCAGATACTCGTAACCTTCAATACATTACATTTTTGTTCTTGGGTTTAGATATTCTTTAAATAAATTCTACCTGCTATCTGATGCTGCTATCCCATAACCATTATACCCAGCCTAGCCTTTTATCTCAGAACTGCTTTGCCATTTACACTTATTTCCTCTTTTACATATATCACAGCTAACAATTACACGGCTTAATCAATACTAGAGTCTAAATGAAGATGCTTCAACCGAGGCAGAATGAAATATTTTGTGCTTATGTTTCCATCATTATGCAGATGCTCTTTTTCTTCTCATCTGACTCATACCGCTATCCAATTAAACACGTTTGAAGCACTTTCTCACTCGGTGGAAAAGCCCAATAAGGCAACAGGAGATTGCTGTGTCAGCTCCGCTCCCCTAATGTTATTGTAATTGATAACAGGGGCTCGGCAGTTGCCCGTCTTAAAAGCAATATAACATGAAAGAAGATGCCTTTACAATTCATACTTAACACTAATTGGGCCATCAGAGCTTTAATTAATTCTTTGTTGTATGACATTACACCTCAGCCAGCGGTGAGGTAGTCGGTGATTTAGGCTTTAAGTTATTATCCTGAAAGTAGTCCCGGCACTCCATCTTCCCTGAAAAAGTATTTTTTTTGTGTAGAACCATCAAGAAATGTTCTCAGTCCTTTTTTAATGTAATGAGTATAATTGACCAACTGTTGTACTGCACAAAGATAATAGGGATCCCATATGAGTCCACACAATCTTGCAGGCCATATACAGTACAATTCTAGAGATCTTAACCTTTAAACTGTATGTAAACATTAAAGCTAGCCGTAGATTCAGCCTCTGGTGCAGATGGATGAATGTCCCATCTGGGCTATTGTACACTGAATATATCAATGAAAGGTGCTAGGATCTCTTGTTGTTAGTGTCCAGCATTGGGAATGGCAGTCTCATATACAGAGCTGAATTTGCTTTGGTGCGGCCATTACCATACAACAAAAGACCCCCAAACTGAAGAGAAGGCCTTGGATAAATCCAATCAAAGGTAGCAGGGTTCCACAACAGGTAATAGAGTCCAAAAGCAAGTGCTCTATCTGCTGATACACAAGTCTGATGTGATAACTAGAACTGTTTTACCTCCTTGAGTCCAAGCAATAGAGTTGATTGAAGCCCTGATGAAGGGGTTCTGTGTAGACCATGAAAATAGACATGTAAAAAAAATTTTGAATGGAAATTCAGATGAATTTCATTAAAATCACTAATTTGAAAACTGCTGAATTCGAACAAATCTGAATTTTGTTCCGAATTTCTACCAAATGTTAAAAAAAATCATTAGTAATTATTCATTACTATTATTATTATTATTAGTAATCATTAATCAGGATCTACATAACATAATGATTGATGTGAAGATCTTTTGTTTTTTAATTTAAATTACAGTATGCTGGTCTCCAACGAACCGTTGGAGTCCAGCATACTGTAACTTAAACAAAAATGTGTAACACCCTACAAAAGGAATAAGGACAAAATCTAAATCACAATTAAACTTTTTTTTGCATGGGTTGCATGTCTTATGACCACTGCAGACTAAAATGACCAGTATGGACTAAAATGACCAATATGGACTAGGATGACCAGTACGGACTAAAATGACCAGTACAGACTAAGATGATAAGTATGGACTAAAATGACCAGTATAGACTAAGATGACCAGTACGGGCTAAGATGACCAGTACGGACTAAGATGACCAGTACGGACTAAGATGACCAGTACGGACTAAGATGACCAGTATGGACTAAAATGACCAGTATGGACTAGGATGACCAGTATGGACTAGGATGACTAGGAAGCTCCAACCCATCCAAAAGCTAGTGTAAAGGAGGAAGGGAGGAGACAGGGAGGAGCCACCCTGTCCCTGACTTGCTCCTCACTGCTAAGGTGCTCCGTCCATGACTGGTTACACAGCGGGGAGGATTTCCCTGCTGTATAACCTGTTAGATGTCGATCTGAGTGGAGAAAAAGCTGTCAGCCTTTTCCTCCATAATGCTTGTTGAGGCTCTGCCTCCCCTGCCTCCCCTGACCGCACGTCCCTACTCTTACAGTGATCTTATAGTCAAAATGCTTTTAAACTATTTCAGACTTTGATTAGATCACTTACAATGGATGCTCATTCTTAATGTTTAAGCTGCAGAATCAGCTGGTCCCCTGAACACTGGCCCTGCTATCCTGTTTTAGGGTGGCTCCTTTCCCTCGCAGGGTCCTATGGAGCTACCCATGTGTGTGCTAGAAGGCTGTGTGTGTCTCCACAAATGCACAGACATAGCAAGGAAACTCCCCTCCCCACCCCTCTCCCTTCCTCCTTCCTTCCTACCTCCGCCAAGCTAATATATGGACATCTGTTTGAATATGCTCTCTTCTTTGTGATCTTGTACTAGACGGGAAGCTGAGCTGAGAGACTCTGAGCCAGATGTTTGGAAACATGACTGTGATGAAGTGTTTGGGGAAAACTACATTGTTGGGCGATGTATATATGTTTGCTCTGGATTTATTACTGAAAACAAAATATTGTGAGTTTAATACTACTTTAAGGAGGTCAATTCTTTGGCATGATTGCATTCAGCGATGATGATAATGCCTCAATATACATAGAGCAGCGCAACCTTGCAGATGTTGGATGCTAGGCACATAGATAATATCACATGTGGAAGGACTTTGTCACCTCATGAGACAGATATTATTATGTGGAAGTGGAGCTGACATTTGTGTCATGGAAAACCAATGGAACCCTTCGCTGATGCACATAATTATGGTGGACTTTTGGGATATGCAGATGATATAGTTTATGCATAAGCTAGTTTTGAAACATGTCAATTATCTACATTTCAATTAATCTATTTATTTAATTTTTTTAATTAATGATAAATTTGATTTTTATTTCAGTCATGGCATCATTATGTGAAATTACAGTTTTTAGACCCATCGTTTTTTGTTCAGTTAGAGATTATATTAGTCTTAGATTTGATCCAAAGTGATCACATTGGTATACCTACTAGCCCCTTAATGTTTTAAAATGGGTGCCCATCTAGGATCCTAAAAACACCCCTGTTGGGCTGATTTAGCACACTAGCATGCCAATCTCCAGCCATGCATGAAATACCACATTTAGGTGGCATGTCCCTTATGTTTTTACTCGATTTAAACAACAAAGGTCATAGGAAGTGATCTTCATATGGAGATGTAGTTTTGCTCCTGACATTAAAGAATTCCATCACAGAACACATCTGATGTCAATATAAGTCACATATTTATCGCTCCTAAAACTGGTTATGTCTATATTTTTCCTGCTATAAATTTATTGCACTTCAAACAACTATAGATTCCTAGCAGGATACTCTGCAAATATTCATATCACGTTTATAGCACAAGCACTATACCTACTGCAAAATTCATGTATTTACAGCAAGGTGTAATTTAAATTGACTGCCTCTCTACATAAGATATCAATAGGCTGCGTAAATTATGATCAAATAATTGCTTGTGGGACATGCTTTAGGCGTATTATTTTGTAATATTTGTGATTATGAAATTGATAGATGTGCTCTTCATTATGAAGGAACATAGCAGAGCATAAGTCTGATATTTGTAATGGATACGACAGTTGGGCAGCTCTGGGAGGCTGATTGGGAAATCTCCCCCCCCCTGGAGTTTCATTGGGATGTTAGAAGCCAGCATGTGATTCAGCTTACCTCCAGGTGTGAAAAACTGAATGATCGGTTTGAACAGCTCTTTGAATAAGCTTAGAGATGAACTCCAGGCAAACACCTACCTGCATAGATGAAATACATATACAGGAGCTTTTTTTTATTATTATTTCTGTCCATCCAGTATGAGATTTACATAGCTGTGATACACAGCAAAGCCCTGTCTGGCATAGCAGGAGACCTATTTTTTTTTCTGTTGCAGTTAAGGTCTTACAGGTCCTTCCCCAGCCTGTGAGTGGACAGTGAAGAAGAAGCAGCAGACTGATGAACTCATCTCTCTGTCACTCTACTCTCTTCTTCTATGTCCCTTGTTAGCAAATGAGCATAGCAGGACAAATAACTGGGCCCTTGTGCTCCTTCTACATCGCTCAGCATGGTCTTGGCTGTACAGGGATTACCAAAGACTGATTCCAGGCTAATTCCAGGTACATATACTCATTGCATTTATACATTTAATGATGTATCAATAACGACAGAGCTGCATTCATTGTTTTTTGTTAATTATGCCATCTCTGAGTCCTATCATTTACAGCATCTGCCCTGAGGAAAGGGGAGATTTATTGGGCCCCTGAAATGGGTTGGGTGTTTTGTGTTACCCTGTTGTAAACTATTCCTAATATTAAAAGAACTTGGACTCTTGGACCTTTTGTTTTTAATGCTCTCATCTGGCTGAGGGGAAATCTCTTTGATGGAGCCAACGCTCCAAAACACTTACAGTGTTTTAATTCCGTATATGGTTTTCTACTCACTTGCAATGTGCCTTTGAACTTTCTAAAACAAATGACTAGTCAATTCTCACGGTCCCTCCCTCCTTGCACATCACAGCCCTCTCTTCTATTGTGGGAGAGTCTTGTTACTCTCTGTGATGGCCCAGCTCCTGCACTCCTCCCTTCACCTCCCTACATGAAATGCAGCAAAGAGGGATGGGGCAAAGGAAAATACTATACAGTGTCATTTGAGTGATAGTTCTGAGTCTGCTGGGGCTGCTGACATCACATCTAAGATGGTGGTGCCCAGCAGCAGTCTCATGGCTTTCGGATGTGAATACAAGGAAGGAGTTTACAGGTAAAGAACATGCAAAAAATATGTTAAAAGCACATATAGGGCTCATGTGCATGGACACAAATACAGGCATATTGGCATACAGTGCAAAATATGTCCATATTTGCGATGCTCAAGAGCTCCAACTACGGTGTATTTCTGTCCTTAAGGATACTGTACAGTATATGATAAGAAAATGCTGTATGCTCGGGAACTTACTAGCATGCACATGTTAAGCCCAGGCCCATGCATCTACAATCTTATAGGAAGATTTATGTTGAAATGAATGCTATGGCGATAGGGTCTTTTGAAGCCCAGTCCTGAGTGGCACTTTGAAAAAAACAAAACAATTATCACCGATTGCCAAACTACACAACTTTGTTCTGAATGCTACAACTTTAAAATAAATAGCAAGAACAAGCTTAAAATCTAAAAGATAGCACATCCATGAAAAGACCTATTCGTCAATACACACCAAAACGTTCTATTCTTTGCCTAAATTGTAAACGATTTTCACAGAAAAGACTTTCAGCACTCTCTGTTTCTAAACTGCAAGTGAAGGTCTACGGTGTGTGCTATTGATGAGACCTCTTTGTTGTAAGTTTTTGTGTACGTCTGTTTCATCTCCCGCTAACTCTTTCCCTGTTTGTCGTTATACCAAACGGATTTTCTTTTTCTAAAAAAATCATTTATAACAATGGATCAGAAGTGTGTGTTCTTCAATTATTGATTTGTTGCATGTCTTTTCTAGGGGAAAGTCAGATGAAGATCAGAATGAATATATTTATAGCTTGCATCTCTCCTTTAGGATGTAATCCATCTTCGTTAAATTCAGTAAAAGTGATAGATGGTATTTGGCAGTGTAATGATGGGAATCGCTCTTGCATTCCCTCTGTAAATCATAAGATATTGTCTGCTGTTGTGTAGATGTTTAATCAGCTGCTCTAGTGTCCGTTACTGATGGAACGTGAGATGTCAGAGCAGGTGAATAGCTTGTGTTTATTAATTCAACGGCAAATTAGCTTTGCATTCATTTAGATGATACCCGGCATTTGTCAGGAACTGGGAGCTTGCTCACTGATTACGCTAATGTACTCCTGTTTAATTGCCAGTCATCTTTGAATGTTCAAAGGATGGACAACTTTATAGATATAACATAATTAGGTAAATTCAATAAACTGCTGGAAACCTTTACATTTCTGTAAAGCGCAAACATAAGAATCCTTATTAAGACTCTTATTAAAGGTAAACTGGTAGCTTTTAAAGTTGTTGTTTTTTATTTTTATTTTGTTTTAACATGTGAATGTGATTGGTTTAAAGCCATCATGTGACATAAATAAAGTCCCAAGCAACCACATACCTGTAGATTGTACATGCTTGCCTGTGCTGCTGAACATAGCTCTGTTGCTAAGAAATGGTCTGCTGGCAGGTTTGTGGCTGATGCACTTATTAATGCTGCAATGCCTGCACAAGGGCCCCAGGACTTAAGCCATCAAAGAGAAGGACCTTTACTATTTTGCCACCCTTTTGCATCCACATTACAAGGGGAAAATGCCAGAGCTCATCCTTCCATCACAAGGCAAGCGAAAAAATGGAAGAGGTATAGAAAATATGGAGGAACCTCAGAGAATGGCAGAATACTCTTTCTCAATGTGGCTTTAATGATCTAGTTGGTGAAAGGAGGAGTACCGCGCATCGTCCAAGCCTGGCTGCTAGCAGCAGTCAAAGACAGTGCCTAAATCATATAATCTCTGATTATATATGATCAAGGGTGAATAGATCACCCCCTTGACTTGTGTTGAGGATAGACCACTGGTCCAAGCTTGCCCAGTATGCTATTGAGCTACTGGGCTGCTATATAGCCAGTGAGCTTTTCAGAATGGACATGGTGTATTCCAGTGCTTTGGCACTGTTAGTGTACCACACCTAATGTTTCCACAGTTGCTCCTCTGTTGTAAAATTTGCTGCAGTGTAAATCATGCTTTGTGTCTGAAATTGTTTAGCCTATTCATGTGCTCCATCAATCAAGAATACTTGTGGCTATTGTCTCTCTGAAATAGTGTAGTCTAACGGTAATTTCTTCATTAAAACCAGTGAGGTCTCTCCCATTAAACTGCGACTTGGTAAAAGTGTTTATATACTGTGTATTGGGACTATAAAATATTTTTCTAATGTCAATGTTTTGGTCATAAGCTGCCTTGTATCTCTCCTGTTGAAAATGTGGCTAGTCATTTTTTTAAATTAATCAGTATGATTATTGTCTCTGACATAATACACTGTACATTGTATTTCAACCAGCCTTGTCTCTCCCTCTTCAGTTACAGCCTAGTAAACCCCCTTACATTATGTGCAGAGTGTAGAAGCTGATGTTTTACATCTACATTTCCTCTATACAGAAACGTCTGAGGGGGTGGCATTCGCCTCGGCTATTCTGCTCCTACCTCCGAGGTAGCAAGCAGAATAGAAAAAAAAAGCTAAATGAATGCAAAAAAAAGGTTTAAAAATTATGTTAAAAATTTAAAATATATATATATGTTTTAAAGAAAACATAAATAAATAATTGACGTGGTACAATAGTACACCAACCCGCCCGCATGCGACGGACTCCCGCTGCATAATGAAGCATCTGAAAGATGCCAGGCAAAATAAAAAGAATTGGGCGTAGGTATCTTGACATCACCGCTTGCTCTGCCCAACTTTTTACTATTAGCCGGAACCTGCCTGAGTCTTCTAGCAGGTCCCGGGCAAAAAAAAACAACTGGGCAGAGCCGGCCGTGACATCACTGCCAGCTCCGCCCAGTTGTTGCTATTTAATGACAGATCAGCATCCCCAGGTCATTTGGGGACACTGATCTGTCCTTACAACTGGGTGTAGCGAGCAGTTCATCCAACCTTTACATCTACCTGCCTTCTATACAGATAAGTCTGAATGTTCATACGTTTTTATGAATGTATTTATCCACCTCCACTTGCCATCTTCAAAATGTGGTATGTGGATACTGTCTGACATAAAAGCAAACCTGTCAGCATTTGCAAAAAATAAAATTACACTTCTGTACAGCAGACATAACTTTATTTCCCCTGTGTTCCATAATAGCGCATAATGACCCATAGAAAAAAAAATGTAAGCCCATTTACATTTTTCTAAAGCATCTCAGTATAAAAAATATGTTTGCAAAGCAATACTCCCACAGTTCAGCTCTGCTTTCATTATCATAGTCCTGTGCTGGTCCTCTTTGGGGTTAAATGACTTTTGGGTGTCATTCAACACACTTCCTGTGAGCCCAGGGTGTCAAGGATACTGATAGAGAGTACACATGGCCATTTCAACACACATTACTCAGGCATGGACCACTGTTGACACCTTCAGGAAACATGCCCTGTGAAATGCTACACTGCCATTGTTGCAGTGGATCCATTTGACAGCACATAGCTTCAAAGAGGCTGTAGGTGGTTAGCAGTGACATGCAGAAAAGAGAGATGAAAGAAAAGGTGAAAATATAATATCCAGTTAGGGGTTAGTTCTACTTTAAGAAACAAGTGGTAGCCCAAAGGAGAAATCAATTTGCTTATCAAATATCGCGTCACAGAACACGAAAAGCCAATGAATTCATTTAAATGCATAAATCCCCGTAAAGTGATCCTGAATGCATAAAACTCTTTTAAATATGCATACGCACATCTGTCGTGTTCTCGCTATATGTTAATCAGTACATATGCAACGTGTGATGGTTTAGTGCGTGCGGGTACATAAGATGTATAAAATAACACGGTTTAACTTTCATCAATATTTCAAGCAGATATATAGAATATGCACAAAGATTCCTATCTGTTATCCTGTCAAAGAATATACAACTTCTATAAGATAAAGTAACATCTGTTTCTTCCCGATGGTGGCACAAGTGGCTTCTTGCTGACTTGGCATGAAAGTCTCAGCCGACGGGGATCTGTCAAAGTCATTTTGTAGAAAAAGTTTAGGAAGTGTCAGGAATAATGAATATGTACCTCACAGGCACAGCTAAGGTTGCAGACTTTCTTCTTTATACATTTATGAACTGTTAGAATGAAGGTCACCAACTTTGTGGATCGGCGTCAGAATAAGTGCTAAGATAACACATTTGTGTTAAGTCCTGCCCTCCCGTGTCATTAGATTAATAAATGTCAGGTGTTTCAGCTGCTAAAGGAAAATGAAGAAACCTTTTTTTTTTTTTTTATAAATGTTCCATCTTATATTAATGGCATTAAATCTGTTTTATTCCATTACAAAACTGTTACAATTGGCACTTAATGGGAATTGTTCAAATGTTCGTATTACAATGCACATAGAGTATAATTAATTGGACTTAATGTGTTAATATAATTATAAGCTCTTATATTAGAATCGATTTCATGGTGCCAAGTAAAAGCTTTTTATTTTACATATCCTACCTAAGCAATCTTTCTTGGTGTTAGTCAGTGACTAAGCTATTATGTTGGAATGTTGGCCATGGCTTCAGTCAGGCTACAGGCCTGGTTGTCATTGCCTGCTCTCCTTACCTTGGAGGAAAAAAAGATTGTGTGGATATGTGAAAGGTGCCATTTGCTATGTGTGAATAAAAATGAGAAACTCCAGGTTATCTTGCTCTAAGCCTGCTTGTTATGGCTAAATAATGAGGCTGTCATTATGTGAGGCTGTGAAAATTCAGTGTGTTTTTAATGTCTATAACAGTGGTTCCTAAACTGTTACTCCAGGAACTGATGTGGCCCTTTTGTTGCCTTTAATTGACATCAACAATGGGACACTGTTCCTCTTACTAACACCAGCAATGGGACACTGTTCCTCTTACTAACACCAGCGATGGGAAACTGTTCCTCCTACTGCTATCAATAATAGGACACTATTACATCTATTTAGTAAAATATATCAACAGCACAATGAAGTACAATCTTCAACGAGTGGTTATTTTATTGATGTACACATATGTTGTCTCAAAGCAACATTTTGCGCCACTCAGGGTCCCTTCATCAGGCATGACGTCATGCCTGATGAAGAGACCCTGAGTGGCCCCAAAACATTGCAGTGTGTACATCAAAAAATTGACCACTCATTGAAGATTTTACTTTGGTGTGCTGGTGATATATTTGACTACTTGGATTTGAAGTGGCGCCATCCACTATCACTGCAGCACCCACCTTAAAAGGGACATACCAGTAAGAAGTGCAGTGGGGACCTCTTTTGAACTATTACATCTATTGACACCAACTGTGTGGCATTATTTCTCCCTCCACTAACCAAAGGCACTAGGCCATTTTTTTCTTCCACTATTCATCAACCCGGGGCATTTTCTTCTCCTATTGGTCCTTCCCATCCAAGGTCTAAAGGACAGCAAACTAGCCCTTTGTTTAGAAAGTTTGTGGACCTCCGGTCTATAGGGTTACAGAAAGGAGTTTGCCCAATATTAATGAGGAGTTAAGCAACTTCTTTGCATAAAGGATAAAAATAGTATACATATATCCTTGAAATGAGAAAAATCCAGCACTGCCACATATATACATTCAATAAACTTTGATTACTTTTTCACTGCACAAAACATTGGTTTGAGTTATTTTACAACACTATTAAAGGGACAGTCCTCGCACAACAGGTATTTCAGTTTTTCGGTAGATGCTGAAGAATTCCACAACCTGACAGCTACTACTTTTTCCAGGGTCACTGTTGGTGAGATATTTGCGTTTAAAACATAGCCATAACAAAAATTGGATATTTTGCAGCTTATCATTCCTTAGATGTGGTGGCCGTAGTAGTTTTCTTTTTATCAGGCATTCAAGTACAGAAATGTGTTGATTTTGCACATAACCCATCATCCTTTTGCACTGAACTCAAATACCAAACAATGTTACCAGTTCTCCTAGCTATCTTCTGTGAACTACAAAACGCTCTCCCCACTATAAAAAAGACAACAGAGGGGAATGTTTGTAGTTCAAATCAGGAGAGCAGCCTAAGGTGACAATGCTGTTCTACTGTATATACAGCATGGTGAGTGAGCTTTGTCAACATTGAACAGGAAGTGTGTTACTGGCAGAATCACTAACAGGGTTATTCACAAAAGGGTGAAGAGTTTGGAGAAGGCAGCAGAAGGGAACAATCTAGGACAACATAGCTGAACTGGAAAGTGAGCTGAATTGGATAATTTTTCCAAATCAGCTATTTGGGCCTAAATTGTTCACTTTTCCTGCCTTCTCCAAATCATTCCCCCTTTTGTGAATAACCCTGTAAATTAAAATAAAGAAAATAAAGTCTGAAATAACAAAACTAATACAGCCACCATATATAAGAAGTAGTGACAACAATGCAGTGATTTCACTGCAGGGCATTAAGCATTGTCACCCTGTCCATCATGCATGTCCACTGGCATGATCCACAGCAATTTATTTCATAAAGAGTGCAGTTGCATGGAACACAAATATGCAGTTTGATTTACATTACATGTATAAGATGCAGAATTCTTAATTCTTGCCTATAATTCTACTTTTCAGTTTTTACTTTCTAATTCTTACTATTCAAAACCAAGATCTTTTCATTTAATTAATATATTAACTCCTGTATCATGAAAGAGACATTAGACAGTTTGTCCAGGTTGTCTGACAGCGTGAAGTAATATGAATTTTTTTTCCAATGGTGTTTTTAACAGATGTGGGCTCTGTGGAAGGTCTGGCTTATCACCGAGCCTGGGATACTCTTTACTGGACGAGCTCTACAACCTCATCCATCACCCGCCATACGGTAGATCAGAGTCGGAGAGGGGCCTTCAACAGGGAGGCTGTTATCAGCATGTCAGAAGATGACCACCCCCACGTCCTCGCCCTCGATGAATGCCAGAAGTATGCAAATTCATTCAAATTCTCTCTAAGTTATATCTTTAAACTTTAAAGCTTTTTTTGAGTTTCTTGCAAACAGATGTTTCTCCAGAAGCATGAGCAGTTTATGAGGTATTTACATTTAACCTTTTTAACAAGATAACATATTTCTAGCAATTGGCAAGTTAACATCTGCCAGTTTTCATGTGACACCTAATTTATATGTTTCTTCTAAAATATATGTTTCTTGCCAGTTCTTCACTTTACAGGTGGATTATGTCTATCATGTATTATTGGAGAGAAACGTACTTCTTACTACAAAGCACAACATAACTTTAGTAATTCACCAGTATTTTCCAGATATTGAAACAATGGCTGAAAAAGCAGTATTTAATGGCTAATTTACTAGGGATGTTCAGATACCAATTACCGTACTCAGTACAAGTACATGAACAGATACTTTTCCAGCTCCAAGACTACACAAGAGGAAAATTTAAAAGTTAGGAGGCAGCTGACATCTTTAAGTAGCATATGGAGATCCCGGGATTTGTGCATCCCTGTTTTAATGTATGATTTTGTTAATAAATATATATAAGAGATGCTGATACTTGCCCAGGTCCTCACAGATACAAGTACTGATACATTTTTGTTAAGTGTCATGTGACAGTTTTTCTAACACAATACAAACCAATGATTTCAGGACAGTGGTGGAGTGCCAGAGCCAGGTCCCAGCTACAACCGCTGCAACCCTGATAGTTCTCGTGAAAGTGCCAAGTATCAGCACTGATATCTGAACTGGTATCTGAACATCCTTATAATTTACCCATACATGATATTCAAGTATTAGATGACGCCTGAAAAATTGAGTCACTTCTAACTTCTTTTATCTTCTGAAGATGCAGGATCCCCTTTATCAAGCAAAGTATGGTTTTGACTAATGAAAGGGAACCTGTATGACTTCGAAACATCACTATTATGTGATATTATATGCAGACGTCAATAAAGATATGGTCTTCAGAAAACTTGCAGTGCTGGTGCTTTCTCATCTTTGTACGGAGGAAAAGGAAATGTCCCTGTCATGCCCCCAGTTACTCAGACCGCAAAGAATTAGCATTCAAAAATGATTGGTTAAACCTGCAAGTGCTTCCCCCCACCCCCTCTATTCTTCCTTAAGAAATGCTATAATTGAAAAATTCAATTAAAGTTTTAGTGAGTATAACACTTTTGGTAGTTAAATTGTATATTTTTATACAGTTTTATACACCAGACCACAAAGGAATTTGGTTGCAAAGAGGGATAGTCCATCCAAATCAGGAATATTTGGGAGTTATGTCACTGGAATCCTTTAGAGTAAAGGGAATTATCAAGCAGTTGGATTCCAGCATCTGCAAAAAATAAAACGTACATCTGTGGTTGATATCTGACACTTGATATCATTAGCCAAATCAATTAATCAAAAATGTCACTTTATGAATAGCATGTATTGCCTGTAATGTACTACAATGCAAGGATATGGTTTTGAAGGATCTATTTTGACTACGAGGGAAAGGTTCACATTTTACTTGCAATATTAGTGTTGAGGACACAATGTTTGAATGTTCCATTTTTATATTGTAGCTTAAAGTGAACCTGAGCTCATATGAACAAGCAGCAAACAAACTTTAAGCTTTAGACATTATGGGGTCTATTCACAAAGCTGCCGAGGGCAGCCGAGTGAATGACCGATCAGAAGTGAAGTGAGCCGAACACCGTTCGGCTATTCACTTCAGGCTGGTACGGCTGATTTCAGCCGATGTACGGCTGATTTCAGCCGATGTACGGCTGATTTCAGCCGATGTACGGCTGATTTCAGCCGATGTACGGCTGATTTCAGCCGATGTACGGCTGATTTCAGCCGATGTACGGCTGATTTCAGCCGATGTACGGCTGATTTCAGCCGATGTACGGCTGATTTCAGCCGATGTACGGCTGATTTCAGCCGATGTACGGCTGATTTCAGCCGATGTACGGCTGATTTCAGCCGATGTACGGCTGATTTCAGCCGATGTACGGCTGATTTCAGCCGATGTACGGCTGATTTCAGCCGATGTACGGCTGATTTCAGCCGATGTACGGCTGATTTCAGCCGATGTACGGCTGATTTCAGCCGATGTACGGCTGATTTCAGCCGATGTACGGCTGATTTCAGCCGATGTACGGCTGATTTCAGCCGATGTACGGCTGATTTCAGCCGATGTACGGCTGATTTCAGCCGATGTACGGCTGATTTCAGCCGATGTACGGCTGATTTCAGCCGATGTACGGCTGATTTCAGCCGATGTACGGCTGATTTCAGCCGATGTACGGCTGATTTCAGCCGATGTACGGCTGATTTCAGCCGATGTACGGCTGATTTCAGCCGATGTACGGCTGATTTCAGCCGATGTACGGCTGATTTCAGCCGATGTACGGCTGATTTCAGCCGATGTACGGCTGATTTCAGCCGATGTACGGCTGATTTCAGCCGATGTACGGCTGATTTCAGCCGATGTACGGCTGATTTCAGCCGATGTACGGCTGATTTCAGCCGATGTACGGCTGATTTCAGCCGATGTACGGCTGATTTCAGCCGATGTACGGCTGATTTCAGCCGATGTACGGCTGATTTCAGCCGATGTACGGCTGATTTCAGCCGATGTACGGCTGATTTCAGCCGATGTACGGCTGAAATCAGCCGTACCAGCCTGAAGTGAATAGCCGAACGGTGTTCGGCTCACTTCACTTCTGATCGGTCATTCACTCGGCTGCCCTCGGCAGCTTTGTGAATAGACCCCTATGTATGAATTGATTTTCCAAAGTTTATAACAGACTAACAGAAATCTCAGCCAGCAGGTGTTTCCAAGTTGTTAGAAACTAACTGAAACCTGGCTTTAGTGTCTTTGTTGTAATCTTTAGACTCTTTAAGAATAAATTACTTCCCAGTACAAGTGGCTAGAGAGGTGATTGAAGGCCTGTTTATAAGCTCTCATCAGTGTGTTGTGTAGTAAATAGTTTATTGTCCACAGTCTGAGGACACTTTCACTTTAAAACTATGGTAGACAAGCAAACAGCTTTACGTTAGATTTTAGGATTTTTTCAATTTTCCATTTCAACACTCTCTTCTAAAATTATATACTGTCTGTGGGTACCATGAGATCAAGGCTAGCCATAGACATGGTGGTCGGAAGACCTGTCTACCTAAAGATCATTCTTACAAAAGACTGCCTATAAAAATGACTATTGATTTCTACAAACTCTGTCCGAACAAATGATCTTGGGAGGAAAAAAATTATTTGTCCATGATTGATTTTCATGGACAACAGCTGTTGTTCTCCTGAGAACACATGTAGACTTACCCAAAAGAGTATAAATGGCTATGGAAGTATCTTTTGGACATGTAGCTCCTCCAACCACTTTGTCATGTCTAGCTAGCCTAAGATCAAATCATTAAAAAAGAAAAGAAATCTAAAGATTCATTTTAATAAGACTTTTGAAAGCTCTAGTCTAGATGATACATATATATTGTATTATATTATGTTATTATATGTTATTATATTATTGTACACTCATATTTGAAACCATGAAAGAAGACAACCAATTATAGGCATCTTTTTGTTTTCCTCATGGCATTGATTGGTTTCCCATTTTTAAAAAAAAATGCCTAGTCAGAAGTTTTTCCCTAATTTTTCTAATAGCTGTTAAAATAAGCCAAAATTGTGCTTGAACATGTGCTCTTTAATGTAAATCTGAAATAGGTGTATAGTGCATTTATTAGTGTAAATCTAAACATTATGACCCTACGTCCAACAAATAGCATAGCACTGAAACAGTCCATTTCACGTTAATTGATTTTCATTTAATTTTTATTTATATTTGTGTGAAATGTAGTATATTTAATGACCCTAGAATAAAGGATGCAGTAGAAAACACAGACATCTCAGGAATATCCCCAATGAATCCAAACCCATCAACTCCTTAAAGGGTTTTTCAATAACCACCTCAGCTGTTTTGCGTTATTAGTTTTAAAGCCTAATGACCCATCGCCACATTATTCACGTTGAGAAGAGCCATGTGTTTGTCTAAATGCAATCATGTCAGCCCACTCATCCAAAGCTACATTTCATTTAGTGTAATGTTGTTTTTGACATTAAAACAAATGTTAAGTTCAAGGACCATTCATTATTTAACGTACAGTGTATTTGATACCCTTGAGGACATGTTCTAGACCACTATCTACATCTTCTCCAAGACATTGTGATAAATGAAGTCATGGGCTATATGTTTACATGGCACACTGCTTACACACATGAAGAAGCCGTGTGTTAAAATAATATTTGAACAATTCACTTGAATGAAGTCAGATTTGTAGTGTTTCTTACAATGGATCATTCATTTTCTTTTCCTGACATTTCTATTGCAACTGTAAGATGGTCCTCCACCAGGTCAACATTTTAAATGCTGAATAGTAATCTGGCTGTATTACTTTCCCCAAACTCGTACAAGAGCCAGACACTATCCAATGAAGTAATCCACATGGTCCACTATTCTCAAGGGGACAGCTGACTCTGACAAGAGCCATGGAAACTATGTAGTGTAGACAGAGCATCTTGTTCCCTGACCTTCTTTTATCTGACTTAGGGGTCTATTCACTAAGCTGCCGAGGGCAGCCGAGTGAGCAACCGGCCCCAAGTGAAGTGAGCCGAACACTGTTCGGCTATTCACTTCAGGCTTGTACGGCTGATTTCAGCAGTATATCGGCTGAAATCAGCCATACATCGGCTTGCTTCGCATGGCTTCGGGTCGGCCGAACATGCTCAGTTAAAAAAGTACAAAAATAAATAAATAAAAAACAATTGTGCGTAGCTAGCAATGACATCTAGCTTCGCCCAACATTTTTCTATTGTCCGGCGGTTCTGCTGCCATCAAGAAAAAAAACCGCCCAAGAGAGAAACACTGCTTTTTCTTTTTTTTTCTTTATTCTGACACGGAGCCGTGTCAGAATAGAAAAAAAAAAAGATTTTTGCCCATAGGAATGCAATTTGCAATAGCCAAAAGTAAACTAGCACTGTACCCGCCCTCTGCTGATGGATCTGATGGAGAACTGCAGCAGAGGGCGGGTACAATGCTAGTTTACTATTGGCTATTGCAAATTGAAAAAGCCAATAGGAATCCAGCAATGCATTCCAATGGGCAAAAAAAAATATTTTTTTTCTATTCTGACACGACTCCGTGTCAGAATAAAAAAAAAAGAAAAAGCAGTGTTTCTCTCCTTGGCGCCCGGGAGCGGGAGACTCCCGGAGCTCCAGGGAGAGTTAGCTGTCTGGAGATCAGTGTCCCTGGTTAGCAGGTAACCAGGGACGCTGTTCTCTCTGCAAGTGGCAGAAGCCAGCCGTAAGATCACGGCTGGCTCCGCCCAGCTGTCAGAAGCAGGCTGTCGGCTTTCAGCGCGGCTCAGCCGTGCCGAGGCATATGCGTTCGGCTCAACCGAGCCGCTCGGTCCCTTTCAGGAGCTGTATGGGCTATAGTGAATAGCCCATACAGCACCCCTTCGGTTCTACTGAACCGAAGGGGTCCTGGGGCCGAAGCTAGCCAAAGGATCGGCCGAAGCTACGGCTAGATCCTTCGGCAGCTTCGTGAATAGACCCCTTAGTGTATGTATAGCCAAAATGATTTTGTTTCAGTTTTGGGTAGACTAACGGAAGATTAGAATTTTTTTTAGCTATCACAGGAACAGAAGATGAGAGGAAACCTTGCAATGGCATAACCTGTTCTGATGACTTCTGTCTGAAAGAGGACATCCTTTCACTTTCTATGGTTTTTAAAAAAAAACTATGGGGTAAGTGTTTTCCCCCATAGTTCTCTTTAGGGTCACCGGAGGACATATACTAACCTCCTCTCATGACCCAAAGCTCAGTATATCGCGGGCTGGCTCTGATAGCTGGCTCTGCCTATCTAGAGGCAGAGCCAGCTGTGCCCGTCCCCTCCCCCGTCCGTCCCTCCACTCGGTGCTGGAGGTTTGGAGAGGGGGGGGAATCCCTGCGAGGAGCGGTGACTGCAGGGATATAATTGGAAAATTAGCAAGTGACGGTATCTGTCTTCTCACTTTCCAATCAATAGAGCTGACCTGTGGCAGCTTCTTTGTCACAGGTCCGCTCTAACTATGAGTATCAGAGGAAATCAATCACCTCATAGTTCTCCTATAACCGTTTCCTACTAAAAAAGTACTGGCTTTGCATACACTTTTGCCAACCAAGGGTTCACCTTAGATGTTATTGTTTAACATTTCCAATTTTACAAGAAAGATAATTAAGAAAAAATGTCCACGCAAGTTAAACAGTATTCAGTATCTTGTCATCTAAATAGGTAGATTGCTATATTAATTTATTAGATGAGGAGCAGACTTTAGACCCATCTACTCATCATGAAGATGACACTTAACTCAGTCGGGTTTATTTTCCTAAGGGGTAGAGGCTGTTAGTAAATACGGTGAACATGTGTTCACTTTGAATATCAAGTCGTGGAGCAAAATTGAATTATAGAACTTTTGTGAGAACTCGTTTGGCTTGTTGAAGTGAACACAGCTTCACCTTATTGCTAACTTCAGTGAACAGTCACTTTGTAAAGTGACTACTAATTTTGCTGTTTGAACAGTCTTTATTCCTTTAGTAAAGTTTACTTTGCCTGTATTCACATTACATTTTACATTGAATATAAATCTCTTTACTCTCTAAATCTCAACAGTTTAATGTTCTGGACTAACTGGAATGAACAGCATCCCAGCATCATGCGATCCACGTTGTCGGGGAAGAATGCCCAGGTGATTATCAGTACAGACATTGTCACTCCGAATGGCCTGACCATTGACCACTCTTCAGAAAAGCTGTATTATTCTGATGGCAGCCTGGGGAAGATAGAGAGGTGTGAATATGACGGATCGCACAGATATGTAAGTACTTTATACAGTATTAAAAGACTTTAACTTTAAAACAGTAAAGACGTTTGAAGGATATATTGATGGGATGCCATTATTATTTTGCTGTGGGGTTCTTTACTTTTTCATTCATTTTACATTATAAAAGGTACACTCCAGTCAAAGCGAAACCTTAAGATGCATGCAGGGAGCAAAGCTTGACCAAAAAAGTAGTAGTGTATGATCCAGGCATTACTCTGGTACACTAATCCTCCCCACACCCTTCTGTCTGTATTCTGCTAATTATGGAAATCATCTGCTGGTGTTGCTGAACACCCTGCTTATTGTCTTTTTATAAAAATCAACCAAGGCTTCAGGATAAGTACTTCTACTTCTCTCCTATTGACCCTTTTATGGAGCTCTGTACACTTATTGCAGCCCACAAATCAAAGACATGCCATGTATTATTGTACTCTCCATACATCTGGACTGGGTAGAGATGGTGGTGAGGGCTTAGCTTAGCTCTTGACAACAAATAGTCAAATATCTACACATCAGCATCATGGCCATTTAGACTACTGAAAGTGACACTAAACTCAGGAATAAAATGTAAAAAATGCATTCAAGTATCCTCACTATTAAAAAAAAAAAGTATCTTATTTGTGTATCACTCAGCTGTAGATCCTCGAATCATCTCTGAATTGGTGCTTAGGGTGGCTACTTTTGTTCCACATAGTCCCTGTGGGTGTTGCAAAGTAGCCACTGCTCCAAGCTCGATCCCGTAATGGACTACAATTTCATATTTAGTTTACAAATTTGTATTGAGATTGCAGTATAACACACACAGGGACCATGGGGAACAAAAGTAACCACCGTCCAGAAGGAAGGACAGTGTCAGTATGCATTCAGACATGATATGAGGATCTACAGCTGAGTGATGCTTTTTAGATTTAACTCCTGAGAATAGTGTCACTTTAAGCTGCATGTTTCAGTAAAGTGCATTTAAATCAGCTAATTATGAAGGTACCTCTGTTTACATGCTTAGGCAATGAAAAAGACTCACTTAAAAAAACAGTTACTGTGTTTATCGAATAGTACTAGCAGCCCACTGAATGCTTTCATTTGTATCCTGGCATTGTTCTATAATATTCAGCATGACACCCTGTATAAGTTTTACAACGGCCGCAGTGAGGACTGATGCTAAAAACTCTAGTGAGGATATTTCATAGCTGTAGGCATACACAAAGCTTGGGCCCAAAATGACATACCTCTACTAGTACTATATGTACACTATATGACAAAAAGTATGTGGACACCCCTACACCATTATTAAGTTCAAGTGCTCAGGTCTATAAAAACATGGTTTGATAAATTTGGTGTTGAGGACCTTGAGTGACTTCCCGGCCTCATCCCTTCTGAACCCAATTGGGATGAAATGAACACAGATTGCAACACAGTTCTTGTTTATCATCAGTACTTGACCTCCAAATGTTCTTTTAACTGAATTGGCACATATTCACACAGGCTCATGGAAAGCCTTCCCAGAAGTATCTAGGCTGTTATAGCTTCAAAGTTAGGCTGGGTTCACACCTGGGCGTACTATAGGCGCGTTCTTTCAGCTCGTTTTTAGCGCGTTTTTTAGTTCAGTGAAACGCTCGTTCAACACTCGTTTTTATACCTCTCTGGCGGTATGATTTTTTTCCCCTTTATTTTCTCTATCTTTTTTCGGTTTTTATTTTTAAACTTCCCGCCGGTTCCGCCCCCCTGCGACGCGGACGCTCGCAAGGGCCGGAAGACGGCAGCGGCCGGAGGACACAGCGGGGATCGCGGACAAGGTAAGACCTACGCTGTGACTCGGGGTTCACAAAACGGTAACCCCGAGCCACACTCGGGAATACCAATGGATACGTGCTGAAATACGTCCCAAAAAAGCTCCTGTACTTGTTTGGGCGTTTTTCAGCATGTTTCCACGCGCAGAAATACGCCCACGTGGGAACCATGCCCATAGGAAATTATGGGATTTCACTTGTTGAGCGTTTTTCAGCTCTTCTTTCAGCGCTGAAAAACACCCAGGTGTGAACCCAGCCTTAGGGTGAGACTCCATAAATAATGCCCATAGTTTTGGAATGGGATATCCACAAAGCTCATATACTGTAGATGTGATGGTTGCATATCCACAAACCTTAACCTGGCCATACAGTGTACAGTATATAAAGCTGATGGTTGACTCAACATTTTACATTTACACCCAAAATAAAAATATCATTGACATCGGTCTTCATTTACCAGTTTTAAACAATGCTATTGCACTTTATATTTCTTGCTCAGATCTCACCAGAAAAACTCAATTTTACTTTTTGCCACATGAAATATCTGAGATTCCTGAGGCCAATCTATTATTGAATCTCATTTCATATCCAGCATTCCAATTACTATATTATTGTATAAGCATGACTTGGGGCTAGATTACAAGTGCCAACGGCAAATGAAATGTATTTTTTTTATCTCACTTCTGTGTCCTTTACCTTGAGCTGCAGTCACGACAATGTCAAAGCACCTAATGTCAAAATGGTTTATTTCTACCAATCCTGACAATGATAAACGCTTAGTTGTGGATCAGGTGAAAAATACATTGAATTGTTTGTAGTTCTAATGCATATTACTATTATTATTATTATTATTATTATCATTATTATTTTATTATTTTAAAATAGATGTTAACCCTAACTGAATGACATTTAGTTTGATAAAGCATGGTGTATTATTTAGTTTCTTGTAATTAAATATTGTTGTCATCCATTTTTCATCCTTTGCTGTATCTCAGTGCTGCCAATCTGCTCCTGCATTTTTGCCGTTACCTCCTGTCAACATGCACTATTGCATATGCCCTACGTCCTTTTTCATGGTGTGTTTCCTGGTTGTGATAACAATGTAACATGCTTGGACTTTGTGTGTTGACTATTTCTCTCGACAACCTATAGTGCTCTGTGTGTACATATTTATCAGTTATCAAAGATCAGTATAAAGTGGACCTGTACTCAAAAAGTGAAGATTTGCTATACTATAGGGAACATCTAAAAATGTTAATTGTGTCAAAACAACACCATGAAAGATCTACCTTTGTCTTTAATTATTACTTTTTTTGATTATTACATCTAGTCAGCCCAGATTTACAGAGGGATATTGTGATGTAATTTCTGTGCTGTTTTCCTTACTGGAAATCTTATATAATCCCTAATATACACTAAAAATAAAAATAAATAAATAGTAAGGGTGGAATAAAATAATGTCTTCCATGAGTGGGTATGCAACCAGGTGCATGTCATGTGCAATGTATGCGTTCCTTGAACATGCGTTCGAGGGGGAATACAATTGTGCTAGATGTGAGCGAGTTGTCTGTTTGGAATCCCAGATTCTGGATCTAAGCAACAAACTGGCAACACTGAGGAGCATAAACAACATGGAAAAGAG
>NW_017306416.1:1035775-1048746 GCF_000935625.1 Nanorana parkeri
AATGGTGGTAGCAACATTAGCGATAAACTGTTTAAAATTAACTCCGTTACAAAAACTAGAGGCCATCACCTAAAATTGGTGGAAAAAAAATTCCAGCACAAGGGGCGAAAGGGGTTCTTCACAGTAAGATCAGTTAGGGTCTGGAACTCACTGCCACAGGTGGTGATTTCAGCAAATAATGTGGAATTGTTCAAGAAACTTTTGGACGATTTCTTAAGGGACCGTAATATACAGGGGTACGGGTACTCCTAGAATGAGATCCTAATAGGTTGGACTTGATGGACTAATGTCTTTATTCAACCTCAAATACTATGTAACTATGTAACTATGTACCTGAGGACCCGGAGTGCAAGGATTTCCCTGCTTTTACCCTACAAAGATCCTACACGCAATACTGGCAATTAGTAATTTGTCTTCTGCTGCCTTCTTTATGCACACTATCTAATGTTTAGATCTTCTTTAATATTTATGTTAAATTTTAGTGATTGGGTTCATATATACTTTTAATACACATGTACTTCCTATCATTATTGATTGCTGCTGGTTACTGAGCTTGCTTCTTGCCTTGCTTTATTTTATGAATCTTTAATATTCTTCATAACATACAGAAAATACTGTTTGCTTTGAGATTACTGAACTGAATGCAAATTATCAGTCAGTAAAAAGTAATAAAGCATGTTCTTATGGAGATCCAAATTAGTTGTTTTTTCCCCCCACAAATGTGAAAGCTTCATATGTCAGCGCAGTGAGTAAAATAAATAACTAGGTACACACCACTAGTGAATGCAAGCTTCAATCCCCGATTACTGAAGAAATTACATACCCCCAGCTTTGCAAGTGATTTCTTTCCATCAAGGACAGATATTATTTCAGTCAAAATACCTTTTTTAAGTCAAGCTACATCTGTCCAAAACATCACATATATCCAAGTGTAGACTGGCCCCCAGAGGATCTTGATGGCCACATTGTTTTCCTCTGTCATCACAGATTGTATACAGTGGGTTATTAGGGAAAAACTGTTGGAACTTATTGCACAGCCTCAGAAAAACACAAGCACACAGTCAGATATGCATGCTGCACATGGATTGGAAACAGGAAAGAAGCCACAGCTTTATTGTCTACCTTTTTCAATAAGTATCTACCATAGATATATAACAGAACTTATAAACACTGCCATCTAGTGACCGAAATTGTATACTGCAGAAGTTGTTGTTATAAATGTAATGTGTAATGCGCAGTAATGTGTATTCTAACAAAAACAGCTTCCTCAAATTGTCTGATGGCCAGATAGGCAGCTGAAGGTAAGCACCAAGCTCATTTTCCTTCTGTAAAAGCCCAGCTTGGTCCCACCCCTTTCATCTACCAAACCTCCATATTTGTCCTTTAATGTGATGGGGGCCCTCATAGACTAATAGGGGAGCTTAAGAGGTGGAGGGAAACCTGGACCTCTATAGAGAAAGTCATGATATGCATAACACTTCAGATGTTTATGTCTTTGGATCTACTTCAAATTAGCGGGAGTAAAAAGCCTAAATACGTATTACATTGCAGAAACAGTAAAAAGAGGTGGAGGGAAACCTGGACCTCTGTAGAGGAAGTCATGATATAAAGATTCAGATGTTTATGTCTTTGAATCTAATTCAAACTAGCCGGAGGAAAGTACTTTGCAGAAACAGTAGTTGAAGCTTGGAGCAGACTTCCAGCAGAAGTAGTGAGTCGGTCAGTAAGTGAATGTACACATGTTTGGACAAACACAGATCTATTCCCAGACAAAAAAAAGTTTAAAAAAAGAAAAAAAATCAAAAAGGGGCAGGTTTGATGGACCACTTGCCGTCACTCTTCTGTTTCTATATTTTTATGTTACTGATCATTTTGATATTGGATTTTCCTTACTTCCTGTATTTAAATTAAATGACTCGTGTTTATAAAAGCTTTACTTTCATCTGTAACTAGAATTTATACTAAATAATATAATATTCTTACACGCGGTAAAAGTATTTAACATTCATTAAGGGGGACAGGATAAGTAGAATTCCGGGAGTACTTGGTTGTACTGCTGCCTAAGGAAGGAATTGGACATTGACAAACAAAAACCATTGGCCAGCCAAGTATAACTCCTCTCAAATCTTCCAAACCTGCAGATAAGTCTTCCACAAAATGAAGGAACTCTTCTACCTTTCAAACTAGTGGCACATCTGCCAGCCTTTGTGACCACCACCCAAAAACATCTTGGATGCATGGGTAAAAGACATAGGGGGTTATTCGCAAAGCTGCCAAAGGCAGACAAGTGATTTACCCAGCCGTTCGGCTATTCACTTCAGTCTTGTACGGCTGATTGCATCGGCTGCCTTTGGGTGCACTTCGGTCAGCCGAACAAGCTCTGCATGTTCGCCTGAGCCAAAGTGCAGAAGGACTTCGACTCAGCCGATCCAACATCTGGATCAGCTGAGCCGAAGCTCCGGCAGCTCACTCGCTGCCGTTTGCCCCTATTCACATAGGGACCGAACGGCAGTGAGTACTGAGCAGAATAGAAAACAGTGGAAAACCGGTGGGGGATGCTGAATGTGGTTACCCTGGCTATCAGATTCTACCACAAACTGAGCAAGTTTGTTTCCAGTTAAAGGGATGCTCTGGTTGTGGCAATGCATTCTCTGGTGGCTCCATGGGATCAGTTCAACCTGATCTATGCCTTTTGTCCTCTGAAGCTCCTTCCTTGGCTTCCAGCTTGGACCAGATGAACATAGTACTCAGACCTTACCAGACTCCTGGTAGGTCATCCTGGAATTGTCCCCAGCCTGTAACTGGACAGTGAAGTAGAAGCAGCACAGTGGGAAGCTCATCCCTGTCACTCTGCTCTCTCCTGCTATCAGCATGATCCTTGTCAGCACACAAACTGATTAGTTCAGTATGCTGCTTTCTCTTCCAGTATGAGCTATACTGTACAGAAATAGCAAGAGGCTGATACCAGGTCAAATTCAGATGCTTACAATACACTAAATACATGTACCGTATATACTCGAGTATAAGCCGAGTTTTTCAGCCCATTTTTTTTGCTGAAAAGTGCCCCCCTCGGCTTATACTCGAGTCAGCGTCTCGAGCTGGTCAGGTTTCTTCTTACTTACCTCGCCGAGACATGTATCAATGATTACAGGAATGTATTAGTTTGTGTCTTTTATATCTGCATAGAGTTCAGGTTTCAATATTTGCAGTAATTTGCAGCCTGTTGTATGTAAAACATATATTTGCACAGCACGTTAGCAGGCTGTGCATTTGTATGTATTTGATTTGACAGTTCACAATTCTGTTGGTATGAAAGCCATCACACTTGCTTCCTATCTCCCCTCTGGTCTTACTCCCCTGACACCCTGGCTAGATAATGGGCCTTTCTGAAGCTCATTCAGACCTAGTGACAGTAGCAATTTTTGGTAGCCTTGGGTAAGTTTTACTTATTAGGATTGCGAGCTTGGCTCAGTGCTTAAGGTTTATTACACATGTTTGCTGTATACTGTGAAAGCTTCTTGACCCTCCTCAATTGTATAACTACAGCACATAGTAAACTGCCATCATTCTGAGCTATTGTTCTGTATGTTCCCATAGGCTGTCCGTGTAACACATTGCTTCTCGTACTAATGAGTGTTTTTTTTTCTTCTTCTTGCCTCTGTATTGTTTTGGTGATTATGAGCTTAGAGGTTTAGAGGAAAGACTGCTATTTCATTGAGTTACTGAAATGTATATAATCATACATATACTGTATAAATAGCTTGCTACATATTCACACTTTTTACATTGCGCTTGTATTTTTTTACCCTGTCAGTTGCATCAGTTGCACAATATAGACAAGTCAGGAATGGATTAGTTCATATCATCTGTCACCTTCAATTTTTTGATGTCAGCTTTTTGATCTTTATTTTTTTCAAACAGGTTTTGCATTTTCAAACAATGAAAATCCAAAAACAGCTAGAAACAGGTCAACTGCAGATCCAATGCACCTGTCAATGAATTCTGAATGACTTCAGAAGCCTTTAAACTTGATGTCAAACTGATGCTATCAGCACAAACCCAAAGCCCGTCGACACAGGTCCTTTAGCGACTATGACTTAGGCCTGAGTCACCATCTGCATACATAAAAGACACGTGCATTCAGATTCGGACGAACCTGCAAATCAACGAAAATCAGTTGATTCAGTGGCTCGTCCGAATCCGAAATGACACATCTAATATGTGCCCATATATATTAAAACGATATTCGGGCATACATAAATTTCTTTTCAAAACACGTTGGCGGCCATATTGGCCGCCAGCGTGTTCTGCACATGACCACCGCCATCTTGGAGGCAGAGCGTGTGACGTCACATGATGGTGACGTCACACGTTAAACATGCGGTGGCTGTATCGCCTTCGGCGTGGGCGCCGCCATTTTGGAGTATATCTTGTTATACACCAAGATGGCAGCGCTCGAACATGTGGGCGCCGCCATCTTGGTGTATAACAAGATTTACTCCAAAATAGTGGCGTGCATGCACAGAACGCGCCGGCGGCCGATATGGCCTTCTTTCGTTCTTCGGTGTGAGTGTGTGGTTTCGGATTCGGAGGCTCGTTGCCTCCAAATCCGAAAACAACATAAGAATGTGTTTCCTTTGAAGAAACGAATGACATTTTTTTTCGTTTTCATTTGTTTCATTTGTTTCATCTGAAAACCATTTATTTTTGTTGTGCACATATCTAATACACACACACATACACGCAGGCACGCACACATACACGCAGGCACGCACGCGCACACACACACACACACACACACACACACACACACACACACATACAATCTAGGTATGATAATATTAACGTTCACCAGATAAATTAGAGTTTTCAACGGGTTTTAAAGGGTAAAAACCTGTTTAATAGTTCCACCCCTAAGGAGCCTCTTACATTGTCTTTTGCAGGTTTGTAAAATCTAAAAATGTTCTAAGACAGCTTTTGTGGGACTCCTATCCTTGAGTTACAGTGGAAGGTCAGCAGTTGTTCTGTTTTATGGGAAACACTTTGAAGCAATTTTGACAAAAAGCATTCTGTTTTCAAAGCTTCAGTAGCTATACACCTGCAACTTTACAGCACGGCAAATCTTCAACATTTGGTTGAGTAATGGTGGCTAATTTCTGTGCAAGAACTTAAAACGCAGTAGGAATATGTTTGTTGCAATTTTATGGATCATTCTAGACAAGCAAGGCAAGCTCTGGAATTGAAGAAGTCTTGGTGTTTTTGCCATCTGATACCCTTCATTTACTAAATTAATGAGCTGAGCAAAATGACAGAAGCTGCGGTAATGTGCAGTACTCGATTGGCATAAATATTTTAAGTGTTAATGAGATGTTTGTGGTGTAGGATACAAATAATGTAGGAACACCGTAGGGTCATTTATGGACAAGAAAATCTGCACATTTATTTTTTTTTTAAAAACCCTAGAAAAAAAGAGGAGTAATCCGAAACGTTGCCTGTGATATTGGGTCACACCATAGAACAGCCAGTGCACATTTTGGTGGGTTGGGAGAGGCAACCACAAAAAAGAATGTTACCGCTTATGTGATATTTTGTATGCAGTAAATCATCAATAGCAACTTAAGTCCTGGAGTGTAGAAGTCTTCATTTACTTATAAGTAAACTTTGGAGACTTTGAAGAGCTAGTGGCTCTTAAAGGTAGAATGTCTCTAAATATATTCTCAGCACAATGCCCCCATGTTGGGGAATGTTAATATAAGGTTTGGGGGTGAGAAGGGGTTTGAATAAATATAACTGGGTAATTAAGCTGTGAGATAGGACACCTTCATTTTGGTCTTGTGGGCAATTGTAGCTCCCAAAATATACCCTAACATATTCCCTTTTATGGTATATACAGCTCATTTATGGTAGTGTAGTGTTGGGATGTTTCCAAATTCTCCTATACTTTTGTGATCTGTTAGGGTAGATTAGTCCGCTTAACTGTGCTGGTGAGTGTTCTCTAAGTGTGCATTGATTATTCTTAGGGGTCTATTCACGAAGCTGCCGAAGGATCTGGCCGTAGCTTCGACCGATCCTTCGGCTAGAGCTGTGTTGGATGTCCACCTGTAGGGTGTGCTAGAGATAACACTCCTCATGTTTAATGCCTGGCCAATCAGTAGGTGTAGGGAGCCTGCTGTGCATGCTCGGAGAGCTTTTACATATCTGAGGCACTTCCTGGCACAGTCTCTTTTCCCTCCAGGGTGTTTCCCTGTGAGAATACCACAGTGATTCACTAAACTTGGCCCCAGACCTGAAGGCCTAGGAGTATGGAAGATGTCAGGATCTCCCAGTCAAGGAGGTGTCCTTAAGATGCTGGCTGCAATTGTGTGTTATCCTGGCCTAGAGGTAGCAAGCTGCAGGTGTCCACCACAGAGATGGTGAGTGACGGACTGAGCATCGAAAGCAAACACTAGAACCTTCCATTGCTGTCCTACCTTGATGTAACAACTGAGCATACAATAGAACCTCAGTTACAACGAGCCACATTTACATGGTATGTGTCCAGCCAGTATAGTTTTATAAAAGAAGGAACCAGAAAGATATACATCTATATAGAAGACCAGAGGAATATGCTTTGTTATACCAAAAAGGGTATCCCGGCACCCTCATCCTCCTTTATTCTCCATGCAAGTGCAAAATTAAACTACTTAAAATATATTCCAAGTGACTAAAGCTCATTACTTTTATCCACTACTGACCAGAGTTTTAAGTACAGAAGAATATGCCCAGGGACCAGGTGATTCTCAACTGTGGGTCCAACTTGTACACCACAAGGCCCGGCTCGGTGGAGGCACTGCCGTTACAGTTATGTTACAGTCACAGACTCCCACTTAGCGGAGACTCAGGATTTTCAAGTTACCTACAAGTTGGCTGTGGTAGCTGATTGGAGACAGTCATCTTATATAACAGCCCCCCTCCAGAAACAGGGTTACATTAGGTATTAACTATTTAAAAAAAAAAAAAACTGTAGTTTTATGTAAAATGTCCTATTTTGTGCATTTCGCACAGGAAAGTTGTATTGTATGTCTGTACCTCTCCTACCCATACCAGCCCATTATTACCTCAAATTATTAGCACACGTTTGGAAGCGCACAATTGTCTAAAATGTCTTAGTGTGCTGTAGAATGAACAGTACCCTTCCCTGTAAATGCCTGAACTTAATTTGGAGGATTATCTACATCCTTTAGTCATAGGTGGGTGTCAGTATTGCAGAGGCTCTTATCTTGTAGAGACAACTGTAGTCTGTGGTCTCTGTCCGAATGGGTACCTTTAAGAAGCAAGCAATAATTTTAAATGATTTGTCTATTATCTAATATCTTAGCAAACCATTTTAACAGTAGGACAAAAGCATCAGGATTTTCTATCCCATCCATATTATCTGCAAATATTGTACTTTAACGAGACTATTCATGTGTTTAATGTTTTCATCAAATTCAGGCCCATTTCCTTTACGGCCTTCTTTTATAGATGACTGCCGTTACAGTAAAACACAGCGCCACAAAGTCATAATCCAACTCGTATTGATTAAAACGCAATAATTGCCCAGGAATTTCTGACTTTATGGCGCAGTATAAAATTGTCTTATGAGTGCAACTTAATATTTTATTTCATATTTAACAGCAAAGTTATATCATTAGAGTTTTTGTTCTGTTCTTTTTTTTTTTTCCTCTCTTTTGTCCGACAGCATTTTTCATGTGTGAGAAGTGTAAAGCGTGTTTAGTATTTAACATTTAGAGCCCACGTTTTAAATGTCTGTAGCCTCTTCTACATATTGAGATTTTGCTGATTTTAAAACAAATATTATTAAGTGACCCCCATAGGCATACAACAAAATTATGGATTGACTCTTTAGTTGGCCTATCAGCTTCCAATCAGAAGGTCACTCAGATGTAACTGAATGTCCATAGAATGATATGTTATGTTGAAGCCTTGTCATTTTGGAATGAACCACTGGTACTGGAAGCTTTGAGAAAGATTACCTGCTCTTTGTCCGCGTTGGCAGGCTACAGTATATGAACTCAGCTCTTGTGCAAGGATCCTCTAAACCAGAATGTCACAGGTCTGTGTCAATGTGAAAAAAGGCTGGCAACACTGTACCCGAAGAACGCTCTTCATCCACAGCAAACTTGCAATGCAAATCAATTGAAACCTACGTCCCAGTCAAAAAAGACATTTTCAATCAGCTTCACCTTCATTTAAATTTCTTGAATCTTGGAAACAGTTGTAATTATGGGTGACTGATTCCTGTGGACTGTTCGAATCCACGCAATCTTTTTTTTTCAATTGCTGACGGAAAGCTTTCAAGATCTCCACATGTACACAACTGCTGTTCATGTACAGTGAAGCTCACAGTAACCTTTAGAAGAGAAATAAAGTGCACTGGTAAGACTGAGTACATTTTTAACATTAACTAGGAACGGAACTGTCCCCCAAAAAAGGTAGAAAGAGGGCAAAAGACTAGTCAACAGTTCTGCCTGTTGTCTCCCTGCAGCTGATTTTTCCTCCATTCCTGGTTTACCGTGTCTTGTTCTGCACTGTAGTAGTATACGAACAGACCGCATACTTCAGACTTTATTGAAATTCCCAGCAAATCCAGTATAACAGGTGAATAAAAGTGTATAAAGCAACACATACCAGCACTGCACACCCCCAAGCAGCTACAACATCTCACATGTTTCACCCGTAGGCTTATTCATTGACATCTATGAATAAGCCTACGGGTGCAACATGTGAGAGGTTGTAGCTAGTTGGGGGTGTGCAGTGCTGGTATTTGTTGCTTTATACACTTTTATTCAACTGTTATCCTGGATTTGCTGGGAATTTCAATAAAGTCTGAAGTATTGGAATTCTCTGCAGTCTGTTCGTATACTACTACATACCAAGGTGGAGATGCACCTTTTAGACCAGCACCTGGGGGAGTCCTGATGGTGGCTATGGAACTGGAGCGGAGAGATTTCCTTTGGGTCTATATTCGTTCTGCACTGTGTCTCTCTGTGGAGATGGCCATCTTGGTAGAGGCAGGGCTTTGCATGTTCATTTCAGAGCCTCCAGCAAAGAGAACTGTGAGCCAAGTAGACATTTCTTCACCAAATCCAAATCCAAAACACCAGAGGCAAGCAGTCAGAGGAATCAGGAGGAATTAAAGACAAAGGGCACATTTTTAAGGATGCTGCTATTGTACTGAAAATCTTACATTTTAGCATTCAGGTCCACTTTAAGCCTCACAAATAAGCACCACAAGAATTAGAAAAACAAGAAATGATACTATAGTGAACTGAAATGATAAACTGAAACCTGTTGTATAGATATATGGGCACTGCCACTGCTGCTTGCTTCTGAAGGTGTAAGTCTGAGGATTTTTATCGTATCCTTGCTTCATTACTTAGTAAGTAATTTACTTGGAAAACGTATGCTAGCCGAGAGTTTCAAATTCAGCGGCTACATGTTTGGCCAGGTCAGTGACTCACTTGTTCACACAGGCTTCAGCTTGAAAAATAGCAGTGTTTACAGCCAGCTTTACAGAATGTTTGTGAGTCTGAGAACCGGTCCCTGGGCCACAGACAATGGAGAAAGACTTGGGTCCTTTCTGATAATTGTTCCATCTGAATCTATTCAAGTTCTGGTAGCAATTTAAGTCCTAATGAGGGGGGGAGTATTCTGGTCTCCAAACACATCGGCTGTTCTGTATGACCATATTATTAATAAATAAAATAACTTTTGACTCCACCGCCATTGGTTTGGTGCTATTTCTTGCCATTTTATTTCAGCAAAGGGTGCCTTGTTTAATAAGAGCAGCCTGACCTGAGCCAATGAGCTCTATAGACTATGATGTCCCAGTGCCTTTTGGGTATTCCCTTTGGTTCTTTTACATGCATGACATGGTTAAAGATATTGACTATACGAACAGGGTCAGTTTAATATCTTTAAGACTTTAAAGTCTTCTACAAAGCTGTATAAACCTCCCTGAAAGCTATGTAAATGCGTTCTTAAAACTTGATGTACACTATCTGCTTATACAAGCTGATGCCTATTTGAACAAGACTTAAAGATTGAAGCAAAGATAAAGATGATGGTCCCATATCTTGCACCTTCCAAAACAAGTGGAATGTCTCTATCTTGACAGGTTCTCCTAATGTACTGAATGCTCACGCTTCTTTATAGTCCCTTTAATGAAATTTCAGTGTCAGTTAGATTTGCTTTGTAGGAAGATGCTAATGCCACGGGAAAGTATGTATGCTTGGATGCATTTAAGCTTATCGGTCAGATTGATTTTAGCATTTACTCTATTACTCACCAGTCACAGTTCAATCATCTGTAAAAATGTAATGTAATGACATACAATACAATACAAATGTTGGTCCTATTAGAAGTCTGGCAGGGACAAAGTCTGCAGGTACTCCTTATTTCACACACTCCGTTCAGCAAGTGGGTTAAGGCTCAACCAATTCTATTGTACTGTGCTTATTTCCCTCTAGTGGGCACTTCTATTTAAACACATTATAGGTACTTGAAAGTGAGGATAAAAGGACTCAAGGGTGTACATAATAATGCTAGCATTACTGTTAAAGTACTTGCAGCTTATGTAGAAAGGTTGTAGAACTTAATTTAGGTTTAAATCATTTATAAAGAGGAAAGACAGTATAGAGCTTAGAAAAAAGTTTCTCTTTTTACAAAAGCTAATTTTATGTGCAAATCAGACCCTATGGGTGGTTTATAGATGTAGTAAAGGCAAGACCAGGTTAAGATAGAAATGAAAAGCTGCACATGTTGGGGTATATCACCATTTTGCTACTTCTCTATTTACCCTTCCCATGGGAGTTTGTTATAACTGGGCAAATTGGAAAGTCTTCTATCAAATTATTTACCACACGTTTCCTTTCCTTCACTAAAAATATATACTATGGGATTGATATACTAAAGTGAAATAGGTGGTCACTTTGCAAGGAAATGTTTCCTTTGCCACTAACTGTTCCTTAGCTAAGTAAATGTGGTGAAAAATCGCTTTGCAAAGACTAACTAATCACTTGCAAGGAAAAGTTAAAACAAAAAAATTGCTTGCACATTTTGAAAATCAACAAAGCTTCACCTAATTCACTAAGCTAAGGTAAAAGGCCCATGCAAAGTGGAAATTCTCTTGAAAGTGAACAGCCTATTTGCCTTTGGTAAATCAACCCCATAATGACTAATATTTTTGGGACAACTGAGCATCACATCCACATAAGCTTGTTGGACATCCCATTCTGAAAACTCAAAAACCATGGGCATTAATATGACCCCCCCTCCCTGTCATCCATAATTCCCCAGCATCCACCCGTTGTGGCTGTTACAGCCTCCACTTTCCTGGGAAGGCTTTCCACAGGATGTTAGAATGTGTTTGTGGGAATGTGTGCCCATTCATCAAAAAGAGCAGTTGTGAGGCCAGGTACTGATATTGAAAAAAGTAGACCCAACTCACAGACAGCATGCCAGTTCATCCAAAATATGTTCAATAGGGCTGAGATAAGGGCTCTGTGCAGGCCACTCAATTTGATTTGAAGGATGGACCTGGCTTTGTGTACAGGGGAAAAGTCAAGGGTCTTCCCCAAACTGTTGACACATGTCTTGAAACACACGAATGTCTGAAATGTATTTGTGTCCTGTAACATTAATAGTAGCACCATTTACTAAAAAAAAAAGTAGTTAATAATTTAAAATGGTGTTAATATACTTTTGGAAATATAGTATGTAGTATATAATATCTGATGGTCAGGTACCCACGTAATTTTGGCCATATACGGGTTTTGGGATTAGATACCTAGCAAGCTTATATAGGTGGTATGGTCAGGTGTTCATATAGTATAACAAAGGAGAGGGACACAGAGTATGAAAATTGTAGAAATACATTACAGTATAAGAAGGTGATCCACAGTTACATAGTTAAAGTGTTGATAAGGTAGAAAAAAGACACTACCATACAGACTGAGGAAGATATCTAAAAGTGTTTTATTTTTTAATCAGTCTCAGCTAATACCACTTCCTAAGTGGCAGTAATATTATTTTTGTTTCAAACAGGGGCAACAGATCTGTCTCAGTGGTATTAAACCACCAGTACAAATATGCAAATCTAAATCCAGAAAGTCTGCCCTTTGTGCATTTGGAGGGGGAATCAGGGTGTTCTTCATGTGCTTGCTGGGTTGGGGGACTACAATAGTAACAAGACAAGAAAGTTAATTTGATCCCGAGCAGGAGGAATCAGGGGGAGCCCACAGCCATGCAAACAGTCCCCAACTAGATAATGAGAACATTCTCTTACATCTGCAGGCACATTTTAGGTCTTTGAGGATAATAGACTCTTAATGAAACCTCTCTTAATAGTTTTTCCTTTCATAGTTACATAGTTGCATAGTATTTGGGGTTGAATAAAGACATATGTCCATCAAGTCCAACCCATATAGGTCCACACATCATCTCATTTTTAGGGATACTGGTATCCCTGGATATTACGGTCCCTCAAGAAATTGTCCAAACGTTTCTTGAACAAATCTACACTCTTGGCTGAAATCACTGCCGATGGCAGTGAGTTCCAGACCTTAACCGCTCTTACTGTAAAGAACCCTCTTTGCCCATTGTGCTGGAATTTTTTCTCCACCAACTTTAGGTGGTGGCCTCTAGTCTTTGTAATGGAGTTATTCTCAAACAGTTTGTTGCCAATGTTGCTGTCACCATTGAACATCTTGTACATGAAAATCATATCCCCCCTTAATCTCCTTAATTCCAGCGTAAACATGTTTAAGGTCAGAAGCCTTGTCTCATAGCTCTGGTCCTCCATTCCCCTAATTAGTTTTGTTGCCCTCCGCTGGACTCTCTCCAGTTCAAGGACATCCCTTCTCAGTATCGGCGATCAAAACTGGACCGCGTACTCCAGATGTGGCCGAACCAACGATATATATAGAGGC
>NW_017306416.1:1051240-1067835 GCF_000935625.1 Nanorana parkeri
CTATCTGCTCCTTTCTTACCTTTTTACTGTTAATATATTGGTAGAATTTTTTAGGGTTTTTTTTACTATCTGCGGCGATATGCTTTTCGCATTCTATTTTAGCTTCCCGGATTACTAGTTTGCATTTTTTGTTACATTCCTTGTATTTAAGGAACGCCGATGCCGTCCCTTCCATCTTATATTTTATAAATGCCATTCTCTTTGCCTTAACATGTAGTTTTCCAGTTTTATTTAGCCATATAGGTTTAGTCTTTGATCTTTTGTTTTTGTTACCCAATAGTATACACTTTGAAATGGCAATATGTAATGTGTTCCTGAAACAGTCCCACATTTGGTCTGAGTTTAGGTTGTGAAATGAGTTATCCCATTTTATTTCCCCCACTAGTTTGCGCAACTTATCGAAATTTGCCCTTCTGAATTTAAGGGTTTTTGTCCGTCCCGCCCTCTTTCCTTTCCTGTATTTAATATTGAAAGTAATCACATTGTGATCACTACTACCCAGTGTCTCCCCAATTACAATATCCTCGATTAATTCCCCATTATTAGTAATTATTAAATCTAGGATGGCATGTTTCCTAGTTGGAACCTCCACCATCTGTTCCAAGAAATTGTCTCGCCACAAGTTCAGAAATCGGCCCGCCTTTGTCGATCCTGAGGTACCATTAGCCCAATTGATGTCCGGGTAATTGAAGTCGCCCATCACGACTACATTGCCCTCCCTCCCAGAATTCAGTGGGTGATAAGAACTGCAGTTGACATTGGTAAGTGGCATAGCAGAACTGTAAGCTTGCTAAATCATGACAAAGGGAGTTCCAGAGAAATGCATGCAGCCCAAAAGATATCCTACAACAGAGAGTGAGAAGAACAAAGATCTATTAGGGTGTTTACCTATGAAAACAAATAAATATTGATTGCTGTACACAGTTAGCCATATCTCTCTTACAGTGTTCTGTTATATATAAACTGTATATCTTTAATGTGAGTAGAGTGGTTTATGCAATATTTTACTGCTGTGAAGTTTCTTAGAGCTGTTATGTTCTGGTGAAAGCTTGTTCATCCTGATATATTTGATATTTGGTTCAATAACCCAGTTACATCTGTTCTTAGCTTCAGGTAGATCTGAGATTTAACATATCTGGGGAACCATGGCTTGTTCTAATGAATATAAAGTAAAATCACTGCAGTCTCTTGGGTCGGCCTGGAAACAGCGCAAACATAGAATAAATTCTATGTTTGAGTAGTGCTGGTAAACTTACATACACAAAGTAAAGTAATTCATACGTGTTACAAAATATTAGGTTTAAAAATAAAAACATATACAGTATGTATATGGCTTCCAGACCCGAATGACATTTGGGAGCTCCTGCATGCAATTCGGAATTTCGGAACTCGAATTTCATTCGGGTCTGGGAGCCATATACATATATCACTATAGCTGGGGCTCCCAGACCCAAATGGAATTTGGGAGCCCCCGAGTGCAGTTCACAAATGCGGATCCTAAATGCCATTCGAGTCTAGGAGCCTCATCTTTAGTATTATATGTATATACTGAACACAAATTTGTTACAGCAACATGGGAGCCATATAGTATATGGCTCCCATGTTGCTGTAACAACAATTTTTGTTCAGACCCATTCGGATGCATTAAATTGAAAAACACATCTGATTGGCCAGAAAAGTCACATGTCCAATTCAGTTTACTTTTTAAAACAAAATTCGGACAGAATTCGAAATTCGGAAACATAAATTCAGATTCGGGCACATTCGGATGCATTGGAATTTGGAAATTTAGAGGTGTCCAAATTTCGGAACATTTGTCAGAATTTTTGTTCGGAATGAAACAAATAGCACATGTCTAATGGACAACACAACACTGATTAAGTAATCCTTAAGCCCTTAATTTCTGTTAACATGTTCCCTATGTTAGATTGGCACAACTCTGCAAAGCAAAAGCCCTAATTGGCTGAATGCACTCACCATCCTCTATCAGTGCAAGTGCTATTGTGCAAAATAGAATATATAAAGAAAGGTTTTTCTACTTATACTAATTATGTTCAAAAATGCACTTAATTATTTGAAATGAACAAATTAATGTTGTTTCTTTTTTATTTTTAGATCTGCCTAGAGTTCATCTTTATTTTAGAAAAAAACTCTAAAGTGTAATTCTTGGCTCTTATACTAGTAGTATGAAGCCAGATTGACACATTTTCCAAGTGCATAATATTGTGTTAGAAGATATAATTGCTAGAGCACTGTCATAATGCCTTTTTGTTCTGCCATCTGGCAGGCAACGACTTGCTAAAACTTGATGACTCAACTTAAATTAAACCAAATAATATCTTCATAGGATAAATATATACCTGTCTAACGTCAAGAACCTGTGAATCGGCCACTGCCTCAGTCACAAACTATAACAAATTGAATTTTGTGTGCACTTCTACATATGGACACTTCAAGTTTTTATGAGAGTAAATTATTAATTCTTTGAGTTCTCCAGTTACTTAAAAGGGGGACTAAAAGGGAAAATATAAAGTTGAAGAAAGTAAGTCATTTAGAGTAGACTGAACAATTTTCACTGGTTTTATATTAATTATTACTGTTAATGACGCACAGTTGGGTGGTAGGCTTCCAAGCCCAAATGCTGCGGCTAAAGACATTATCACACTAGCAATCTAGCAATGGGATCACTAAAATGGACAGGGAAAACACTTACCTGCTTGTATGTATTGCATCCTTGTTGCACAAGAACCAGGCCAGCTTTCCCCCATGGCTGAAATAAACACCATAATCTTGGAGGCCTTCTGGGTCTGCCTGATTCACATACCCAGGTACTAGTTCCGAAGGGGGAGTAGTACCTCCACTTAGAACCACCTGCACAGTCCATAACATGTTTTGCAGTTCCCCCCTCCTCCCATACACTTACAGAGACTTGATAGAGCACATGACATCCATAATACAGTCTAGGGATGCAACTATACTGACAGGGCTAGATTTACCCTCTCTGCTGCCCCAATGCCAGATTCCTCAATGCACCCCCCTGTATGCAGGCTGCATACATGTGCTCTCGACAACATCGCCGAGATCACTTGAACAAAACAAGCCGGGGCTTTCCCGCTGTACATTTAGCTCTGCTTGCCCAAAGCAGGGCTAAACCTAGAAAACTGTATGTCCTGGCCATCGGGAAATAGGAATTTCACACCCCTGCTGCCCCACTACTTCCTGCTGCCCCAAGGCCAGGCCTCGGTTGGCCTTGAAGGAAATCCAGCCATGGATACCGATACTGGTATCGGTGGTGATACTGAGCATTTGGATGAGTACTCGTACTCGGCCAAATGCTCCAATACTTAGCACAATACCAAAACTTCCAGTGCAGTGAGGGAGCATGGATACTTCTTGCCACTCAATCAGGACCCACTGCCCAGCTTCCTGATTGGCTAGGGGTCTGGCTTGATGCTGCCAAGTAACACTGCGAGACCTGCCTCCTGGCTTTCTTAATGCAAAGCAGTGAAAATACTCACCTTACCCCATGCATGCAAATACTCACCTTACCCCCTCAATGGCAGGATGGTTGAGTGGTGAGTTGGCCCCAGAAACAGGATCCCCAGTGTGTCCATGCCCTAACTCCTCCTGCAGGCTGGCTCTGTGTAGAATCCTCCAGCTGAATTGTTTGGAAGCTTAAAGGTACACTCCACTTAAAAAAAACAAATAAATAATGAAATATTTGTAAATAAAATAATATAGCATATACTGTATATTTGCTTCACAAGCCATTTTATAATTTAATGATATTAAACATTACATTCCTACTTAAAACTGCATACATTGTAGTTTTCTAACACTGTCAAAACAATTCAATGCAATATAGTGAACTGGAGTTGTTCTGTACACAGTTGGTGTACAGACTGCTTATCACACCCCCAGATGCCCCCCCCCTTCAAATAAAATACTTCCTGCTTCTGTGATTCACTTACTGAAATTCCCAAAGGTGTGCACGAAGATGCAAATATACAGACTCCCCCCCCCTTCAAAAAAAATACTTCCTGCTTCTGTGATTCACTTACTGAAATTCCCAAAGGTGTGCACGAAGATGCAAATATAATGGTATGCATCCTTTGCAATAGGAATTTAATGTTTGCTGAGGTATTCCCTAAGGGTTAACACTGCTAAAGGGATGCCGACACTGCAACTTTCCTCATTACAACACAGCAAGTCCCCCAGCTGATTATATAGTATTTGAGGTTGAATAAAGACATTAGTCCATCAAGTCCAACCTATTAGGAATATAATGAACGTTCAGGAATTAGTATGCAAAGGACATTCTGAAACAAAGAGTTAGGAATCTGCAACAAGGTTTGGTAAAATCCTTGCAATGTACATTGATCACCCAGAGAGAATTGATTTTTTTCTCAACAAAAGAGGAGTTACCCTTAACTTAGGAATCAAAATCTCAGCAAGAGCCTTTTGACACTCAAGTTTCCTGTTGAATAACATATATTCATTAGGGAAGAACAAGAACACTTGATGCAAGTGTCATCGTCAATATCAGTAAATTGACTCTCTCTAATGCATTTGTACTTTATTCTCCTCTTATTGGTTACCCCTTTTGAACCTCTTTGAAGTTTGTTAAGTCAGATATTTAACCACATTGAACAGATAACTTTTTATTCTATAACTGAAATAGATCCGTGTGTTAGTTTGCAAAAAGTGAATCTGAGAGTGTTTTGATGCATACTAATGAGGAGCCCTATTATACAGTGTGCTGTGCATTAGAGTTTCACAGTTACTTCAATATAAAATATGCATTCTGCCTCGGATGACTACTAGACAACTCTGTTTCTCATTTGGACAAAAAAAGACTCCTTTTCACATGCTAAAAGTGTTATCTGGATTTTGACCTCCAGTAATTTCAAGACATTCGGCTTCAACAATCACACTGTGCTTTAATAAAAATGCTAAACTTGAATTCAAGAACTGTTTTGAAAGTAGTTTGCGCTTGTTAAAACATAGTTTTATGTGTTCGGGGGGAGACCTAAATAATGAAGTACATCATTTAATAGTTCAAGACTGCTATCGGTAGACAAATATTACAGGATCTGAAAACTTGCTTGAATGCAAAGGATGTGTGTTGCCCATAGCAAACAATCAGTTCATTTCCTTTGTAGTGCAATTGGTTCTAGAATAAATAGACCTGAAATCTAGCTGTGTTTGGCAATAGAAAATACTTTCCTCAAAAGTGAAAGACAAATTCCATTCCTTTTTTTTATATAAAGTAGAAAAGGGTTACAACCTTTGTTTTGTTTTTTGTGTGTTTTCAAACCCTTCTGGGTCCCACTGATCAGAAATCTTCCCCTACTTCCTGTTGAGTCTCCAGGCTAACAGGGAAATCTTAAAAATGCATTCAAATACCTTAACTATTAACAACAATGTATCTTCTTTGTGCATCACTCGGTTGCAGATCCTCCAATTATCTCTGAATTGGTGCTGACACTGTCCTTCCTTCTGGAGGGGGGCTACTTTTTACCCCATGGTCCCTGTGTGTGTTGTAAAGTAGTCACCACTCCATGCACACTCCCGTAATGGACTACAAGCTCAATACAATCTAGTAAACTAAACATGAGATTGTAGTCCATCCCAAGAGCAAGCTTGGAGCGGTGACTACTTTACAACACACACAGGGACCATGGGGAACAAAAGTAGCCACCCTCCAGAAGGAAGGACAGTGTCAGCACCAATTCAGAGATGATTTGATGATCTACAACCGAGTGATACACAACTAAGATACTTTGTTGTATCTTAAGCCTCCATTTTTTTGCATATATCTACTGCTAGCAAGCAGTAGATATATGCAAAAAGTAAAAAAAAAAACGCTTTAACAGTGGTTTAAACTTACCCCGTCTTCGCCGCGCGCTCCCGTCAGAAAATGCGAAACTGCTTGGGTGGCCGCAAAGAATCTTGGGGCGGGCGCATGTGCAGTTAGGATTTTCGACGAGGAGAGACACAAGGTAAGTCTATGGACGCGTGCACCCGCATGCAGACACCGTGGGACAGAAAGTACCAGCAAGGACAGAGGAGTCAGCGCTGGATCGGAGAGCCGTTGCACCACTGGAGGGACAGATGAAAACATCAGGAAAGAAGAAGATCGGATTAAGAGACATCATTTAAGGTTCTAACATTAACATTGGGGGGAGGGAAAAAAATTGACTTTAAAGTCACTATAAGGTACTTTATGCATTTTTAAGATTTAACTCTTGAGTTTAGCGTCACTTTAAAGCTGTCATTGATATGATGAAAGTACATGCATAAGGCACCAAATCTTCTATAATTAATAATGTCCAAAAGTCCAAAGTTGAAATGCTTCGGTGAGTCTGCTCCCATGTGACAGAAGCACTCCAGAGGGTTCTTGCAAAAGGTCCAGATGTGTAAAATAAAGCAATTGCACCACACCAATGATAGAGTCCAGAAGAACATTTTTTTTAATGATCAATAATACAAATGAGAAAATGTGTTTTGGGGGCTCACATACTCCCCCTTATAAGGAGGAAACCTGTAAGTAAAAACTAAAATTGCAGCAGAGAAAGTTCAGGGCTCCTGTCCTGCCAAAGTGTTGTACTTGGTAGCAGAGCTGTGTAAACCTCAGGAATGAATGGCAGGTAAAACAGCTCTTTTATATATATTTCTTTGGTGTGTTTAGCTGTTAGTCACATTCAACTGGCCTACTACTAGCATTCAACTGGCCTACTACTAGCTGTACCATGACCTGGATAAATAACAGCCTCCATAGACTGCCAGAATTTCAGGTTGAATAAGTAAGCACCTTCATTTTGATACTAGGGATATATTTTTCCAAGAGAGCACAATTTGAAGAATTACTTTTAGCAAATGTTTCTGTACGTCCCAGTTCTATAGATTTCTAAGAAGCTCCCTGTGTGTCATAGCGAAATAAAAGGAAACTGGTGTATGGTGAGATTGTAAAGCTTAATACCTAATTCCTACAATCAATACCCCCAGCTCCTAATTTACAAACAAGACAAATAATGTTGGAACAAAAAGGAGGGTAACAGTGTTTTAACAGAGAGAACACTGTAAAAGAAGGTTATTAAATTGACCGAGACCTATAGTTTTATAAAAATATAAACTTTATTGATTACAAGATAATATATTCGGTGTCTGTTAGCTCACTTCTCAAATTACTAATAAAAGAACAACGTTGTTCATGACACTCATACTCCCATTCATTCATACAAACTAAGCGTTCCCACAAACTTGGCAGTGTTTGATTTCTTGAGAGTTTCCTAAAAAAGGAATTTTCTTAATTTTACACCTGTTTCTACTCCATAATTATGTTCCTGCTTAACGATGATGTAAGAGGTGGACGTCGGAGAGGAAGATCTATATTTTCTGATTTACTTCCAAATATAACTCTAGTCAGTCTACGTATTCTTTACCCCGATAATGTGGTTGATATGGGATACTTATTGGTTTCAGTTAAAAAGGAAGTCTCTTCGTTTCATTGTGGTTCTTTAAGACCATATCATCCACTGGAGTGTTTTGTGTATATATTGGTCTTAATATAACAACAACACCTCTTATTCATTCATGCCTGAAGAATCTCCAAATTTTTCATCATATATGGTTCCTCCTGGTGTACAGTGAATTGCGCTGCGCTGGTGACAGTACCGTTAAAACCGAAAAAGAAGCCACGGATTTAAAAAGACAAGAGGGGTAAGAGACGACGAAAAGTGAGTACGGTAGACAATTATATAATAATAACTGGTCCCGCACTAGTCTCCCCCTTAAATTCACTGTACACCAGGAGGAACCATATATGATGAAAAATTTGGAGATTCTTCAGGCATGAATGAATAAGAGGTGTTGTTGTTATATTAAGACCAATATATACACAAAACACTCCAGTGGATGATATGGTCTTAAAGAACCACAATGAAACGAAGAGACTTCCTTTTTAACTGAAACCAATAAGTATCCCATATCAACCACATTATCGGGGTAAAGAATACGTAGACTGACTAGAGTTATATTTGGAAGTAAATCAGAAAATATAGATCTTCCTCTCCGACGTCCACCTCTTACATCATCGTTAAGCAGGAACATAATTATGGAGTAGAAACAGGTGTAAAATTAAGAAAATTCCTTTTTTAGGAAACTCTCAAGAAATCAAACACTGCCAAGTTTGTGGGAACGCTTAGTTTGTATGAATGAATGGGAGTATGAGTGTCATGAACAACGTTGTTCTTTTATTAGTAATTTGAGAAGTGAGCTAACAGACACCGAATATATTATCTTGTAATCAATAAAGTTTATATTTTTATAAAACTATAGGTCTCGGTCAATTTAATAACCTTCTTTTACAGTGTTCTCTCTGTTAAAACACTGTTACCCTCCTTTTTGTTCTGACTACTTTTGGTTATATGACCTTGATGACCTATTCAAATGATTAATTAAACATTAAAGGGGATATTCAAGGTATATCAGAACTCCAGGGAACAACCTTTTTTTCCGATTAAGACAAATAATATTGCCTACACTTCAAAGAATGTTTTCCTGTACACATAGTAGATTAATTAGTTAGCAAATCCTTAAACATTACTTATGCCAATGGCCTAATAGTCTTTTTCATGCAAATTGTGTTCAATTGCAGTTCACATTGCTGTAAGCGTATTTAAAGAGAGCCTGTCTAACAGACCGTGTGTGAGCTAAAAAAAATTATTCCAAAGATTCGTAGTTTCAAGAGATGTCAATGAGCCACTTTCTGGCAACTGGAGAGAGTTTTAAAGTAATATTAAACTCTTACAGGGTTATTCACAAAAGGGTGAAGAGTTTGTAGAAGGCAGGAGAAGATAACAATCTAGCCCAAAATAGCTGATTTGGAAAAAGTCTCCAATCCAGCTCACTTTCCAGTTCAGCTATGCTGTCCTATATTGTTCACTTCTCCTCCCTTCTCCAAACTCTTCACCCCTTAGTGAATAGCCCTGTTAATCTTTTTATCAATAATTAATCCGGATCAAACAAATATACATTGCCCTGCAAAGAGTTTGTTTAAATTTTACACCCATCATGTTTCCAAGAACTCTCTCTGCTCGGCTTCCCTGAACTACCTGATCACAATGGACAGAGCAGTCTCTGGGAGCTGTTCATCTACTAACATAAAAAAGAGGGCAAGGAGAATTGCATTTGTGGACACGCACACACAGCGTACTGGCTCACACAAGGGTGGCTCCATAGGACCCTGCAAGGGAAAGGAGCCACCCTCAAACTTCTAAATATGTGAGAGATTGCACATGCCACATTATAGAGATTAACCATCATTTCCTATTCTGACAGGAAGTGAGGGAAAAGCTCCATAGGGGAGAAGGATGTCCTATGGGGAATTAATTGAGTGTGAAGCCATCACTTGGCTTTGCAATGGCAGCAGCATTTGGGAGGAACTGGGAATTCTAGGGCATCCTACCACTGTAGTAACCAAACCTTTTAGGAAACCAACTTGAGATACAGCCAGATGTCAGCAGCTTTGCAAATATCACGGTGGTTTAGTGGTTAGCACTTATGCCTTCCAGCACTTGGGTCCCTGGTACAATCCAGGTCAGGACTCTATTAGCACAAAGTTTGTATGTTCTCCCTGAGCATGGGTTTCCTCTGGGTACTCTTGGTTTTTTTCTCACACTCTGAAGACATGCTGGAAGGTTAATTGGTTCCTGTCTAAATCGGTGCTAGTGTATGTATGAGATAAGGACTGTAGACTGTAAGCTCCTCGAGGGCAGGGGCTGATGTGAATGTGCAATTATGTAAAGCTCTGTGTAAATTGACGTAGCTATATAAATACCTGTAATAAATAAATACATTTTGTTAGGGAAGAACAAGACTCCCAAAAAATTACAGTGGATCTTTCACTTTACAAGTCTGCCTGATTGAATCCCTGATCTCTGAGAGGTAATACCTGGAAGTTCTGCACTTACATATTCCTTAACATTCACTTAATTTAAATGTTTTTCTTATCCTAGTTAGGCCTACTATCAAAAGGCAACATTTTTTATAAATTGTGGTTCCTTTTCAGCATGTGTGATCATTTTACTCCCAATCTGTTTTATACTACAGTATTGAATAACACTAAACTGTATTGTGTGCAGGTCATTGTCAGATCAGGACCAGGAACATTCCTAAGCATGGCGATCTATGATAACTATATATTTTGGTCGGACTGGGTAAGAAGAGCCATACTGCGATCCAACAAGTACACAGGAGGGGAGACCAAGGTTCTACGCTCTGACATCCCTCATCAGCCAATGGGGATTATTGCAGTAGCTAATGACACCAACAGTTGTAAGTGAAAAGATTATTATTTCTTCTTGCTTGTATAATATGTTTAAAGTCATTGAACAAAACACTTTCTTTGAGAATCTTGTTGATCTCCAAATGATGTTCCTCTATCGGACTTGCTACAGCTTCTTAACCATAAGTTTTTTTATTGAAAAATTGCACATGTACATTAAAGCATCACTGGTATCAAAACTTGAGTGTGGCATTTTTCAACATAACATTTTTCAGGAGTACAAACATTACATGAAGTCTAGAACGGAGTAAAAGACATACTGGGGGGAAGGGGCATCACCAGTCCGGTATGTAACGATTCATGAAGAACAACATAATGGTTGTGCACAATACTATGGCTAAGGGTGCTGCTCTTCTAGGCAATAAGTACAATATTAGATAAGCAGACCGTTGTTGAAATTGGGAGCCATCCTGGGCTCGTACTATCGTGGACTTGCTACAGCTTCTAATGTACATTGTGAGAAGCTCACAGTGTGCAGTGCAATCAGAGTAAGCAGTTTTATTCCAGAATAGGAGCCGGTACAACCGTGCAAGACTGAAGAGAAGGCCAAGTCCAGCTTTAATGTATAACCTTATGCAAACAATTTATTTTTCTCTTTTAAATAGAGTAGGGAAGGAGTGGAAACTTTATTGAGTTTTACTATTTTTTATTTCTTCATAGAGAAGATAATATATAGATATAGATCTATCTATAGATATAGATCGATCTATATCTATAGATAGATCTATATCTATATATAGATATAGATATAGATATATATACACACCTGGTGATGAGGGAGCATGGAGCCGGCTTTATGGCCAATCAGGAAGCATGCCGCTGTGTAATGACTTGTTGCCCAGCTTCCCGATTGACCAGCTTTGACCAATCAAGAAGTCGGGCAACGAGTCATTACACAGCGGCATGCTTCCTGATTGGCCATAAAGCCGGCTCCATGCTTCCTCGTTGCTTGGTGATGAGGGAGCATGGAGACGGCTTCCATGCTAATCGGGAAGCCGGGTGGCGAGTCTTTACATTCCGCCCGGCTTCCTTAATGGAACTTCTGGTATTGGTATTTGGTATCGCCCAGTATCGTCAAAAAAATCAGTACTCGATACCGAAAAAATGGTATCTAATATGGTAAATAAGTTGCGCTTGATCTAAGTGAATGTGGATTCCAGAGTAAAGAATAAATCACAAAAAACACATGAACATCTATATAAATACCGGAATCTTCTATCTAATTGTGTGATCGATATGTGAATAATAAAACAATCAATATGAACCAATCTCCTTCTCTCAGTGATATTTAGAGGAATAGTCCGTTCATTTCCCTGGTAGATATCTTCCAAAAGGGAAATGAACGGACTATTCCTCTAAATATCACTGAGAGAAGGAGACTAACCGTTTGTATCCCGTCTCATATAAACTGCAAAAACCTTAGAAATTGACTACTTGCTATATTGCTGAGATTATTCCACTTGATTTTGTGCCTGTTTGTTATATTGTTGGGATTGTTTTAAATATTTAACCCCGTGTATACATCTGAGAGGGGAATTAGAACTTATATTTTATTTCACTTAATTTGTGTTTAATCACTGCCTATTTTTGGTCACTGAGACAGTAATAAGTGTGTGCATATTAGTATTATTAGGAAGATTATATTTTCACGATTAGGTATTGAAACCACTACCGTTGTTTACCAGATTAAGTTCACACATGCAAGAGTGTTGGACCCACGGGTTATTTATATAAGGATTGCAACTAGGTTGCTTTATTTGTTTTTTGTTTAGTTTGTTTGTCACAGAGGACTCTGAGCTACACTAAGTGAGCTCGGCGCTTCTGTCACACATATATTTATTGATACACTGTGGGGTGTATGAATACATGTTTCACGTATCACATGCCGCAATAAGAATTTCGGGCATTTATACACTGATTATGGCTCTCTCTTGAAACTAAGAGATTGGTTCATATTGATTGCTTGATTATTCACGTATCGATCACACAATTAGATAGAAGATGCCGGTATTTATATAGATGTTCATGTGTTTTTTGTGATTTATTCTTTACTCTGGAATCCACATTCACTTAGATCAAGCACAACTTTTTTACCATATTAGATACCTTCTTCACACAAAGTTGCTGCTGGTCCTATAAGCTATTTAGAATCCATTCCTAGCGCAGTGAGCCTTGGAACCAATTTTCGAAAAAATGGTATTTGTGCATCCCTAATATCTATCTATCTATCTATCTATCTATCTATCTATCTAATCCTTAACGTAGGTCTATTCTTTCAAAGAAATAGATGCGTCAGCTCCTGTATTATGTATTTAGTCTGGAGAATGCTGAGTGCCTTAGTTGTGTCATCCTGCTAAGAAACACATAAAGAATTTTTACTTGCCAAGCTTCCGAGATTACTTCCAAAATTCAACAAATGTGTTCCTCACCTTGTTTTCCTGGCTGGCAATGAGGCATAAACTCAGACATTCTGTGAAAATATATCCTGTTCAATTCATGCAAAATAAATGTAAAACTTCTGCTAGAGTTATACAGGAACACTTTGCAATGTACTTGAAAATTGTCAAAATGAAACTCTGGCAGATGTTTAAAGATTTAGAGTTTGGTGTGATATCTACATACAATAAAACAAATGCTGCTATATGATTCGTAACCGATTTTTACATTTAAATGGGATTTTCCTTATAGGAAGATACCAGTGTGAGAAGGGTCTGGTGGAAGAAAACTTACCTGCTTTATACCACAAACAGGTTTTGGAGCACTTAGGCAGAATTGAGATTCTGCCCCATGGTTGCCAGCGATTTCGAAATGCTTTTCAAATTCTAGGCTCAAAATATCCCAGTGCTGTCTGCCAGAGGGCCATGTAAAGCATTTCCAGGACAGAGGTTCTGATGGCCGTCAGCAGCTTAAAGTGCAACTGTGGCCAGGGCATTGGAGATTTGAATATTTATACATTCTTAATAGATAGCAAATGAGCTGAAAACAAGCTGTCATTGACCTCTGTTGCTGCAGGCACAGTGGAGTAACTCATCCTCAAAGTTTACGGCATATACACTTTCGCTTTCTTTGCTCATTCTGCTCTGCCCCTGGTGGTGGCTTGGTAGCTTTCCAGCCTTTTGATTTCTAATGCAAGTATACAGCAGGTACACATGAAGACGGGAGAGAACCAAGACCCAACTTGAACAACCTTAGTGCTTCTCTTGACAAGTTTAGGAAAAATTAATCCACAGTGGTTACAGCAACACAGGTCAGTGAGGGTTTGTCTTAAAGCTGAACTCTAGGCTAATATAGGGAAGTATGCATGTGAGATAGGAACCTTAGATTGTAAGCTCCTTGAGAGCAGGTGCTGATGTGAATGTGCACTATGTAAAGCGCTGTTGTTGGCACTCTATAAATATCAGTAATGACTCCTAAAAAAACCTCTAACCTGATAAATAATATCAGGTTAGAGGGTTTTTTAGGAGTCCATGCAGGTTGGAGATTTTTTAAGGACTTACCCATATCAGACTGGAGATTCATTAGGACCCCATGCAGAAGAGCAATCTTTAGATATTAGTTAAAATCTGAGAACCCCATAAGCTAAATTCTGAGTGTAACATCCTCTATAATTCCTTTTTTTTTTCTATTTCTATTTTCCGTACTAGTTTTTATCAGGTTTGCGCCATATTCCTAGCAGACCTGCTAATTATTTTGGTATGCTCATACAGTATGGAGAAATTTATATTTATGCATTTATGATAATATATTCGTATCCACATGTATTATATTTTTGTGGGTTTCAGCATATGAATCATTGTGGTTTCCTCCCTTGAATATGTATTGCTTCAAAAGAACCTACAAATTACTTTATATATATTAATATAAACTATACATTTCAGTTTATATTGGTTTCAGTTCTTCTTCCCTCAATCCCATAATCCATAAGGCTTTTATTTTTCTCATAATATAATTTTAATAATATACATTTTTAATAACTATTTAACATCCTTGCCTGTAATTATTTACTGGTATGCATATGTGCTGGGTTTTGTATTGAATGTCTGGATTTTGTTGTTACACATTGGTTAATTAGCATATGTGTAAGTTTAGACCTTAGTGGGTGTGATCTTTGTAAATATTACAAACCATTTTATGCACTTCAACTATAAAGTACACTTGTTGTGATAGAAAATTGGAAGCTTCCATTGCTGACCTCTCTTTTTAAACCTAGCTTTCTTGCTCTAATGGTGACCCTTAAACAGTTACATAGTAGATAAGGTTGAAAATAGATGCAGATGCATTACGTTCCAGTCTTAAATCATGGCCATGTGTCTTCTTCATGGACCTTAGATTAAAAAATGAATCACAGTTTATATGATCAAATTTGATATATGTACAGGGCAGCCCCCACGTGCCACTGGACGCAGGGCTTAGTGACGCGCTGGACGCAGGGCTTAGTGACGTGCTGGACGCAAAGCTTAGTGACGCGCTGGACACAGGACCCACCTGAGAGTGACCCTGCAGAGCCCACTATACATGCTGCACAGCCCATCTGAGACTGTCAATGGTGGGCTCTGAAGGGGTCTCAGGTGGGCTGGTCAGGGCTGCATCCCTCCCCTCCCTCCTTTCCTTCCTTCCTTCCTTCCTTCCTAGCTCCTCTTACCTGCACACGTGGCCTCATCAGCCACCGGACCGTCCAGAAGTGACGTCACGTCCATAACGTGACGTCACTTCCGGCCAGTCCTACATCAGACGAGCAGTGTTGCTGATGGGGCCCTAGCTTGTCTCAGAGCCGCTGGAGTGGCAATGCTGGGGCCCTGTGCTGCTAGGGCCAGGCCTCCGCCTCCTCGTCCTTCACCGTCAGCCGATAGTCATGTAAGGGACCCAGGCGGGCCCCCCAGGCTGCCCGGACACCTTACATGAGTATCGTCCGTACCCCCCTGATGGCTGCCCTGTATATGTATATCAAATTTGTTGCCGTTTTGACCTGGAAGAAGTAGGCAGATAAGAACTCTTTGAGGGTTATTCACAAAAGGGTGAAAAGTTAGAGAAGGCAGGAGAAGTGAACAATCTAGGCCAAAATAGCTTATTTGGACAAATTCTCCAATTCAGCTCCCTTTCCAGTTCTGCTATGTTATCCTAGTGTGTTCACTTCTCCTTGCCTTCTCCAAACTCTTCACCCTTTTGTGAATAGACCTGTTTGAGTTTTATGTGACTTTCCTGATCTGCATACAGCATGTGTTCCAGGTTTTTGGAACACACATATAGTTATTAAAACTGAGTCAGCATAATAGCCAGGTAATTTCTATGTTTAGATGGACCCAAATGGAGCAGCAAGGAAGCAAAGGATCATTACAGCTAATGTGCAAATCAATGGCCTCACTCACTCTCCTGGCTGATTTGAAACTATGAATGAGACTATTGTGGCCCCTGGGTTGCTAGTTGGGGTTTTAAGAATCCTAAAGAGGTTTTTTTTTATTTACTACAGGTATTTATATGCTAATGCTATGCAGCGCTTTAATTGTACCTTCAGTCCTTCATCAAGGAGTTTGTAATCTAAAGTTCCTATCTCACACGCACACATACTAGGGCCAAATTTGATGAGAGCCAATTAGCCTAGCATGTCTTAAGAGTGTAGAAGGAAATTGGAGTACCCAGAGGAAACCCACACAAGCACAAGGAGTACATGCAAACTGCATGCAGGAGTGCTGAATACATAGGCACTGTGTTGGCCTATCAACCCCTACCTGAAATTCCATTAAAAGTGCTTAGCAAGATACTAGGCATTATACTCTCCAGGAACATACATCTCTTAAACTCTATCTTCTCACCCCAACTGGGAGCCAGGATCACCCTTCACCCTTCTAATACCAATCGACATAGACAAGTGAACTGCTGAAAAGTTTAATCAGTTGTGGTTTGGTTTCATTTTTTCAAAAACTTTATGAACCTCAGAAATTCTGAGTTTTCAAACCTTAAGAATAGAAATCTGAACCTGGCTCTAAAAAAGTCTGTATTTTGCCATCTGAATCTATGAAATTCAGTCCAAATTTAATATCATCTATAATTTGGGATTAACTATCAATCGCACTATGAGATAGATTTCATAAATATTGACCACCCCAAGCCTAAGCACTGCCCCTGGCCACCCATGTCCATTGGAAGTGCCCAATTTGCCCGCTTAGGTGCTTTTTTTAGGACATGGGGCAGGGGCGTAGATAAGGGGGGGGGGATAGGGGGGTTCAAACCCCCCCCAGAGTGTCCTGGC
>NW_017306416.1:1068558-1097715 GCF_000935625.1 Nanorana parkeri
CCAAAAAAAAAGTTATTTTTTTAAGATCCACCCAGTCTCCCTACCTTATCAGAACTGGAGTGGATCCTCAGCCTGGGATCCAGTGTGGGCTGCTGTGCTGTGACTGAGCTCCATCCATATGTGCATTGCTTGTACAGCTCCCTCGCACACCCTGTAGAGGTGTCGGGAACCAGAATGTTACATCACACCGGGCCAGCCACCTCTACAGGACATGAGAGGGAGCTGTAAGCAATGCACGTATGCATGGAGCTCCCTCACAGCCATTGTCCTATCACATCCCACCTCAAGCTGACACTCGACTCTGGGAGGCATATTTTGAATGGCTGCTCGGCGCAAGAACTCACAGTGCTGTGCTACGGGAAGGCTGAGGAGCCTCTCACCTAGAAAAGTGGAAGGCACACAGGGACCCACTGGCCAATAGTCACAGGCAAATAGTCCCACCAATTATCTACGGCCCTGACATGGGGTCCTGGATTGGTGGGGTTAAGATTTAAGCGGCAGGGCTTATGGCAAAAAAGTCATTGAAAATAGGGACATAGTTACAAAGAGAAACCAGGATCAGAAGGACACACAGTAATGGTCTTAATGGCTTATAGAGGTTAGTAGGAAAAATATTTGTAGGTGTTGCTTGCTTTGTAAAACATCCAGTCTTCTCTCTTTTAATAAAGGTGAGCTGTCACCTTGTTCCTACATGAACGGAGGCTGCCATGACCTTTGCCTTCTCACTCCTGTTGGTCGTGTCAACTGTTCCTGCAGAGGAGATCGAATATTATTAGATGACAACAGATGTGTGAGTAAGTAATATATTCTAGACTGCAAAAAAAATTGTAAAGAATACAAGTGCAATACATTATTAATATTTCATATCATATCTTTGACATCTCCATGCATGCTATATGTGATAAGGCTGTCATTACATATACAATACATACACACACTGCTGTTGTTGATTGCAAAAAACTGACAGAAAGGAAAGCCAAGAAGACAGGGAGGGAATACAAAATGCAACTGTCCAGCAGATTAAAAAAATAAATATGTATCGACTTCAGGATTATTGGCTGGTGTTCCGTTATGTTTAGATATTAAGGAAGAACTTCAGAAAATGTAAAAAAAATAACCCTTGCAGTGGGGCTACTGAAAGGGTTAACTGCTTATTTTGGTCTAGGGACTAATTAATGACAGTATACTCACCTGATCCCCGGTCCCACTTGGATGCTAGACTGGTCCCAGCAGCCTTTTCTCCCCTGGGTTCCAGCACGTGACGTGAGGATGCCAAGGGACATTCCACCGCCAGAACAGAGGGGAAAAGAGGTGAGCATTAAGCACCGCAGGATCAGGTGAGTTTATTTTAGCCTCAAGGCCAACATAAGCAACATTACCCCTTTAAGAGCAGTGGTAGCGCCATCTGCAAGGATTCATTTTTACATTTCATGTAGTTCTTCTTTAAAGTGGGGGGTGGGGGTTTAGATATAGCTGAAAATAGCTAGAACCACTGCCAGGTTTTTACTGCTATTCAGGGCTGTTAAAGGGCTTTTCTGTCCCCTCCCTTCCTGTTCTGATGAGAGTGGTTTCACCACATTGGAAGAGAGGACAAATCTCCAGCAGCAAAACAGACAGATTTTTCTTTTCTAAGAAGTTAGAAGTTGCAGATGAGCAGTAAACGAAAATGTCCTAGAAAGCTTCAAACTTTTATCAGATGATTGGAACTTTATACGGATCACACACATTGTGATCTGATTGTACAATCTCCTTACCACAAGAATGTAGTGTGGGGGCCTACTTAACTATTACATTAAAGTTTATGCAAACCCTAACAATGAACTCCTCTTATATGTTCCCTTTTGGTCAGTTAAATATACAATTGAAAACATTTTTGGGGTTATTCACGAAGGAGCCGAAGTAGCCGAAGGATCCAGCCGTAGCTTCGGCTGATCCTTTGGCTCTCTTCGGCCGCTGGAGCCCTTCAGTTAATTCGAACCAAAGGGCTGCTGTATGGGCTATTCACTATAGCCCTACAGCGGCCGAACGGCTTACCTGAGCCAAAGGCATGTGCTTCGGCTCGACTGAGCCAAAGTGACACCCAAAGCTGGGCAAACGGCCTGCCAAAGGTGATCTCATGGCTGGCTCCGCCCAGTTTTAATGACAGATCAGCGACCCCAAATGACCTAGGGACACTGATCTGTCATTAAATAATAACAACTGGGCAGAGCCGGATGTTCATTGGACGTTCATTAAAGACTCTAGCAGGTGCCGGCCAAAAAATACCTGTTGATCGCATACATTTTTTCAGCTGATAACTTCACGTGCTCTATGCCTGTGCTGCACTCTTATCAGTTACATTATACACCAGTTTTGTTCTTGGGTTTAGATTCAGTTTGGGTAAAGATTCACTTAATTACACCCTCATACAACGAACTTGTCAGTACATCTAAATGGGATTGAACTTCAGATTAAAATGTTTTTGGCCAGTTTCAAATTGTACAACTGCAGAGAAGGGTAGCCTGACCTTAGGCTGTCAATAGACATTGAATAATAGTCTCCAGATCTGACACAGCTTTGCCTAACATCCAGAGACAGACCTGTCTTATAGACCTGTATGTTTTGATGCTCCTTTGCTGAAACAGGAACCCTTGCACAACCAAAATGTATCTGTTTATAAGAAAAGCTGGGCCAAGAGGCTTGAGGAAAAGGTAGGATGGTGCATGCCAACCAATAAGTCCAACCAGTCACCAATGCAAATGGTGGGCTTTAGACGCAACTAAGAAAAACATTACTTGTTTATATCCATTATGCTTGGACTGTCAGAATATTTTATGTACTGTATGTTTGACAAAATTTAAATTCTTTTGTTGACATTATTATTTACTCTCCATTCTTAATTTTTAGCCAGAAATTCTTCTTGCAACTCTTTTTCTGAATTTGAGTGTGGGAATGGAGAATGCATTGATTATCAGCTGACCTGTGATGGTGTAATTCACTGCAAAGACAGATCCGATGAAAAGCAGTCTTATTGTGGTAAGTGTTAAAAAAATATAGAATAAAAAAAAAACTGTCTGGACATTGAGTAGACTTGCTGAACTTGGGTAAAATATATTTCTTACAGTGGCCACAAATGATTTGCAAATGGCATTTAAGTTGACTAAGTCCATTGTTTGTTGAATGCACGGAGGACATTTACAGGGTTTTTCACAAAAGGGTGAAGAACAATCTAGGACAACATAGTGAACTGGAAAGTGAGCTGAATTGAAGTGTTTCCAAATCAGCTATATTGTCCTAGATTGTTCACTTCTCTGGACTTTTTCAAACTCTTAATCCTTTTGTGAATAACCCTGTTATTTTTTTTTTCAAAATAAAGTTTTGTTTTGGAAAGAAAAGGAACAAGAAAAGTACAACTGATAGCAGTAGAAAGACTTCCAGATATATCACATGAACATAAAGAGATATGGTAATATATACAGGTGAAACTCGAATAATTAGAATATCATGCAAAAGTAATTGCAGTAAGTGCTGCAAAAGGGGCCCAAACCAAGTACTGAGTACATATGCATGCTTGTACTTTTCAGAGGTCCGATATTGTTCTATGTACAATCCTTGTTTTATTGATTGCATGTAATAATCTACTTTTTTGAGGTTGTGGATTTGGGGTTCTTGGGGTTTTCATGAGCTGTAAGCCATAATCATCACAATTATGACAAATCACGGCTTGAATTATCTTGCTTTGCATGTAATGAGTCTATCTCATATATTAGTTTCAACTTTTAAGTTGCATTAGTGAAATAAATGAACTTTGCACGATATTCTAATTTTTCGAGTTTCACCGGTATATTGTGGTACAGAGCAAGGAAGGAAATATAAAACAATAGCATATTTGTGGGCCATTGCTTGCAAGATCTGAACTATTCAGTCCATAATGAGTATCAGTGTTGTTCCGGTGCTATGTTCTGGGTCACGATCGACTCCACTTGTGGTGTTGTCTTGGATGCCTGGGAAGGAGATAAAGAAGTGAAAGTAGTTCAAGGAGAATGATAATTGTACATGGTACACTTTGGAGATGAGCAAGAGTTGTCCTTTCTTTTTAAAGCTGCATGTAGGATTCACATTTGTTAGTTTGGAAAGCTGGGATTCCTGCTCTAGATGTTCTTTTGATATCAAAATCAAGTTAAAAATAAAGTGTTTCCCGCAAATGGTTTCAACCTCTAACATATCTCTAACATTGAATGATGCCATTGAGCAAACCCTAACACTTACCAGAGCTGAGGCTTGCACTTTCAATGTGTGTCTCTAGGCAAAACATTTTTTTTTTTGGTAAAGTAGGGAAGGACCTGTCAAGTCTTTATTGCAGTCTCTGTCTCCATTGGGGAGATCCACCCCTCTATTTATACCGAAGATCATGGACACTGAGAAACAAAGTGAAAGGAACATTTAACCCTCAAACTAACCCTACCACATGTAGGTACCTAAACGCAAAAACGGAAATGTTATATATTGCATCTTACCAGTCCTTAGATGGTTGCGTTAGTTTTCGTTTTTCGGGTGTTTTTTCTTTATTTTTACCTGGTAAGCCAATAACACAACACTAACTCATTGTACTGATTTATGGAGGAACATTAGTGTCACCCTAGGGCAGGAAGTGTGTTAGGACCTACAAGAATATTCAACTGAGTGGATATACATCTATAACAGTTATCATGAAGAGAGGTGTCCCTATTGGGGAAATGTATTCATACTTTCTATAAAATGTTGGATCTTTCCTCACTTTCATTGCCAGTGATAACTGTCACCAGGACAGAAGGGTAATTATTCCATTGGTTTTATGTAACCAAGAAAGACCTACACTATTGTATTCCACCCTATGTCTAAAAAAAAACAAAAACTCTTTTGGCTGCAATTCCACTTCATATAAAAGGAGTGTTATACTGTACGTAATTCTTCAATAATGGAAATGGTTCTACAGTTGGCTCCAAAACAGGACATCTTGGAATCACTTGTCCTGGTGTCAACTGTCACTTCCTGTCTTAAAGCAAATAGCAAACAAGATGCTGGACTGGTATATTTCTTAAATTTTCCAGAAAAGGGGGTGGAATCACTGCTTGAGCCTAATGGCTTAGGTTAGGTAGCTCTTCTGCAGGAATCAGGTGACCTCTTCGGTTAGGCAGCTCTTCGGCAGGAATCAGGAGACTCCCTAGGGGAGGCTAGGACCCGAATCGAGAAATCTAAATGTTATGGGTAGAATGAGAGTGCCAGACCAAGAGAAATTTTGAGTCCAAAATATTTTAATCACTCAACTGATAAAAACAACAGTAAATAGCCAACATATTTCGGGTGCTACAATATCCTCCTTCATCTGGGGTTTTGGATGGACCCAAATGATGGCTTCTAAGCTGACTGCGAGATGAAAAGACCAATTGGTCAGTGATGCCAGCAACGACAGCCAAAATGCAAAGAAAACCATGACACAAAAAAGCAACTAAAAAACTGCTACTAGATATTATATAGTTTATCTACACTATAAAATATGAAGCTCTACTCTAAAGTCTACAAGTCAGAGATTTGCAAACTACAACTTGCTATAACCAGTCTGTAATGATAAACAAATAAACACATAAGCGCCAGCAGCATGAGTCAGTGGTGAGAGAAAGATCTTCAGTGTAATACACTTTCAGGGCTGCTCTCGCTGCTTAGGGAAACCACATAACTGAAATATAAAACACAGAGAGCGCCTCCATCGTGTAAAACATAATTGCAGACTAAGGGGTCTATTCATGAAGCTGCCGAAGGATCTAGCCGTAGCTTCGGCCGATCCTTCGGCTAGCTTCGGCCCCAGTACCCCTTCGGTTCAGTAGAACCGAAGGGGTGCTGCACGGGCTATTCACAATAGCCCATACAGCAAATATAAAACACAGAGAGCACCTCCATCATGTCAACCAAGAAGGACTGAAAGCCGGCTGGCTAAGTCTGTTTTACATGATCTGTTCATGCCTGTTATTTATCTCCCTTTGTGAGTACAATTACAACTGTTTTTTATTCTTTTTTATTAAAAGGTTTTACACGATGGAGGCGCTCTCTGTGTTTTATATTTTAGTCTGCAATAATGTTTTATTTTTACCCGGACCGCACCAGGCTGAAATAAGATGAAGGGTGTCTGCTATGGGTTCCAGATCCTTGCCCCTTATCGCTACTTTTTGCTGCGCTTTATTGACTAATCCCATTTGTGTCATTTGTACATTTTATAATGACATATCCATCCAATTGTACAATCATAATCTAAAACTACTTTCTAAACACAGGTGTGTGGAAGACTGTGTCCATTGTTTCTGGTTCTTGCATAACATCTGGAAATGTAAAGGCAGTAAATAGATTTCTTTAGTTCATCAATGCCGTGGAGAATTTGTAAAAGTGGAGTATGCACAAACACGATAAAATCTGTTCCAGGGAGACCCCTGGCTATTTACGAATTGACAGTTTCTCTCTGTCACTGCAGGGAGAAAATTTCCATCACAAGTTCATGACCTTCCGTAGAAAGGTTTTTAAGATGTTCTCCTTTTTTTCCCTGGGAGGTTTATTTCGCTGAGAGCTAGAAATTGTAATTTATTTTAGAAAGCAATGTAATATTAAATTGTTGGAGAGTCCGGTCATGTGGTAAAAGTTCTGGCAGAGCTTAAAAGTTTTATAATGCGTTAATTTGATAATATATTTCAGTAACTAACAAAATTGCCACATGTATTTTTTTTAATGGAAGTAGCATGCAATCTATCAAGAGCCCTGTAAATTAGTTATGTAAGACTTAAAGCTAAGCTCCAGCTCAGTATCCATGACATACAGAATAAGAAGCCATGGGATAACTCAGCCAACCAGACTTCACCTAAACCCAAAATTTCACTATGGGTGGGCATACTTGTGAATGGTACTACATATTTGTATAAAATAGTTATATTGTATATTTATGCATTTGTTCTCCTGGAGAATGTACAACTGGAGATGGTACTTTGCAAGCCTATAACAAAGGCCATTGTGTCACCCTGAAAAGTCAACGATGTAAATAGTCTTACCTATGTTCTACTTAGTCTTAGGGTTGCATAGATGGCCCAACAGAGATGCTCTCAAGAAATCATTGAATGATCATTGAATTGTTTTTGAACAGGCAGACCTTCTTGTTAGTTAATGCTGCACAGTAGTTATTTTTTCTTAATATTATTTATTTACCTTTTCTTAATACTAATTTTTTACCTAATATAGCCATATAAAGTAAATTACATCAGTATAAGGCCCAGGTATTTTAGATTGTAAGGCCTCACGGGCAGGGCCATCCTTACCATCTTGTCTTGAATTGTATTGTGACTGTAATGGCTTCCTTATATTGTAAAGCGCTGTGCAAACTATTGGCGCTATATAAATCCAGTATAATAATAATAGCAATTACCTAAAAGTCATCTTTTGCATATTGTTATGGTAAGATGTCCAGTATGTGCTGACAACATATGTTTTTAGCTCCAGTCTTGCTTTACCAAAACAAAACAAATCTGCTGCATCTTGGAGATCCAGCCCTCAACCACACACCTTAAAGCTACAAGCCCAATCCTAGACAAAACTTTAAATTTTGTTTTGGATAGAGTGGAGGAAGGGTCATACACTTGAGGGCCAAATGTTTGTGGATGCCTCTCAAAATGATTGAATTCAGATGTTTCCATTGAAAGATACTGTTAATGCTAAAGCATGCAAAAACATTTTAGATGATTTTGGGCATTCAGCCTTGTGACAACCAGTAGATGGCCTCACAGGTGTTTTTTTGGCAGATGGGTCACAAATTCTCTAAATGTTGTGGTAAGTGTTCCCAAAAGAGTGGAGGCTGCAGTAGCCCCAAAAGGGGTGGGGAGCAAATCCATATTATTACCATGATTTTGGATGTCTAACAAGCTCATGTAGCTGTGATGGTCAGGTGTCTGCATACTTTTGGTTCTATAGTGTATATGCATTAGCTCATTGCCTCTAGTTCAACTTCAAGAAGGCAGTACTGTGGGTATAGTACTATAGACATACAGCTATAATTGCTTCTTTTGGATCCGCTTTACTCTAAGGCCCCATTCACACCAGGGCGGTTGTGGATCAGCGCAGATTTTAAAAGGGTGGTTTCGGGTGTTTTAATTGTGTTTCAGTGCTGAAACCCAATAAAAAATGCCCAAAACCGTGCTTAACAGCACGTTTCCATTGAAAGCAGTATGGAAACCACACTGATCAGTGCGGCAAAAAAAGGGTCAGGGAACAATTCGGGCGGGAGGCGGTTCAGATTGCGCGGAGCCACACGGTCACATGAATGGTCCCCATAGCAGGGTATGGGATCATTCATGTCGGCGGATCCGTGCGGCCGATCCGCCCTGGTGTGAACGGGGGCCTAAAGTTTTTTTGTTCCTCCAGCCTGAATCCACAAAAGCCCTGATTGCCATATCTTGTACATTTAGTATATAGATGAGCTATAAACTAGTTGTTCTAGGTGCACAGTGGGCCAAAGGGACATAACAGAATGATTTCAATAACACTGCTTCCTAGTTTAAGATGTAAGGGGACAGTGCTGCACTTAACATCACTTTACTTGAGGGCTTTTTGGTTCCTTTTAGCCCCCTAATCATAATTTTACTTATTATACTGTCTTGTCGGATATTCAAGAGTATCTATGATATATCTTTGGATAAAGGAAAAACTGTAGTTAGTGAATGATATTCTTGTTGCAGTAATGGCAATAGTTGCAAAGACTTTTAGGCTTATATTTGCTGTTAAAGTTCAGCTAACCCTGGAGATTTTCAGAAATGTAATTATAGTGGACGCAAGAATTGGAATATGCGAGGTTCTTTATTTCAAGTGAACACTTGATGAGGAAACCCTAATCATCTCCACAGAGAGGCTGCACTTTTACAGGTCAATTATAAGAGCAACACATAAGTGCAAATTATAATTGTTGGAAATTGACAGTTTCATAAGCCAGTGCGGTTATTAATGGAAATTTAGAGGTAAGTGTCTCCAGGTACATTATTATGTTTTTCATGGGCAATAACTTGGCTTCAGTGCACTTTTGAGTGTATTTACAGTACCTATATACATTAGAATATTGATGTCATATTTTTGAGATTTCAAAGACACCCTTTGCCGGAGATGTACAGGCGAAAAAAGCTAATGGCCAGGTTGAATTTTTTGTTGATAACATATTGTATTGCATGATATGATCTGCTCTAGAGTATCTGTAGTACATGTATGCTACATTATACTACTACTATATGACCAAAACTTTGTGGACATTATATCTATTGAGCTTGTTGGACATCTCATCTTAAACCATCGGCGTTAATATAGAGCTGCCTTTCCTTCCCTCGCAATTATAAAACCTCCACTGTTCTGGTAAGGCTTTACTGAAGATTTTTGAGTGGGTCTGTGGAAATTTGCGCCCCTAAAAGCTAAAAGAGCATTTTAAGGTCAGGTACTGATGTATATCTTTCCTTGAGAAAGTGTTACTTCAGAGTCCATTCAATTTTGATCATGTGATCAAAAGGTTCGAAAAGTTGGTCATGTGATCTCAGATTATAATGACCATAATTTTCACTTACATATATATTATTACCATTTATATATTGTACGAATATTTTGTCCTTTGTAATGTAGTTTTGATGTAGATATCTGCAAGTGATAAAAGCTAAGTGCGATCTGTTTTCATTTTTTTATTTTTATTTCCTTTTTCGGCTGCTGCATTGTAACTAGAATATAGTTGCCCTTCACAGCACCCTATTGCTAGCGATGGCATGTGAGATTAGTTGGCTGACATTGAGTAAAAGACATCTGATAAGCTCAAGTAAGCAACTACGCTTCACAAAGTGACAGCGTATTTTGTATACATTGGACTAGGGATGTCCCGATACCGATGCTAGCATTGGAATCGGGCCCGATACAGGGCATTTTGACAAGTACTTGTACTTGTCAAAATGCCCCAATCCATAGTACATAACATGTAGTTGTACTATGGATCATTTAAAGTCACCTGTCCCTTTAAGAAAAAGTATCGGTAATTGGTATCGGCAAGTACATGAGGGGATGTACTTGTACTTGTACTTGGGCCTGAAAAAGTGGCATCGGGACATCCCTACATTGGACAGTCAGTATGTTAAACAGATATACTACACCATCCTCCACACCTCCTCTACCCCGTAATGTTTCTCTAAGGACCTAGCCTTGACTCTAGATTACAAGAGGCAAAATTCACTGTGGTGTTTTGTTATTTTCATGTGTTGTTATTATTATTAATGTTATTTAATAATCAAAAGTACATCTTTAAATATATTTTTCTATCACAACACTTTATATGTACAAAGATTTACTGCATGGGTTACCATGTCTTAAAATATTACTAGCCCTATGTTTTTGATAGCTGTAATTCCACTGAGGTGTCTATTAGGAGGAGGGAACAGTCAAAGGAGCCACCTGAGGTTTTGAAGAAAGATAACAGAAGCCACTGTAAGGTGCAATATTAATACAATTGGCTGCACAAGAGAAAAACAGCTGTGTGAATTAAAATTTTTGTTCAATTATTATGAAATGGGACATGGGACATTTCTGCTAAATGTGTTGTCAATAAAAAAGCAAATAAAGTTGTTTTTTTGGGTGGTTTTAAAGGTACATGTACATCACATTGCCCAGCTTAATTAACTGTATCATTCAAATCATTAATCATATCTTTGTTTCTCTTGAAAAGGAAAGGAAATATTGGCCAAAGTTTCAGAAAAAAATATTTTTGTGGGATGTAAATACGGCCAGTAGTGTTTGACCTTTTTGAATGATTTTAAAAAACCCTGTTGCAGCATGAGATCAGTGTTGGGTACATTGTTTTTCTCTGCATCAGTACAAATGACCTGCATTTTCAGACACAGCTTCCAGTTCACCTGTCAATGACCTGTCATAAGGCCTCCAGACATATTACTGTAGATCAATTACGTGTTCAGTCCTATGGGGTTTTTTTGGGGCCTGCTTTTTTTGTCATATCAGTCAGACTAAATAACAAGTCCTCCATGCTGTATTGTAAAATAATAACTTGAACAATTTTTCATTTTGATCATATCTTCCATATATTTTTTATTTCAATTGATGTTTTCAATTTTGTTCAGAAACATTCCACTGGAAACAAAATTTTTGAGGAACGCTTTAGACATTGTAGATAAAATATATCTTCAACACTTATAACACATTTTAGGATTCTAGGAGTTGATGTTCTTGCCATAACTCTGGTTGTTATACCCAGGTCCACATTTGTCATATTTGTCTCAACGTGATACTAAACTCAGGAGGTAAATCTTTCAAATGCATTCACGTACCTTAACTATGTCTCTTATTTATCCACTCAGCTGTAGATCCTCAAATCATCTCTGAATTCATGCAGACACTGTCCTTCCTTCTGCAGGGTGGCTACTTTTTGATTAAAAGTATGGCTTATTATAAAATCATGATTATTAATTAAAATCTTTAACCATATTGCAGATACTCGGAGCTGCTGGAAAGGCTTTAAGCTTTGTGGTAACAAACGTTGCATCTCCAACAGTAAAGTATGCAATGACAAAGATGACTGTGGAGACAACACGGATGAGTTAGACTGCAAAGGTAAGCTACGGTGAACTTTTTTTCTAATTTGACTGATTGCCCAGACAAATGACCGCATTCTAGAGTGTAATTGTTTAGAAAATGAGAAGAATGTGGATTGGTGGTGGAAGCAGAAGACAAGAGTTTGCAAGGTCCCATCTGGATTATATATGTGTTGATTTTCTAAGACGCACCGCTCTCTGGGAGTGTGCTGCATTCAAAACAGGATATTAACTTTGAATGTTTTGCTTTATCTTATCCAAACCTCATCATTCAAAATATTAAAATAGCCTCCAGAGGTCAAGCACAATGTCAGATTTCCTATCAGCTGGAGGAGAAAAAAATCCATATTGGATAGAGAATGATCAAATTGTGTTACTGAAGCCAGATGTGATCAAATTATTTTTTATAAAAAATACAGCAGCAGCAGCAATGGCAGTTCAAGGCGTCAGTCTTGTATTGATGCAAGCCTGATATGAATTTTCTGTGCAGAAATTGTTTTAGTTACAGCGGGATAGTCAGGGATATGTCACATGATCACACATAGGGTGGGGGGGCTGCAATGCTCTTGAAGGGAAACTAGCATGTTTACAGCTCACCCCAGTCATGCGTCCCCGCAATCGATATTCGGTGCACGGATTACTCTCTTCCGGAGTAATAAGCTCAAAAACTGTGGAACCAGCACACGATGATCTTCCAAAGAAATTCAAACTTTATTCCACATGAATCTATACAAAGCACAACCTCTGACGCGTTTCTGCCTTACTCTGCCTTAGTCATGGTTATAAGTGGATGTAGGATATCGGGAGCAAAAAGGATGAGAAGAAGGTGGGAATACTAGTTTATGAAAAGCAGCCATGTAATTTGTTTAGGATACATAGGGGACAGCCAGTCAGCCTATGGCAACCAATCAGCTTTTCTCTTCAGTCTGTTCAGTTAAGCTTTGAAAATGAAAGTGAAATGCTGATTGGTTGCCTTGATCAACTGTTCCAGATTCTGTCTGCTCCAGTTTGTATCTATTTCCCCCATAGTCCTTTAGCAAATGAAATGTCATCAAGTTAAGGTTAAGGTCTACTTTTAGATTTCTCTAAAATATGTACGTGAAAGCAATGAGCATCATGTATATAATCTCATCAATGTTTGTAAGGGCCTGTTCATGCAATGAGTGTTCCACATTGCACATGTTTCTTTCAAATGACGCACATTTATAATGAATGGGCTGCAACGCACTTCAGCTTTCTGCTGCAATGCAGCACGTGTGTTTTTTTTAGGTGCATTGGGGTGCCATTCACATTGAATGGCACTGCAGCACACCAACGCACTTAACGCGTTGAGCTAATGTGGGTGTTACCTAGTGAAAGGTCCCTTAATTTTTTTTTAAATACATAGCTTCCATGTATATATTATAATTATATAGGCAAATAGTCATAGCCATATTCCTTCATTACAGGCAGACTTTCTTGTTAGTTAATGCTGCACAGTAGTTACTTTTTCTTAATACTAATTTTTTACCTTTTCTTAATACTAATTTTTTTACCTAATATAGCCATATAAAGTAAATTACATCAGTATGAGGCCCAGGTATTTTAGATTGTAAGCCCTCACGGGCCGGGCCCTCCTTACCATCTTGTCTTGAATTGTATTGTGACTGTAATGGCTTCCTTATATTGTAAACCAGCAGACCTGGATCATTTTATTTTAGTTGTGTATAGAATTTTGAAGGCTTAGAATATTCCTGTCAGGTTTTTATTGCTCATGTAGTGAGCAAGAGCACCAAACACATGAGACCAGAAATGTATTTTAGACTATATTAGCGCTGAATCTCTGTATAGAGCAAATGTGTAGTGGCTGCACAGCTCCTCTATACAGAGATTCATCACTAATATCTTATATTACCCTAGTTCTATGTAAATGATCCAGTTTTAGTGTCAAAGAGTTATAAGACTTTGTAAAAAAGCCTGATGAAGGGGGGATTTTTGACACTCAATACACATTGGCTGTTTTCCTTGACCTTTGTAATACTTGTGAATGAATACAATACATGTCTGGACTCTTGATACATATGTTTGGAGCCATTTCTGGTTCGATGTGGATTTCTTAAAGAAAAGAAAAATGAACTGCAAGGGTTAACTTTCCATTTTCTCTAGGGGTTCAAATGCAGAGTATATACTCACCTGTTTCCTTGATCCCATCTTGCAGTACAGGGGGTAGACCATTGCAAGGGTTTATTTTTCTAAAACCAGGATTTCTTCTTTAAGCCGGATGACCTCCATATGGAAAGGCTTTGTGGAAAGCTGCACTGCTTAGGCATTTTGGGTCTTATAAAAAACTGCTTATCTGTGAACAACAAAGTACTGGGTCCAGTCCTTGCTTCTGCTTCTATTTGAGGTTTTTATTGCTGTCTGGCTCTACGCAGGGGGGAGATTTACCCCCCTCTGTTTGTTCTGTTGGCTGTTGTCTCCGGTACAGAAAGATATGATGGGAACTTCAATTTTTCTTGTTGTCACAGAAACAAGAGGTGAAGTAAATCTTCCAGTGGGTAAAGTTTTGGCTTAACATTTACTTTAAGGGCTCATGTCAAGGGGATTGTTTTCTTACATTTGATGTGCATTTGGAAAGCGTGTCAATGGCAGGGCCACAGAATCCCTTTTGATTTTGTTTTTCATTTACGAGTACACATGGCAGTTTAGAGATCACATTTGACCTGCTTTGCATTGTGCTATGTGTTTTGGGCATAGCATGTCCTATTGAAGAGCATTTAAATTGCAGTCAAGGCAGGTCACACAGCCTTTTCTTGTTAAACATAGCTTTTGACTTGAGTGACCAGTGACATGAGCCCTAAAGCTATTAGTTATCCCCTGCATGTTTTTAATAGCTTCTAAATAAGGTGACTTTAACATAACATTCAGGAGACACAACTGTTTACTATGTGCTCTTATAGAGGAAGAGTATGTTTTTTTACCAAATCCGTAAGGTAACTTCATTCCATTAATTTTAAAAGGAATGTCACCTTCCCCCAAAGAATTAAAGTTCATGTTCCCTTCTTTTTTGCTGTTTACATGCTGAATAAATATATTTTAAAGCCCAGCGGATTGAGCATTGTCCTTTTCTCTTACACCTCTCTCCTACTCCAGGTCCCACGTTGCCATCTTCTTCTTTAACACCATCAGGGTGCCACCTGTCTCTTCCTGGTTCTTGCAGCTGGCCCCTAATGTGGTGCCTGATACATCTTACTGTGTTGTTGGGAAGTCTGCAGCCTCCTGGGATATGCGATGTTGGCATTCTAGGGGGCTGCAGGGGAAGCACAGTGGTGTAGTGGTTAGAGCTTCCGGCTTGCAGCACTAGAGGTCCCTGGTCTGAATTGGCCATTTTATGTATGCATGTGAGATAGGGACCTTAGGTTGTAAGCTCCATGAGGGCAGGGACAGATTGTTAATGTGCACTATAAAGTGCTGTGTAAACTGTTGGTGCTATATAAAGTACCTGTAATTAATAATAAGGTGGAAACATCATTTTTGCCTAGGCAAGAATGGAGGCAGGGGGTGTTTGGCCATTTTTTTTAAAAAGGTAAATATAATCAAAAAAAATTAAAATCTGCTGTTTTATATTGTGGGATTGAAATGCTGGACAGTGCATTTTTTGAGCGACTGTTTTAAGTAAAATCATTTCCATGCACATGGTTCACAGCATATATCAAGAGTTGATTACAAGCCTACATCAACCAGTTATCTCTGACCAAATAAATTGGTCCGAGTTGAAACTCAACTTAGATATAAAGTCAAGAGGCAGTCAAAAAAAATGTATGCTTTCGGTAAGAAACCATGAAATCGCCAAAGTAAATATGGTATACTTTACTTTGAATCCTGTGTTTTGTTAATGTTTGTTACAATGTAGCATTTGACATTTATCTACCTGGGAAATTATAAGGTTTAAATTCAGCTTCTGCCTTAGCTGCAGGAGATGCAGACTTTCCTCTTATAATAATCATAATTCTGGACTATTTCCTCCACAATCTGGATTTGATTTCTGTGTGTGAATTGAAAAAGTATATGATTGTTTTGTTTAATCATTGCCTTTTGAGTATTGCACACATTTGGTCTCAAAGCCTGCAGTGCATTACTAATGCTTGCTGGTACAGATAATTAGCTCAGTGCTAAGTTCAGATTGAAACTGTAGAGTTATCTTATCTTGCAAGGTGACTCCAGGTCAATAAAGCAGGGACCTAAAGGTACTTGTTCATATCTTATTTTTTTCTTACAATTTCTTATTTTTTTCTTACAAACCGTTGTGACTCTGTTAGTCAAATATTAACTCTAGTTTTCATTGTTGATGCTTTGTTCACTTTCCGCTTACATTCCCCTACTGGCCACTAAATGCGAAGGGCAGCCACACTGGTCAATAGCTGTGGTCAGTATTTGCATAATAGAGCACTTGGGTTTTTGGAAAGCCTCAAGCCTCTGAAGATATACTGAAGATGTGAACAAGTGCCTGGAGAAGCTTGGTCTAGACTTGGGGCCAGTGTACAAGCCAAAGGGAGCTCATAAATTCACTTTATGGAAATAGAAATCCAGGCAAATAAACATAAATATACATTTGAAGTCTGAACTGCTTTAGAGCACAAAAGTACTCAATAAGTCCTTTGATACCTGAATACTGTATACCTGCATACTCGCTGGACTACATATCAACAGTATGTTGATGCTCTTTCATAACTCATAACTCAGAAGTTGACCCTAGCATTACTCAATGAATTAAACAGCCATATAACACTTGTATCTTGATAAATGCAGAGCCCCACGTTTGTTTTTTAACTGTCTGCACTTCAGTTGTCCAGCAATCAGCATCTTAAACTGCCAACTATTCACCAATGACACCATGCAACTCATGGTGTTGCTCAGCTCCCCTCATGCTATCTACATCCTGCGATTGCAAAGTTTAACTGAAAACTGCTTGAACAAGCTTCCTCTGTGCCTTAGGCACATAAGGGATGCTGTGCACGACCATGAGTTGAATGGGGTGGTAGGTGATAGCCAACAGTTCTAATTGCTGCATGGACAGAAGTCAGATACATGTATTAAAGTGCATGTTGTATATTGTTGTTTAATGTTTTTTGAGTAATTCTAGGGTCATGCAGCTAAGCTCTGATTAGCTTACAGTAGTGCCCCTCCCTCATTCGGATTGCTGTATGAGAGCCTGAAATCAAGGGGCATTCATTTTTAAAGGAAACTATAACTACTGACTTACAGGAAGGGCAAGCATAGGGACAATGTTCCTTAGTGTGCTGCAGCTTCTCCACAGTGCAATTAACAAGCTGGGGACTGGGGTAACCAACCCATATTGCTTGTGTTTGATAGAGGAAAGTGTTGGTTGTGCATTGTGGTCGTATGTGTGCATCACAAAACTCTCTGGTGAATCACACATACTTTACATATACTGTAGGTAAAATAGTTCACTTATAAGTATTTCAGGCGCACAATTACCAGTTTGACTAACAGTCAGCTTTAAAGTAGATTTACGGCAATTAAATCTAAAGTAATAAATACCTGACAAGGGTTCTAACTGTTCCCTGCTCTATCCATATCTAAAAAAATGCAATTGAAATCCATTTGCATTTGTGTATCATGTCTTTTCTTTGACACATTTGTCCAGTTTCTACGTGTGCGTCCACGGAGTTCCGCTGCACAGATGGGACCTGCATCACTAAATCTGCCCGGTGCAACCAGATGATTGACTGTTCAGATGCTTCTGATGAAAAAAACTGCAGTAAGTGAAAAATATTTGCATTTGGACTGTGTCTGAATGGATAGTTGTTGAACTGTTGTGTAGTGTTCCTCAGATACTGTGCATGTTCAAACATGGTTAAATGATTGATCTGCCCTATACTTTTGGTTGGGTAGCCTACCTGCCTTTCCTAGTACAGCCCAAATAGGAGTGCAACCAACTGGCTCTTTTGTGGTAGGGACAGATTTGTGTGGGCAAACCATGGGACCACTGTGATGGGTTAACATAGCATGTTAAAAGGTGGGTGTTCCTAAAGGGCATAATTTATTGTGACCCACATTTTCACATCTTCGAGCATTACATTTTTTCCATTTTGTCACATGACATCTCAGAGCCACAAAGGAAGTTGGTGCTGGAAGACTTTCATCAGATACTGTGATTGCATATCTGAACTGGTAGCAGGTCCCCATGTTACTGACTGTGTGTAATGATCTGATATCGTATTCTCAGTCCATCAGACCAACCTATCTTATACGTATTGACATGGGGAGGTGGGCGCAAATGCCATCCTGGCCCCATGCTCAGTCCTCCTCTATCTTCAGCATATTCATTTTTCAATGCTGACATTTCAGTTTTGGGCAAAGCTTGCTCTAAGCTGCTTATGTCTTGTTATTTAAATTTTCCCAAGGACTATACTTACCTTGTCCAGGGAGTGGCTACAAGTATCTGTGTTTTCTAAATGACAATTTGAGGAAAGAGGAATATCTGGGGGTGTTCATAGACTTTAAGGTGCACTGTCTGGGGGAAAGTGAGTTGGGAACACCCCCCAAAGAGAAGAGATAAAAGTGCACAGGGACAGTCCTTCTATGTCTTTGCAAGACCCACCATATACTGCTTATGGACCATTGTAAGCAAAGGCGAATAGCAAGAAAGCCAAACAGCAAAATGTTTTGCTTTAAAATTATTATTTCTGTTGGATTATAGTGTATGCTCAAATCTTTACTTAGCTTTCAAGCTGTATTGTTACACCTACATTATTTTTGTATATTACCCTTTACTGAAACCAAATAAGACATAGACAATCTGTGACCACATCAATGCGTGGAGCTCGATGGGCTGGATTTTTTGTCAGCCCACAAATGGCTCCTGAACTGTTTCTGTAACAGATACACTTTATATTAAAGTATGACTTTTTTAAAAAAAGGTGAATATGTTTCTGTTCATGTGCAGACAATACAGACTGTGCTCATTATTACAAGCTTGGAGTGAAAAAGACTGGATTTATACCCTGCAATTCTACCTCGCTGTGCATCCTGCCAGAATGGATCTGTGATGGCTCAAACGACTGTGGGGACTATTCAGATGAATTAAAATGCCCAGGTAATTTCCAGAACGTGTCTCTCCTGATGTCTGCTCTGTAATGTCATAATATTGGAGAGTCATAAACCTGCTGAATGTAGCAAGTTACAGAATTAACAGACATTGCATGGAAGTCTGCCATAGTCAGAGAAAATAAAATTGTTGTAATTGTTTTTTTCATGTCTGCAACATTTTTTTTGTCAGTGTAATGGAAATTAATAAACTTGCAATGTGCTGGAATAGAATGCATGCTATTCAGCAATAAGCTCTCAATTGTATTCACAAGGAAGATCTTACATATTAGAATATTTAACAGCACTGTGTGAAAACTGGGTATACAATACACCCACAATGCTCCTTGTAGGTAGAGGTTATGACCCTAGCCTTTAGCCCATAAACATGTTTAATAATAGGTCAACGTGATTTGGCGGCAGACACAACCACCTTGCTCAGGACTTGGAAAGGATGAAAACAAAGGATTGGTCAGGGCAAAAACTCAGAATTTGGATCTTATTACAGATATGGGATGTTTTCCCAAATTAGTAGAATGCAGGCAGTAGTTAAACTAAGATCCCTTAACTACCCTCTTTCCTAGCTTCCCATAGTTTTTTATATTTGTCTGTTGATCCATGTGGAGTGAACATAGGAAGCTGGTTTACACCTCTCACCGTGCATGATGTATAATTCTCCCTTGATTCAACATTTTTGCTATTTACCTTAACCCTGTAACTCTACACCTACCCTTTCACTTAGCTCTATCCTTACCCTTTGTTCGTAGGCTACACGCTGTAACCCTATCCATTAGACTTAAAGGAGAACTATGAGATGAGTGATTTCCACTCACCTCATAGTTCTAGCCGACCTGTGACAATGAGACTGTCATAGGTCGGCTCAGTAGATCGGGAGGTGAGCGAACACATACCGGGTTCGGTCACCTCTCGATCCTGTCATTCCCCTCTCCCCGCTCCGATCTGCCAGTGCTGACTGGCGGAACGGACGGGGGAGGGGGTGGCTACAGCTGGTTCTGCCTCTAGATTGGCAGAGCCAGCTGTCACTCAAACAGCTGGGCGGATCCCGTCATCTAAGTCGGGATCCGCTCCGGCTGCAGCGTCTCAGTATACCGCGAGCTGTAGATCGCGGTATACTGAGCTTAGGGTAACGGGAGGACGCTAGTTTGTGCCCTCCCGTTACCCTAAGGAGAACTATGGGGAAAAACACTGACCCCCATAGTTCTCCTTTAACCCTGTACCCCAATTCTTATCCTATGCCCTTAGCTTTAATCCTATAACCCTATTTATACCCTTTGCCCTAACCCTGCAACCCTACCCACTCCTTTGCTCTTAACCTAAACTCTGTAACCCTATCCTTACCCTTTGTCTTTAGCCTTAACTCTGTAACCTTATCATTTCCCATAACTTAGCTCCTAATTCTAAATAATCCCCTAAAGATCAAAAAAGACCTTGTTTGGCTTCAAGAGCACACAATACCAAAACACCATTGAGAGCGCAATACAAAAAAAACTGATTGGTATGGACAACATTTTATTTATGGCAAGCAATTTATTATGTGATTTCTTCATGCTGATATGTGCTATAGTCATTCATGTGAAGCGTGACTGATAATGAAGAGTATGAATAATAATAAACATGTGAGTTTTTAGAAGGGTTTTTACCCAATCTTATGAAGATCATTATGTTTTTTGTTTTTTTAGCAAAAAGCAAACACCAGTGTGAAGAGAATTACTTTGCGTGTCGCAGTGGGAGATGCATTTTGAATACTTGGGTTTGTGATGGTCAGAAGGACTGTGAAGATGGCACTGATGAGATACACTGTGGTGAGTTTGCTTCTGTTTTGTTTAACCCCTTCATGACTGAGGCCCTTTTTCCCATTTTTGCACCCATGTTATATTCCACATTTTAGGATTATAAGCTTATTGGCAGTGTCTGGTGGGGTCATGCGTTTGGTCCACCCGTGTGGGTACCTGCGTGCGGTGTGAGGACACCCGCTCACGGTACCCTGATAATACCCATTTGCATATCAGCGTTGGCTTTTGCTTTTTCCTTATATTACATTAACCAAATGTCTTTTTTGTTACCTCTTATCAGCATTAGAGTGAGGTAAAAAAGGAGGTGCTGCCATCAGTGGAAAGTGATTATTCCAATACAGGAAGTTCTTGATAAGAACCATTTAAATTTTTTGGCCGGGAGCTGGGGTTGTAATAGTGTGATTGGGTCCCTACCATAATCCTCAGTGTCTTCTACTCTTTTATCACAGAACAACACAGACACCGGCACTACAAGTAATGAATCAATGGTGTCTGTTTATTGACGCTTTTGATGCATCGTGCCATGTTTCATGTGTCAATAAACAGACGCCAGTGATTCATTACTTGGAGTGTTGGTGTTTATGTTGTTCTGTGGTTATAGACGGTGGCCATCCGTCGACAGCCTCAGCACCCATTTTTACACTATGGAACAGCGGTTTTGAGTGCGATGGGTTCATGGACTAAATCCTACTCTTTTTTTTAACCATAGTTTTTTTTATTCAGGCTTATCACAATACAGGCGATGGAATGGAAACAGTAGTCAAAAAACCCATATATATATATAAGAAGAAGATGTAGCTAGAGCGGACATAAAGTAGAAACATGGCCAAGGCCCTACAATTGCAGAGGTGTATCATATAATTACATGCCTGACCAATGAGCTTTGTGGGCTCAAGCAATACAGTACAATACAATTAAGTCACATAGCACACAATATAGATATATAGGATCTCTCGTACTCTTGGCGTGCAGGACCGCGACAGAACATGGGTCAGTAGGAGTTACATAGCCTTTGGGTAAATACTACTCTTTTATCAGCCACCTGTTTGTTGTTTCACTAAATGCAGCTGTCAGGTAAGAGGGTGAACATAGGGTGGGAAAACGAAAAGCCACATGGCTGTTTGCAGTGATGTGCTCTGCCCCTTATGCAAATGTAGGAGCATAACAAATAACGCACTAACAGGGGGGTGTGGAAAGGCTATGATTTCTGAGCTGTGCAGAAAGCAGGGATCAAGCCAAGAATTCATAGAGAATCCTTGATGCTGATGCTTTGGCTGCACGGTAGCTGGAAAAACAATAAGAAAGCCACAAGACACTAGGGGTTAATCTCTCCTGGAATCCTTCCATGGGTAAATAGGTTGCACTGTGTTCACGATAGAGCTTTTCCTATTGAATCTCATATTAATGCAAAGGATATTAGTTTATGAAAAGAGTACGTGATGGAATAGTGAGGGCTTTCTAAGATGAAGGCTGCTCTCAATTATATATTTTACAGTAGAGTGATTATATTAACAAGCACAGTGTCACACTACATTGACAGAAATTCAATGGTAAATGTTTTCCATTAGGCACTTCCTGTTCCTGGAGTCAGTTTGCCTGCTCTAAAGACAAGTGTATATCCAAACAGTGGATGTGTGATGGGGAGGATGATTGCGGTGACGGTTCTGACGAAAGTGATGCCATATGTGGTATGTATATTTGTCTGTATTGTATCCTGTAATAAAAAAACATGTACATTGAAAGTGAACCTTTTGGCAATAAGAGGAATTAAATGTAGGAACTTATTAAATGTATGTATGAACAGAGGTTTGCTTCAGTGAAAATGGGTAAGTCAACACAGTCTGTAGATACAGGGAAATAAGCAGCTGAAATTATATGTAAATCTCAACATTTTCTATAAATGTCAATTTGAGCCTCCTTATTGGCAAATGAGACCACCCCTCATCCAACTTGAGATGGGTTGACACTTGCATTTAACTTTGACTGCCTCTGCCTCTAGATGTACGTTACTTCCAGTATGCAATTGTTTCATCATATGCTCAAATTAGTTTATGGCATATTCACACCTAGTGAATGATGCAAATCATGCAGGGAAATGTGCAGTGTCAATGCATTGCTGTGTGTTGTGTTAGGACAGCACATGCATTCGGAATAAACCATCTATGACTAAGAATACACTGAAAATTGGACATGCACCAATTTTCAGTGCAACACACGCAATGCACAGAATGCTTAAATATTTGCATTGTGTTGTGCTCCAACACAATTGTGTTTTACTGTGCAGCACAGGTACATTCAATGTGAATGGCAGAGCAATCCACACTTGTGAGTCACGCATTTCTGCACTTTGTAGTGATGTGCAGTGCAGCATGTCACTGTAATATACTAATGTAAATGGGCCCTTAAGGTATAATAATTGATCTTAATTTGTCCTTGTTTTAATCCTCAAATATGTAAAGTAAACCTTTGTAGTAACCTTCCCTCATTTCTTATCACCATGACAGAAAATGAGGAGAAACGCTAATATTTGTTACTAGAAAAAAGAAATCAACAGGAACCTTCAGACAGGGACACTTATCTTATGGCAGCCGTTCTATGTAGAACTTCCCATCGCTTTGTGGATATTCATTACCTCCTATTGTGTCAATAGGACGGGGAGGGAGGATACATTTCCCCAACGGTCGTTAAGAAGGGGTTCCAACAAATCTATAGATCCTCTTTAATTAGACTTTGTGCAAGAATTTGTGCAAAGAGTTTGAATACAAAATAACCAAATTGCAACTTGCACTGTAGGATTAGATAATGAAAGAATGCTTGCAATAGGCAACCCAGACAGTTCTTTCATGAAGCACTTTGATAAATAAGAGCTGCCATGTCTTATTCTTTACTGATGCCTCAACAACATTTGTGATTTTGTCATTTCAGGTTCTGTGACATGCGCAAGTGACATGTTCAGCTGCCCCGGATCTCACGCCTGTGTCCCTCTTCATTGGCTCTGTGATGGTGAAAGAGACTGTCCCAATGGCAGTGATGAATTGTCCACTGCTGGCTGCGGTAAGCGATGTCTTAAGATATTAACTGTGTTTTAGATCTTATGACATAAGTTCTTTTAACATTAGGCTGTAATAACCATAATGTAATGGTAGTCTGGTGCATCAAAGTGATGTCAGTGACCAGATCACATAAATCTGATTGCGGTGTCTTTTATCTTCTAAGAATGGAAACTTGTATTAGTAAAGCGAGTGACAAGAGATCAGAGGGGTAAGTGTAGAAGAAGAGATGCTGTTTGATGCCATAGAAAGTATTTTTAATAGGGTGACCTTTATATTTAATTGATGGTACAAGAGAAACGTCTTCAATGCCCTCACTTAGGACCAATAAAACCTATTAAATCCTAATTTCTGAAAGCCCTTGTTTTTAAGAGATGAATTAATGTCACTATATTATATACATGTAAAAGTAATTTTGGATTTAGAAGGCAGACTCATGAACAGGTCTGGGACCTGTTGAATTTAAGTCACTTTTAAAACACATTGCCTTCTGATAGCTGAGCTCCAAGCAGATAAAAAGGACACAAGTTATTGAAATGTCTTATTATTGAATACATCATTTAATTTATAATTTTTACATTGTCAGTGTAAGTACCTAAATTTGACTTGGTTTCAGCCTCTTGCAGTCCCTGTACATCAGAGACCAGCAGGGGAGAGGAAGAAACAGCACAGGGAGTCAATCAGGTGTGCGGCAGTGCAAGAAGTATGCCAATAGGAGGAGAGTGCAAAGCCACGGAGAGATGTGCTCATCATCAGTCTGCTGCTTCTCCTTGCACTAGCAATTTACAGGCCCAGATTTGCAGAGAAAGAAGCAACAAAAGGAGCCAATCAGGCTACAGTGACAGCAAGATGTACTTGTTAGTCAGCTGCTTCTCCTCTCATTGTCCAATCACAGACTGGGTGAGAGACAAGACCTGTAAGTGTTACTAAACTGCAGCAGAGAAAAATCACGGGCTGCGCTGTATGGTACAGTTGTGTAAGTCTCAGAACTGGATAGACAGAAATGCAAATCCACTGGCAGGTAAAGCCAAATATGTATTTAACTGTTTGCCTGGAGTTCAGTTTCAGGACCAAGGACAAATGGTCATCCACACTACACCATTTAAAGGAGAATTATAAGGCGAGTGATTTACACTCAGTCTCATAATCTGAGCTGACCTGTGACAATGAAACTGTCACAGGTCAGCTGAGTAGATCGGGAAGTGAGCGAACACATACCGTCGCTCGCTCACTTCTCGATCTATCGCTGCAGAGAGCCGTGACTGTCACTCATGGCTCCCCGCAGGGATCCCCCCCTTCCCTGTCCGATCCTCCAGCGCTGACTGGCGGAATGGATGGGGGAGAGAGCGAGTACAGCTGGCTCTGCCTCTAGATAGTCAGAGCCAGCTGTCACTCACGCAGCTTGGAGGATCCAGACAGCATTGTCGGGATCCGTTCCAGCTGCAGCGTCTCAGTATACTCAGTATACTGTGGTTGGGCCCTCGCGGTCCTCATGTACAAAGCAGGTATATGATGGCATCTGAGAGCTGCAACCGATCGTTCAGTAAATAGGACTGGTCGTATGGAGAAGAGGAGAAGAAAAGCGTTGCGGGTGCAATGGCTTAGATAAGATTTCCACCTTATTCCTATCCCCCTAGACAAGCATTTCTCAAAATATGACGTTTGGCCCATTATGAAATCTATATCAGATCCTTATCCTTGGTAGGGGTCTGATATAGATTTTAATTGGGGACTCAAAGCAAAAACACGAAAAAAGTGGGGTTCCTTTCTTCACGTCAAGAGCCCTCTTCACATCAGAAGTCCCCCTCTTTACACCTGGAGCTCCCTTTCACATCAGAGTCCCCCTTTACACAAGCGTAGGAGAATAAGCCACCAGCACACCAATGATCCACTTCATCATCTCGTCTTTATTTGATGTCAGACAAACATGGCCTCAGATATAGATGCAGCGTTTCGGAAAATTATGTGTTTCCTTCATCAGGAAGCCTGATGTGTGAAAAATTCTGAAGCACCCCTGAGAAACGCAGCCCTAGACAAAAAAAAAACCCAAAACATTTAGGGCCAATCTCTAAACTCACAGAGGCTGGTGTAAGATGCTGGACACAGTGCCGATGATCTGATTTCAGCACACCCTACTGTATACTTTTTTTTGGTAGAACTTTATTGATATGCCCCAATGACATTTCATTCAGTTCTATGGGCACCGCAGGGTGCTCAGCGGTTGATCCGGGTCGCATCATGCTGTGCTGAAAACAAAAGTAAAGCATACAGTACTTTTTTTCTGGGCACATCACGTGTTCCGATCGCAACGTGGTGGTGTGAACCAAGCCCGTCCATGAGAAGGCAAACTTCCTTGGCTTGCGTTGGGGCTGCTCTGGAAACAATAGCCAGCACAGCCTCAATGCATATGGTGTGAATTGGCCCTTAAATTGGAGGTTAAATGGGGGAAGGGGGGCCCACTGCAAGAGTTTTCTGTTGCCCAGAGTTAGGCTTTAAATAACGTTCTTGCTAAAATTTTAATACTTGGAGACTTCAGAGACATACTGACAAATGATGGTCCCCACTGGCGGAACTACCAGGGTTGCAGCGGTCCCAATTGCGACCGGGCCCTGGCGTTCCGCCTGCTGGGGGGCCCAGAGAGGAAGAAGAGGGCCCCCTGAGATCGTGCCACTCCTTCCCCGCTGCTCTGCCACCCGGGGATGGAGAAGCTGACATCCAGTAGTCGCGCAGAATGTGCTGCAGGCACCGCCAGGCAGCACATTCTGCCATGTGAGGACCCTCTCCTCTTAGCCCTGGCCGCCGGGATGAGGAAGGAGGTCTTGCAGGAAAGGGAAGGTGAGTCTGGACCGGGAATGGGGGCCGCGGGGGGTGGTGGGGGGATGCTGGTTGTATTCTGCAGTGCTGGTTTTTTTATTATAATGTATTGCTGGGACTTGTAGTCCCGCATAGCTCGTGGTATTCTGCATTGTTGTATAATCATTATACAGCAATGCAGAATAGCACCAACTATGTAGGACTACAAATCCCAGCAATGCATTATAGTGGGGGGATGCTGGTGGTATTCTGCATAGCTGATTTTTATTATAATGTATTGCTGGGACTTGTAGTCCCACATAGCTGGTGGTATTCTGCATTGCTGTATGATGATTATACAGCAATGCAGAATAGCACCAACTATGTAGGACTACAAGTCACAGCAATGCATTACATTTTTTAAGTAGAGATGTACCACTGCCAATACTAAACATTTTCACGAGTACTCATACTTGTGAGAATGCCCTGATACTAAACGCATATACCGATGTTCTGTCGAGAACGCTGACATAGTCGAATTTGCCGACCTCAGCATCTGCGCTTGCGCACAGACCAGTGTTATTGAGGGAACCGGGATTTATTTACAAAGTATTTAGTTTAAATTGGTAATTGTGACCGTTAATAAGATGCCATCCTTCATTTACTGCCATCCTTCATTTACTGCCATCCATCATTTACTGCCATCCATCATTTACTGCCATGGACGGCATATTATTAACGGTCACCATTAACCAATTCAAATTAATATTTTGTAAATAAATGCCGGTTTCCTCGTTAATCCCATCTGTGCACAAAAGCAGCTTCTCGACAGAACACAGGCACTACATTTTTAAACTGAAGCAGCTGCCTGAGGTCCCGCGCTTGCTGGGGCCCTAGGCAGCCGTCCTGTTAACCGCACAGTACCATGGCGGTGGGGGGTTGGGGGGGCTCTTCATAGTTTCTTGCACCGGGGCACTGAAGGTTCTAGTTACGCCTCTGATGGTCCCCCCAGTTTTGAATATACTGTATGTCTTTATTTAAAATGGTTCTCTTCTTCAATTAATATAAATTCAAAAGAGCCAGTCAACAGTGATCGTTGGCCAAAGCTAAATCTAAAAAATTCTTGTAGTTAAGGAACTGTTGGCATAGATAAATGCGCTATATCGTCTATTTTCCTTTCACCTATAATGTTTGGATGGCATTTTCCCCAGGAGACTTATCAATAAAGGTCGCCAAAGTAATTGGCTTTTATTTTGAGTTTTCCTTTAACAAATGGCCAACACACTTTGCAGTTGCTCTGCTTTATGGTACGTTTGGCGCGCCAGGCCTTCGTTCAGCCATTTCCACGTCCCCAGTCTGTCACATGTTTGAGTGACGGCCTGTGAAATGATACTTTGTTCAGGGAGATGTGTAATCCAGAAGCACCTTCACGCCTGCACACTGCTGCCATAATGAAATGAAACACACTTGACTTGAGATGTGAAACGCGTGTGCCCGTCTGCAGATTAATCTTGGGCTGAATGTCGCCGCATGAGCAGCTTGCTATGTGCTTACACTTTCTAACGGGCTTGGCAGTCACAGTCTGTTTTTTTTTTTTAAACATTCTCCTGCAGAGAGCCGATAGAAAATAACATAATTAGAACGTAACATATGAGCAGATGTGGAGAATAAATGATAATAGAGGATATAAAGGTGGATGCATTAAGTGAGGTTGGCCTAGGAGGGGTCGGATCGGATCTATCCACAGATTGAGGGGGGGTGGGGGGGAGTACAAGACCTGCAAGTGTTACTTACCTAGAGCAGAGAAAAATCAGGTCTCTTTCCCAGAGCTGTATAAAGCTATGGATGAACAGATATGCAAATCCTATTGCAAGTAAAAAAGCTCCCTTACAAGTCTGGAGTTACAGAGCCTTGACTTTTTTTCTGACTTTGAAGTAGTATTAAACTCTCAAACCTTTTTCAATCATTAATCCAGATGAAGCAAATATAGATTACCAAACAAAGTATTTATTTACAAGTTTGCCCAAGCACTTACAGTAATTATCAACAGCTGACTCCAGCTCTCTCAGCTCGACTTCCCTGAACTTCCTGTCCAGTATAAGATCACAAGAGAGAGCACATTCTCCAGCAGCCATCAATCTACTAGCATGAAGAAGAGAGGAGGGGACAGGGAGGACAGGAATGGCTTGCCCTGCTGTCCCTGTGTGTTTGTAGAGACACCCACAGCTTACTAGCACACACAAGGGGGGCTCCATAGGACCCTCCAAGAGAAAGAAGCCACCCTAAAACAGGATTGCAGGACCAGTGCTCAGGGGGCGAGCTGATTCTGCAGTAAACTAAAACTTTTAAACACTAAGAAGCAGTATCCATTGTAAGTGAAGACTGGAAAGAAAACAAACTGTACTGTAACTGTATGTGGCAGTGAATACTTTTTGTTTTGCAACTGGAATGTATTTGGAGGATTTAAACTGATGGTTCAATTTTTACTTTGTAAAAAAAAAGAAATGCATCATTAAAGGGGAGAGTATGCTGGGTCATGGAATACAGGTTTCAATAATACATTACTGTATTTATTTATTTCTTATATGACAGCAAAGCATACATTTTTTTTTTATTTACTGTCACCTTGGCACATGCTCATTTCATTTCTTATGGAGCCAATCACATTTGTGTTCAGTTTATTTCAATTTATTTTGCATAAAAATGTTGGCGGGCACATTCTCTGATGCACAGTGTTTGCCATATTAACAATCAAGTCCCTCAATAACTATTTAGTGCATTAGGTATTTTATATTTATA
>NW_017306416.1:1099163-1108113 GCF_000935625.1 Nanorana parkeri
TATATATATATATACACTATATTGCCAAAAGTATTGGGACACCCCTCCAAATCATTGGATTCCGGTGTTCTGTGAAATGGCCTTGCTACTAAACACTCCACGGTCACCTGTTAGTGGTATTATAACAAAGTGTAAACAACTGGGAACAACAGCAACTCAGCCACGAAGTAGTAGGCCACGTAAAATGACAGAGCGGGGTAAGCGCATGCTGAAGCGCACAGTGCGCAGACTTAAAACAGCACATAAAATAAACATTAAAATAAATCATAAAAAAACCTTCCGTGGTTATCCCTTAAGGGGAAAACCTTCTAAAGTACAGTCGTGGTGGGGAAATTCCCCAACATAGCTCATCAACTGTGCATATCACCATATGGGCATAACATTCCAGGATTAGAGCGCTATAACACTTTAAGAAGGAGGTAGTGCTAACATTATTAACCCAGGTCTCTTTTGGCTCGACAGTGAAGCATAAGTTTGCCCAAAGCTAGGATTCTCCTAAGGAGCCTCTTCGCCTCCCTCCCCATCTCAGACATCCGAGTCCACTGCTGAATCATTGCATTCTAACTAGCTATCCCAAACTTTGTTTAACTTTGCAGGTCATCCTCTATGGGCATACGTGTCCTGATACAGAGGTAGGTTGCCATTTACCAGCTTCTTCCAGAAAGCCAGTGCTGGTGGCTCTGGTTTCTTCCAACACATGGCAATCGCCTTACGGGCATAAAATAACATTACGCCCACCAGCGTACGTTCAGACCTGGTTGGAGCTATATCCTCCACCAGGCCCAGAAGGCACATTCGCGACGACGGGGTAATATATAGAGGTGACTTTATCCATATACTCAACTACAGAGTGCCAGTAGGTGGTGATGAGGGAGCACTCCCAGAAGACATGCAAGAAGTTACCCCTGGGGTACGTGCACCTCCAACAAGCTGGAGAGATGGAGGCATTCATTTTATGTAGGCGGTGAGGTGTGAAGTATGTTCTATGAAGTATCTTAAACTGAACCATTTTATCCCATACCGCAACTAATTGTTTAAATGGAACATCCCAAATCTCCTCCCAATCCTCATCATCTAGGTCTGGGATGTCCGCTCTCCATCTAGATTGTAAAGTGAGCAGAGTGGGGGAGGTCAGGGTCTGTAGGGTACTATAAAACCATGAGGCAGGCTTTAGCAGCCTTTCAGTCCTCGCTAGAGATTCCAGCTGGGTCATTCCCAGTCGTATCCCATCCCCAGGGAACTGAGCTCTGAAGGCATGGGCAAGCTGCATGTAGTGAAATAAGCATTTCAGAGGGGTGGGGTGTCTGGCCGCAAATTCATCAAATGATATTAGTGAGTTAGCATCAACAATATCCGCAGTTATTTTGATTTTACGTTTGGCCCAGAAACATGGATCAGGAATTGTGTAGAAGTGAGGGAGTTGAGGGTCCTTCGAACACCTGGATATCCCTGTGCGCCAGGCATTGATAGTGGTGTGCATAGAGGGTGTGAGGTGGTAGGGGGCTCGCGGTCCTCTGCCAAGTAAACTGGTCAGGGCATCCACCGAGTTCAGGGTTGCAGCCTCCAGCATGACAGAGGAGTTGTTCACATCTGCAGAGAGCCACCAGTTGGCTATGACCAGTTGTGTGGCCAGGAAATATTTATAGAAGTCCGGGAGGGCCAGCCCTCCCTGGGCATTAGGGCGTATTAACGTCGTAAGTTTGTATCTCGGGGGCTTGGAACCCCACAAGAAGGAGGAAACTAGTTGGTTTATTTGACAAAAATAATATTGTGCAATCCAGACTGGGGAGTTCCGAAAGACATATGTTAGTTTAGGTAATAGCTTCATTTTTACTAGGTTAATTTTCCCCAGTAGGGATAAAGGTAAGTTTGCTTTTTCTATGTCAAGAGACGCCACCACTCTAGACCCGGTGTTGACGTGGGATGCATGTATGTTGGTGAATAGCCTGCGTAAATTAATACCGGTGGATCTGTGAGGCATGGAGCCAGTTTGGTCCAAGTCTATCTGACTATCTGTCAGTTGGTTAAGTCGTACACTAAGAATCTTAGTTAAAATCTTAAGGTCACTACCAGGAAGCTGGATACAAACTTCTCACGCGATGGTACAGAGTGCCCACTGTTTTGCATAAGTTTGATGCCTCCATCTCTCCTATGTGCTGGAGATGCTCTGCCTCTCCGGGGACTCTCCTGCACATCTTTTGGTCCTGCACAAAGTTGCGCAGCCAACCATGGTTGACCTGCATGACAACCCGGCCGCCTGCCCGACCCCATCCCTCTCTTTATTTCCCTGCTTTTGCTCTCTCTCCACACCTCGGCTCACTCTGCTCTGTTTTTCACTACTTTCCCTTTTCATAATCTGATCAAATACTCCAGAAGTTGTGAACATGGAGGGCAGGGAGATCACAGTGCAGCCCTCAACCATATGGCAGCAGATGTTACACTTAGCGACATATTTTTGCTATTCATGACTATGTTTATCTGCCCTAAGGTGTTTAGGGTACATGGCCCCCTCAAGAGTTCTTCACCACGTATTTTCCCCATCATGCGATGGAGCCCTGTTATTGATACGGATATAGCTATATGCTTGTAGTATTGTTGTTACTTTTCGTGGCTATTAACGTTGACAGTTGGAAGATTTCCGTATGACTGTTTGTTCAGATTTTTCTTATAGTGTACTGTATGACTACTGTATTGCCTGACGTTTCCAATAAAAGCTATTGAATAAAAAAAAATAAAAAATCTTAAGGTCATAGTTAAGCAACGCAATGGGGCGATAGGAGGCACAGTCCGTCGGGTCTCTGGGTGGTTTATGAATCAGAATGACATGGGCTCCAGTCATGGAGGGCGGTAGGTGGTTAGTCTCCAAACAAGTATTATACATCTTGCAGAGGTGTGGGACCAATAAGATAAAAATGAGGATTAATGGTCTAGTGCAGAAGGAGCAGTATACATTGTCGTGACATATTTCAAAAATATCCCTGAGAAAGCATATCTTCCCATTACCATTGACAGCCAGGACCAGTTTGCGTTGTCGAAGGCCTTCTCCGCGTACAAGGCCAAAAGGGCCATCGGTCCGGGAGAAGCCTCCGACAGCCTTATCCCCTCCAATGCAGTAAGAATCTTTCTCACATTTAATACAGCAGATCGACCGGATACAAAACCTGCTTGGGCAGGTGAAATAAGCTGAGGCAGCACACCGGCCAGTCTGTTGGCCATTATTTTCGATAAAAGTTTCGCATCACAGTTAAGCAGGGATATGGGACGATATGATCCAGGAAGCAAGGGGTCTTTCCCTTTCTTGGGTAAGAGCCTGATATAGGCGGCATTGAACGTGGGTGGATAGCACCCCGGTTGCAGTATGTAATTATATAGGGATACTAGGGTTGGGGAGACCCGATCTGTCAGGGACTTATAAAATTCGGCGGAAAGGCCGTCAGGGCCGGGAGCCTTCGAGCCGGGGGAGCCATGAATAACAGTCTGGACTTCCTGGAGGGTAATCTCCGCATTCATGCGTTCCAAGTCTGCGGCGGATAGGGAAGGTAAAGGTACGGTGTCCAGAAAAGAGGACCCTGCAGAGGGGTTTCCCGCATCCGCCGCATACAAGGATTGGTAAAATGTACGAAATGTGTCACAAACAGTCTTGGGGTCCGCGGAAGTCTCGCCCTTGTCATCGGTCAGTTTGAGGATGTGGGATGGAGCGTTGTGTCCCCTGATCAAGTTCGCCAACAATTTCCCAGACTTGTTCCCAAATTTAAAAAATTCCACTTCTTTGTGGGAGCGAATTTGGAGGTCGTATTGGGCTATCCAATGATCGCAAGTTTGTTTGGCCTGTATCCACTCGGCTCTCGACTGGGGCGAAGGGGCTTGTCGATAATGGACAGAGAGGTGTCTGTCCACATACCCCTTGGCCTGGGCAGCTGAGGTGAAGCGGAGTTGATTGCCGTTGGGGTCTGATAGACGCAAAACCGCCGGATAGGCCAGCACAAATTTGATTCTCCTGTGCACCAGGGATTGGCAGACCTCATGGAACGAGCGACGAGCTTTAGACAGCTCAGCCGAGTAATCCGCGAAAAGCAGCAATTTGTGGCCGTCTGCCACCAGTTGGCGTTGTAAGACCAGGTGATTTCCCATTTGGGAAAGAACGAATAGCATTTACTACCTCTAGGTCAGCTATTGGCTGTATCAGAGAACTACGCTGACTGTCTGATAACCATCCCAGAGCTACCGTGTCTAACAGGGGCCGCAAGTCCGGGGACTGGGTATCTGTCAGCAGGGAAGACGTGTACAGGGTGGTATAGTACCTACGAAATACCTCCAGGACAGCCTCTGGGGATGTTACAAGAGTGTTGGGGTCAGAGCGTATTTCAGCAACTACAGTTTGAGGTCGGGCCGCCTCGGACAGCATAGCCAATAGAGGCCCATTTTTATCCCCATTCTCAAAAAACTATTGTTTACGTTTAAATAGGTCAGTTTTAGTGAGATCCGCTAGATGCAATTTAAGTGTGCGTCTGGCTGTCATGAGAGCGTCAAAATTGTCAGGAGTGGAGGAGGACACATGCTCAGAAAGATATTTGGCTTCTGTATTCTGGAGCTCAACAGTGCGGGCGGTTTCCTCTGCCTTCTGGAGGGATATGTAGTCCCCCCTCACATAGGCCTTAAATGCATCCCATATCACAGCGGGCCCAGCAGTGGAGGTGTTATGTTCCCAATAGAGCTCAACAGATGATGGGATTGCCTCATGAGTCATCGGGTGGGATATCCAATGTAGAGCCAGGCGCCAAAGGGCCCTGTTCCTTCTCTAGTTAGTGCGAAGGGTCAGCCACAAGGGGGAGTGGTCAGATATGCCCCCATGCAGGTATTCCACCTCTGCAACATCAGACAAAAGGGAGCTGCCGGCAAACGCTAAGTCTATGCGGGATGCAGATTTATAAGAGGAGGAGAAGCACGAGTAGGCTTTGGATGTGGGGTGTTTCCATCTCCACACTTCAGTGAGCCCAGCAGTCACCGCCCAATCGCCCAAGTCGGAGAGGTGGGATCCAGAGTGGCCAGATCTATCCATATGCGGAACTAACGTGAAGTTAAAATAACCCATAAACAACACTTTGGCAGGACCTTGCGAGGAAATCTTATCTAGCAGTGCATACAGTACAGCAGAGTGATAGGGCGGAGGAAGATAAACATTCACCAATATATATCTTTGTGACCACATAGTGAGCACCAAAACAACAAATTTGCCATTAGGATCCATGTGAACATGGTAAAGACTTATTAATAAGAACAGATGCACCTCGCGAATATGCGGAGTGCGTAGCATGAAACAACCTCTGTACCCAAGGGCGTCTTAAGGCCGGGATCCTGTTGCCCAACAGATGGGTTTCCTGCAGAAATAGTATGTGAGGGTTATGCTGTTTAACATATTTAAACATGAGCGCTCACTTGAACTTTGAGTTGAGGCCCCTGATGTTCCAGGACAGAACCTTAATCTCTTCCACACTCCGCATACTCATGGGTACAACCAATAAAATGTAAGCGAGGTCCTGTCATCGGTCCCCAGAGACCTGCATCATCTCTCCTAACAATAGCAGATAGAGACATATGGATTTGTAGCACTTGAGCCCACCACCTGTACAAAAAAAAACATAAAACAACCGAACCAAGGGGAAAAACAGCCCATACCCTCCCCCTCCAACCCAGAACCCATCCTGCCAACCCAATACATAACCCAAAACCGCTCACAGAGCAAAGCGTATCAGGAGGCTTAGTATCCCCAAAAAAGTGTGAACTCAGTCAGAAAAAAATAACTGTTCAACCAGAACCAAACAGTCTGCTAGGGCAGTGTAGTGACCCTATAAGAACTACTCCCAGTCCTCGAGCTTCGGGAGTTACCGAGCTCAATCTGCGATAGTGCTGATGAAACGGTAAGAGAGCTTAGTACATCTGAAGGATGAAAGCTGGCTTGCCATATGGCAGCAACAATAAAAATATAAAGAGAACGGTCAGGCGGCATCTAGCCAGGCGGCAGCCGCCGCGGGAGCATCAAGGAAGCGGGTAGTGTCCCCATCACTTACCCGCAGCCGACTGGGATATAGGATACCATATTGGAGGCCCTTCTCACGCAGCCTCTTACGAATCTCAGTGAAGGACCTGCGCCGCTGCTGTATCTCTGCAGAGTAATCAGGGAATATAGACATACAAGCAAGCATCTCCTGTAGGCCCCTGAGCAGCCTCTGTAGCAGCTTGACCTCCGCGGAATCCTCCCACACCTTCTCCTCCACCTGAGATATCCGAGCCTCAGCTGCCCCCATGCGAGTGCGGAATTTGTCCATGTCATGGCGCAGGAAGCCTACCTCGGCTGAAAGAGAATCAATTTTGGTTGTGAGGGCCTCCTTACACGATGTGATGGCCACCAGGATGTCAGAGGGAGAGGGAGTCAACTCTGCGGCGCCGCTCGTCTGTGTTCCCACTGACATCTTGCTGCACTCAGCCAGCACAGCCAAAATGGCTGACCCTGAGACACCACGAGGCCTGCTCCCAGACGAACGGGTCAACCTGCTCTTGTTGCGTTTCATTGATGACCCCGCCGAGGAGGAAATCAGGTGAAGGATGCGTTCGGCAACACCTGACCACAGATAAGTGAAAGAAATCAGCAACAGGATAGTCTCAGGATGTTAGATTGAGCGGAGCTCCCGTTCGCAAGTCTGCACGGGATCACATGCCGGCCACGCCCCCTCATTGTCTTGATTTGTATTGTAACTAGTGTCTTCCTTATGTTGTAAAATGCTACGCAAACTGTTGGCACTATATGAATCCTGAATAATAATAATAATAATAATAATAATAATAATAATAATAATAATAATAATACATTGATTGTCCAGGTTATAGCAGTTAATATACTTATTTTTCTAATGTGTTGCTTGTGTGGCAGAATTACTTTTTGTTAAGCTCGGGGTGATCTCAGTTCATGAGCTGATGGCCTGTGCTAAGTACATTATACTTTTAGCGTAAAGTGCTGAATTGTAGGAAAGCTTTCGCCGGTCTGTACTGAACACTATTGTCTTACTGATTGTTGTGAAAATGATATGGAGAGTGATGTTTTACCTGTACTGTGTGTAACAGACATTCAACCTGTCCTTCATTAGCATATCAATACAGAGGAAGTAGGGAAGAGCACATGTAGGTGCTTGAGATAGATGAGTACTTAAGAATCCAATAAACGGAGAAAGCTGATGATGCCATTAAAATATTTTATGCCTCCTCTCTGATACACACATAGCCCTACCATACTATACAATATTTAAAGTAGCGAGGAGGGTGTTGCAGAATAGATTGCACTAATGTTTCCTCTGCAGTGGAAACATTTTTTGTTACTTATTTTTTAATAAGTGCCTTATTTTGAGGTAGCAATTTAGAGTCAACCAGTCCGGTTTAGGGTCACTGTTTAGTCATAATGCCCAGGATGTTTTGCCAGTGTATTCAGTATAGGCCCCTGTTAAAGTCTACCCAAGTCTGCTCCTCAGCTCCATCTAGTGGCAGTAATACCTATGCACCTTGGCTTCATGTAGTGGCAGTAATTCCTATGCACCTCTGATCCATGAAGTGGCAGTAATTCCTATGCACCTCGGATCCATGTAGTGGCTCCAACTTGTGAACCCCAGCTCTATGTAGTGGCAGTAATTCCTAGCACCTTGGCTTCATGTAGTGGCACTAGTTCATATGCACCTTGGCTCCATCTAGTGGCTCCATCTTGTGAACCCCAGCTCCATGTAGTGGCAGTAATTCCTATGCACCTCAGCTCCACCTTGTGGCAGTAATTCCTATGGACCACAGCTCCATGTAGTGACAGTAATCCCTTTGCACCTCCACTATACCTTGTGGCAGTAATTCCTGTGCACCGCAGTGCCATCTAGTGGCAGTAATTCCTATGCACCTCAGCTCCATCTTGTGGCTGTAATTCCTATGCATCGCAGCGCCATCTAGTGGCAGCAATCCCTATGCACCACTGCTCCATCTAGTGACAGTAATTTCTATGCACTTCAGCTCCATGTAGTGGAAGTAATGCCGTGCGAACAGCATTCGCCCAGCTATATGCTGGGTGAAAGATTTATACATCAGCCCCAAAATATTTTCTTTTAAATGTAAGCAGTGTAAGTTCCTGAATCTGACTTGGTATCAGCCTCTTGAGATATGCTGTACAGCAGAGCTCAGAGCGGGAGAGGAAAAACAGCACAAGAACCAATAAGTATTTGCTGACAACGAGCATGCTGACAGGAAGAGGAAGCAGAGTGATCAAGAGATGAGCTCATTACAGTGCTGCTTCTCCTTTCACTCTGCTGTCACATGCTGGGGGCGGGTCCATGACAGCCTGGTATCAGAGGAGGTGGGTTGTATGATTCTGCCTGTCATTCAACCTAGGAAGTGTAAAAGAAGTACTGTGGGGGGATAGTTATAGATTAGAACAATTAAATGTTTTTTCTTTGTTTTAGCATTTAATGGGTGTTTTTTTTTTACTGCATGAGACATGCCAAGGTAAATATTTTCTTTCTTTTTTATTTTATTTTACAAAGCTTTTTTTTTTTTGCACAGGAGGTTTTAAGCTAGCTATACAGGTGAAACTCGAATAATTAGAATATCGTGCAAAAGTAATTGCAGTAAGTGCTGCAAAAGGGGCCCAAACCAAGTACTGAGTACATATGCATGCTTGTACTTTTCAGAGGTCCAATATTGTTCTATGTACAATCCTTGTTTTATTGATTGCATGTAATAATCTACTTTTTTGAGGTTGTGGATTTGGGGTTCTTGGGGGTTTTCATGAGCTGTAAGCCATAATCATCACAATTATGACAAATCAATGTTGAATTATCTTGCTTTGCATGTAATGAGTCTATCTCATATATTAGTTTCACCTTTTAAGTTGCATTAGTGAAATAAATGAACTTTGCACGATATT
>NW_017306416.1:1108159-1126071 GCF_000935625.1 Nanorana parkeri
AACTCGAATAATTAGAATATCGTGCAAAAGTAATTGCAGTAAGTGCTGCAAAAGGGGCCCAAACCAAGTACTGAGTACATATGCATGCTTGTACTTTTCAGAGGTCCAATATTGTTCTATGTACAATCCTTGTTTTATTGATTGCATGTAATAATCTACTTTTTTGAGGTTGTGGATTTGGGGTTCTTGGGGGTTTTCATGAGCTGTAAGCCATAATCATCACAATTATGACAAATCAATGCTTGAATGTTCTTGCTTTGCATGTAATGAGTCTATTTCATATATTAGTTTCACCTTTTAAGTTGCATTAGTGAAATAAATGAACTTTGCACGATATTCTAATTATTCGCGTTTCACCTGTATGTACAGTATATAAAGATATATTTATACGCTTTTAAAGTATTGGATCTGTTAACAAAGGTGTATCCATTTGGACTTAACTTCTTTCTGAAAGTCTTTGACCTTCCGCAGTTACTATTACATTTGCTGGAATGTAAGTTTGCTTCCTTTTTGCTTGTTCACAGCCCAGCTTTGTTTCTTGTTCTCTCAGGCCTCAGTATTTTTTTTTTTTCATTGAGGATTTGTGTTTGTTGTCAGGTTAAAAGGTTGCATACTTCAAACTATTTCCTTACTTTGTTCTCTGTTACATTGATGGCTGCTGTACCCGAGTGTACAATTCACCTGTCCTTCGCTAAAGCTGGATCTGGAACGACACATCCTACAGTTAATGTGTTTACAAATTGAATGATGCCAACAATGAATGTTCTGCACCTCCGATTTTCTATTATTTTTGAAAGCTATTTAAAGCTACTCAACTTTGTTGAGATCATTATGCACCTAACATGAAGTCCCCTCAACTGGAAAAAATGATGTGTCATTGGCTTCCAAAATGTATGCCAAAAAAGACCTCTGTTTTTAATCTAAAAATAGAAGTATTTAAACTCTCAAACTTTTAATTAATGGATCCAGATCAAACAAATATACATTCCCCAACAAAGTATTTTTATATTTTTCCCATGCACTTACAGTGATCTTGTTTCAAAACAGATAGCTCCAACTCTTTCAGTTCTGCTTCCCCTAACTTCCTGTTCAGTACAAGATCACAAGGGACAGATAAGTATTCAGTAGTTGTTCATCTACTAGCTTGGAAAAGGGAGGATGCGGGGAAGAGGGGAATGGCTTGCCTATCTGTGTCTGTATGTTTGTGGAGATACACACAACTTACTAGCACACACAAGGGTGGCTCCACAGGAGTCGCCCTAAAACACCATATCAAGACCAGTGCTCAGGGGACCAGCTGAATCTGCGGGGAACTACATTTTTAAACATCAAGGAGCAGTCTCCATTGTAAGTGATTTCATCAGCATTTGAAATAGCTTAAAAATCTTTTGACTTTAATATCACTTTAAAAACAATTATGTTCTGTTTTGCTGTGCTGGATTGAGTACTGGGAAATCTTTGTGCCATTGGCTTGGTGAGGTTAAAGGCTCAGTCCACCTTTTGCTAAAAAGTAGTGAACGAGTAAATGCAGCAACACTGGTCATATGACCAATGTGCATTTACTACTTTTTAGCATACAAGCCTACAGAGGATTGCACCCACCGCCTGTACGTCAAAATACTGAAAAAGCAAAAATAAATTGGCAATGGTATCATTGCAAATATCCATGTCCAGAAGAACCCTTAATCCACATAGAGCATGCAAAGTTATTTGTTGTGCTGCTTATTATGATGACCTCGAACGAATGCAAGTCGACGCATTAGAATAACCGCGTGATCCAGGGTCTCTGTTGACCTATGGTATATCAGTGATTTGCTGCATCCACGAGTTTACCCAGCCACACAAGCAATTCCCATAGACTCTACTTTGCTGAAGAGCCAATGTGAAAACAATTAGCATGCTGGGAATTATCCTTGTCCAGCTTTTAAGTCTTTTAAACAAGGCATCTCTTGTTTCTTACATCAGTGCCACTGTTACTGGGTTGCAGAGTTAGAGGAGAAATGCTAAAGCCTTTAAATATACAACCTTTTGTGTATTTTACCATTATTTGGTTGAATCTGGACATTTTTAAGTCTAGTAAGAACAAACTGCTGTAGCTCCTGAGAAGAGTCACAAGACAAGTTCTAGTATATGCAACTCCTAACTGTTCTTTGGATTTTACAGTCCAATGCCAGGTCTGCATATGGAGCATGCTGCTTCTGTCAGCACTAGCTGAGGACGCACGCTGTCAGAACAAATAGTGACAAGTTGTTTCACCTATAGCAGCCGCCGTTCCCATAATGCAAGCACGCCTACCGGTACTTGGATGCCCCTAGGACTTAAACTATATGTTCTGAACAGGTGAAGCCACAGGTTGGCCAGAGGTGTTAATCCAAGGTGTGGACCGAAGTAGAACGACACTACCAGAGATTAATTAGAGATGAGCTGGAGTCAAAGGCTGATGGCTGGAAAGGGTAATCCGGGGACACAAGCTGAGGTCAGGCCTGGCAGAAAGCAAAGCGTAATCTGGGGACAGGTCAAGGTCAGAACCGAAGACGAACGAGATTTGCAGGGACAGCACACAACTTGTATAGCAAGAACTATCACAAGCAGTGGGGAACAGGCTGATGATGCTTAAATAGGGTTCCATCAGCGACAAGGCCAATCCCAGAGCATGAGGTGTGTGGTTTGATGAATTAAGCCACAGCTGACTAGCCTAGTGCTGCAGCCAGCGAGACACAGGATGATTAACCCTCGCCAGTCAGGGCTGCAGCCAGCAATACAGGCTGCCTGACAGCTTCCAATAACACATTATTGATTTTGTTTTTGCAAAATTGATCTCAAGATGATATGGTCTGTCGGTCCTACAGAAATAATGGTCAAAAGGAGAAGAGAGCAGAGTTGAGGGACTATCTCGTCTATCTGCAGTTTTCACTGTCCAGTCACAGGCTGGGGGAGGAACAAGACCTAGTTCTATAACCTAACTGCAGCAGGCAAATCTCAGGTCTAGAGGCTGACTCTGCTGTCTGACAGGGCTGTGTAAATATGGGGAATGAACAGAAGTGCAAATCCTTTGGCAGGTAAAACAGCCCCCATACATGTATATTGCCTGTGTAGCTAGATGTTTTCCTGGAGATCATATTTACATTATTGGAAGTGTCCTCATCTATCACACAGCCATTAAGGTGATCGAGTAGTCTGGTTTCAGCACCACCACCCTCTATAGCCCACTGCAGCATCCCCTGTGACTGTGAAATGAGGCTACATGCCCTAATGCTGGATTTTGCTGCAGTGGATTATCTAAAATTAATTTTACATTGTTCCATAATGGCTTTTCTTGGTGCTTAGAATTGCCCTTTTATATTGTGCCACTTAATCCTTCCAGTTACTGTAACACCACTACAGTCTGATATACCTCTTAAAAGATGCGGCCCCAGCATGAATCAAAAGGTAAAATTGCTGGCGCATATCTCCGATACGGGCATCTACTGCCATCCATTACACCGTGTTCAGTGCCAGCAGGAGATCACTCTGGCATACTCAAGATGTCAGTTAAAGAGTTGATACATTTTTCAACTAAAATGGAGAAGAGATAAAAAAAATATTAAAAATAAATCATTTAACAGTATCTTGAGGTTTTATGGGGACGGAATAAGTGCCCCTCTTTTCTGTGCTCAAAAAGTCCTCGCTAAAATAAAAACACTTTTCGAACTTTGAGAGAGACAGAGAAAAAAGTAAAGAAAAGTTCACGCTGACAAGTCTGGAATCCCATGTCTTTGAAAGATGTTGCAGAATCTTAGTGACTCAACTAGTCAAAGGAGTGTATACCCCACTGACAAGGTTAGAATATGTTTTATTTCAATTCAGCCTAGACTTCACTTGAGACTGAATTGTATTCTGTGAGAAACGTTTACAGCACATTTTAATCTACAGGCTTCTCAAAGGAGATTTCTTTAAACAGCAAAAAAAAGAAATATTCTCATTGTTTCCAGACAGAAAAGAATCCAAGTGGGAGAAATAATATTGTAAACCACACAGCAGTACCAAATAACATGTGTAGCCATGGTGGGGCCTTGTGTTTGGCAACTCCTAAGAAAATGCAGTCAATGATGGGCATCTGTAATAATTTGTATCTCCAGTGTTTTGGTATAATAGTAGAGCATTACTCATCCAGGATTACTTTATTTTGGTGAGAAGCAGGAACATTGTCCTACTACATTGTATGTTACTGCAAAAGTGCTGCTTTACTTCTGTGGACATTGGAAAAGATGCCCCCTTACATAGGTGGTCAGGGGAAAAGTTATGCCTTCAACTGGTAGTCTGCAGGAAAGGTAACATTAGTGGTCGTGGGAAAAATGTTTCACTAGTCAGCAGGAAAGGTTCCTCCTTACAATAGTAGCCAGGAAAAAGTGACCCTTGGTATTGATGGTCAGGGGAGAAGTTACAACATCAATTGGACGTCAAAAGAAAAAATTGCCCCCTTACTTTGGTGGTCAGGTTAGAATTGGTAGTTAGTAGACATGTGCGATTCGTTTAGTTCCGAATCGAAATTCGGACGAATTTTCGGAAATTCGGACATTCGGATGTATCCGAATTCCGAATTACAGACATAACGAATGCAATCGAATCCGAATTTCCATTTCCGAAATTTGGTAGCGTTAGTACGAACGTTCGTTTCATTTTCTGTTCTTATTCGTTTCTTATTCGTTTCGTTCGTTGGAGCAAAGTGACATTAGAGAAGGAGAAAAATATTTTTCCCCCCTCAAATGTCACTTTTGCTGCAAACGAACTAATAAGATACGAATAAGATACGAATAAGAACAGAAAACGAAACGAACGTTCGTACTAATGCTACCGAATTTCAAACGAATCCGAATTCCGAATCCGAATTGACTTTCACACCCGAATCCTGAAAAACGAAATAACACAAATCCGAATTTAAAACGAAACGAAACTAAACAAATTTTTTGGCAGTGCACATGTCTAATAGTTAGCTTAAAAGGGATGTACTACATTGGTGAACAGTAAATGGGGTATGACACTAAACTTAGCAGTTACATCTTAAAAATGCATGCAAGTATCCTATTAACAAAAATGTACCTTCTTTGTGTATCACTCGGCTGTAGATCCCCCAATCAGCTCTGAATTTGCCCCGACATTGTCCGTCCTTCTGGTAGTCATGTGCAAAACAAAAACATTTGGTTTCAGACGAAACACATGCAAACAAAAGATATTTTCATTTGTTTTGTCAAAGGAAACACATTTTTATGTTGTTTTGCATTCGGAGGCAACGAGCCTCTGAACCTGAAACCGCACACTGAAAATGCAGAACGAGCGACGGCCATGTTGGAGTAGATCTTGTTATACATCAAGATGGTGGTGGGTGCATTTTCGAGTGTGTGCCCGCATTTTTTGGTGTATACCAAGATCTACTCCGACGTCACCGTATGACTTCACCGCCATGTGACTCCGATGTCACAGTATGACTTCACCGTCATGTGACGTCATACGCCTGCTTCCAAGGTGGCAATAGACTTGTGCAGAACACGCTGGTGGCTAATATGGCCGTCGGCGTGTTCTGAAAACTAACTCATGTATGCCCGAATATCATTTTAGTGTATTCGGGCATATATTAAATGAATTATTTTGGATTTGGACGAACTGCCGAATTAACTGATTTCCGTTGCTTTGCAGGTTTGTCCAAATCTGAATGCACAGGCCAACCTTCTGGAGGGTGGCTACTTTTGTTCCTCATGGTCCATGTGTGCTGTAAAGTAGTCACCTCTCCAAGCTCACTCCCATGATGGACTACAATCTCAATACAAATTAGTAAACTTAACATGAGATTGTAGTCCATCAAGGGGAGCAAGCTTGGAGCGGTGGATACTTTACAACACACACAGGGAACATGGGGAATAAAAGTAGCCACCCCCCAGAAGGAAGGACAGTGTCAGCACCAAATCAGAGATGGTTTGAGGATGTATAGCTGAGTGATACACAAATAAAATAAATTGTTGTTAATAGGTAAAATCATGCTTTTTTAAAACTTAACTCCTGAGTTTAGTGTCACTTTAAATGTATGGGCAGTGAAAAGTTCTCCTTGCATTAGTAGTAGGTGAAAAGGATGTCACCCTTACAGACAGCTAAAAAGATTATGAAAATCAAGGGCTACATATCTTAGAGGCAAAGGGGACACGCCAATGGCCCACAGAACTTTGAAGGCACTATCAAGCAGGCAATCAAACGTGTGGGCAGTGGAGATAACTCTGTAGAACACTGCAGAGCCGGTCTTACAGGTGAGACGAAGGTTGCTGAGGGAAATCCAAACATAAGGGTGGTTATAGAGGTTTTCCTGGTTTGCTGATGGTGGTAACACTTGTGTTTAGCTTACTTAAATCTCTGTTGTGCATACTGCTTTGAGAAACTGTAATGGCAGACTGCAGTGAATTGTCCTGGTGCTAATTAAAAATCTGGATATGGAGAACAAAAGTAGCCACCCTCCAGAAGGATGGACAGTGTCAGCACCAATTCAGAGATGATTGGAAGATCTACAGCCGAGTGATACACAAATAAGATACATTTTTTGTTAATAGTTAAGGTACTTGAATGCATTTTTAAGGTTTAACTCCTGAGTTTAGTGTCACTTTAAGGTAACTATACAGCATATGGGTCTTAGAAGCTTTTCAGCTTTAAAGGAGAACTATGAGGTGAGTGCTTTTCACTCACCTCATAGTTATAGCCGACCTGTGACAATGAGACTGTCACAGGTCGGCTCAGTAGATCGGGAAGTGAGCGAACACATACCGGCGTTCACTCACTGCTTGATCCTGTCTCGATCCTGTCTCTATCCTGTCATCCTCCAGCGCTGACTGGCGGATCGGACGGGGGAGAGGGGGGGGTATTACAGCTGGCTCTGCCTCTAGATAGGCAGAGCCAGCTGTCACTCACGCAGCTGGGCGGATCCAGACATAATTGTCGGGATCTGCTTCAGCTATGGCGTCTCAGTATACTGCAAGGTGTAGCTTGCGGTATACTGCGGCGTCTCAGTATACCGCGAGCTGTAGCTCGCGGTATACTGAGCTTAGGGTGACGGGAGGACGCTAGTTTGTGTCCTCGCCTTTACCCTAAGGAGAACTATGGGGAAAAGCCCTAACCCCATAGTTCTCCTTTACCTTATTTTTTTCAGTGATTCACTCGTGCTATGACTTTCTGAGGAGGAGGTCTGGCCGCACACAATTCCAACTTTTTTGCATGTTCTACATTTGCGTGACTGTTGGGCCTTAGGAAACTCTGCAGACAATAAGTGTATTTTTTTCAAGGTACTGAAAATACATTGGGGTTATGTTATGATGGCAGTTCAAATGCAAACATTCCTTTGCACAGCCTTTCTTTAAAATCTACTTTGTAACAACATAGAGCTAATTTCACCAACGGGAAGTCAATGTGCACTGCATGCAATTCTAGTATCCTGTCTGTTCTCGAAATATCAATGGCTGGACGATGAACGTGATTTGTAGTCATGCTTGATTTTTTATTTTCTTCATATATTTTTCAGCTCCTGTTACTACCTGTGATGAAAACACTTTTATGTGCAGCAACAAAGTATGCATCCCTAAGCAGTTCCTCTGCGACCACGACAACGACTGCGGAGACGGCTCTGATGAATCTCCAGAATGTGGTAAGTAACATTAGTGCCACCCAAAATAAAAATGTTTTCAAGAAATAAAGTTAATTTGCAGCTCTGTTGCCATTGGAGGTTAAAATGGGAGTTTATGATATATTTTGTGTCCACCAAAGCACATCATGCACTATACAGAGTGATCATAATGAAACTGATGGGTGAAATAGTTCAAGATCTAAAAGAAGGACCACAGCAAACATTGGGGAATAGCTTAAAGCTGAATTCCGGGCATAAAAGCTTTAATTTAAATACATATCTCAGCCTTTTCAAACCCCGACATTGCCTTGTAACGGTACCCATGACATCAACACTGTTGTACACATAGGGGGATATTCACAAAGCTGCTGAAGGCAGCAGAGTGAATAACCCAGCCAAAGTGAAGTGAGTCGAACTCTGTTTGGCTATTCACTTCTGACTTGTACGGCCGATCTCAGCAGTACATCGGATATCCTTCAACTGCACTTCGGTCAGCCGAACATGCTCTACGTGTTCAGCTGAGCCGAAGTGCAGAAGGACTTAGACTCAGCTGATCTAACATCTGGATCGGCTGAGCCGAAGCTCCGGCAGCTTACTCACTGCCGTTCGCCTCTATTCTCATGGGGGCCGAACTGCAGTAAGTGAATAGCCAAATGCTGCCGAGCGGCATTTGACTCGGCTATTCTACTCGGTACCTCCGAGGTATGGAGCAGAAAAAAAGAGTGAAATGATTTTAAAAAAAAAGAAAATAAAAGTTGCTAAATTATTTTAAAAATTTAAGAAAATAGGAAAATTTGAACAAAAAAATTAAATAGTTTAAAGAAAAGAAAAAAAGAAAATTAAAATTAATTTTAAAGAACCGCCGGCAAAAGAAAAATAATTGGGCGGAGCTACCAGTGACAGCTAGCTCTGCCCAACTGTTTCCTATTGGCCGGCACCTGCCAGAGTCTTCTAGCAGGTCCCGGCCAATGAATAACAACTGGGCAGAGCCGGCCATGACGTCATGGCCAGCTCCACCCAGTTGGTATTGTTTAATGACAGATCAGCATCCCAGATCATTTGGGGATGCCGATCTGTCATTACAACTGGGCGGAGTGAGCTGTGACGTCTGTGACGCTGATCGCGCTGGCAGTGCCATTCTTTTCTAATGGCATCCCAGTAACAAAAAAGGTAACTTTTTTTAACGATCGCCATGTGGATAAAACCCCATTGATAATCAATGGGGCCGCACAGCAAACGCTGCGTGCAACCACACATGAACGCCCAGTCCCGGGAAACGCATCCCAGGATCGACCAAATGTGCACCTGGGCTCAAAGTTCTGAAAAAATCTAAATGCATAGTTGATATAAAAATTGGTCTACTGCCTGAAAATGATCTGTATAGGTGGCTTTCTGATCCATACACTCTTGCCAGACACCAAAGCTAGGTCCTGACTATTTACTTTTCTCCAAGGCAATACCATTTGGACAAGACTATGCATGAAAAGTCATAGCTCAAAGGCTTAGTGATGAGGTCATGTCTATGAACTCTCCTACTTTGAGCAAACTCAATTTGTTAAATTCAAACCGCTGTGCAGTGCAGAATATCCTGATTGGCTAACAGTTCTGTTCTGTTCCACCCTCTGAATGCTAATCTGACTAATACAAAGACAGATTAAAGTGCTATTTAAAAAAGTTAACTGTTTGGGATGTATATGTAACCAAATTTAATAGAGTTAGTTAATACTTGCCTAACCTTACACGTTATCGGAAACATATACAAGGAAAAAGTAAGTTGCCAACCTCTCATGGAAACACAATATGTCTGGTTGTCATTCACTGACCCAGAACAAGTCTGCTTTCTCCACACCTCAGTGGCTGCATGCTTGTTCTGGGTCTGCATGCTTGTACTGAGAAAGTATAAAAGCCAGAGACAGCCAGGCAGCTAACATTTTTAAAATAACGTCTACAGTGGCAGCCTACATAATAAGTTTGTGATTTTTTTTTGTGGTTTTGTTTAAGATACCGTATTGGCCTTCCTGATAGGTGTCTCCTATATTATTGCTTGCATTTATCATCTGTAACTGGTGCCCTGATAAGTATTAGTTCCCAAAACCCTTATCTTCCAAATGATCATGAATTTTAATATATGGAAATGCAGATCAGCCAATTCATTGGTTTTAGCACCACTTGCTGCCATCTACACTGTGCACATACTGAAGCATAAGAAGAGGTTGTGTGGCACAAACTGACAAGAGGATGCAGTTCTACCTAGAAGCCCATTTGAGACATTAAAAATTTGCTGATTAAAGTGGACCTTTTAGTAGCTTTATAAGTCTGCATGAACTAACTGCTGACATGTCACCGTGCACAGCAACAGTACCATCCTTGAGAAAAGCTCCAACATTTATCATGGAAAATAATTCCTTGGTATCCAGTTTAGGCTGAGATGATGTCATCAGTCTTTCACAGGCCTCATTGTTGGGTATTTTACAGTTTTCTTCTTGGTCATGCTGCTGTTTCAGGTTACCGCCAATGTGCCCCCGATGAGTTTATTTGTGCTGATGGACGCTGCCTGCTAAACTTCCAGTGGCAATGCGATGGTGACTTTGATTGTCGAGATGGGTCAGATGAAGCCCCACTGAACAGAAAGTGCCTTAATACAGGTAAGAAGTTCAACCTTTCATTTAACTTAAAGTGGCACCAATTATAAGAGTTCAGTCTTAATATACATTTAAGTACCTTAACTATTAACAAAAATGTATTTTATTTGTGTATTACTCGGCCGTAGATCCTCAAATCATCTCTGAATTGGTGCTGACACTGTGCTTACCTTCTGGAGGGTGGCTACTTTTGTTCCCCATGGTCCCTGTATGTGTTAAAAAGTACACACCGCTCCAAGCTCGCTTCTGTGATGGACTACAATCTCATGTTTAGTTTACTAATTTGTATTGAGATTGTAGTCTGTCATGGGAGTGAGCTTGGAGTGGTAGCTACTTTACTACACACAGTAGGCCTAAAGCCAAGAAGGTGTTTTTTTTACCACTCTGGGACTAAAGTGGCAGCTGTCCCACTGGGGGTTCCATGTTTGCCTTCCTCTAGATCAGCGTTAAGACCCAGTGAGTGAACAACGTTCATCTCCATTTTTAAAGCTGCATTAACTGTAATGCTGAATGACACATACCTTGAGTGCAGTTTAGTGTATAGGTTGAATGTGAAAGAAAAAGGAACTTGTAGGACTTGATAGGTGAAGGTATGAAAGACTGATTGATCAGAAATATCAGAGAAGGTCAGAAGTCTTTTTCTTCAAACCGGTTCCACATCAGTGAGAATCAGAGAGTCGGTATGACTGCCGGTACACTTCTATCATGACAGGTATCTTTTAAACACCTACATGTGATTGTTGAATTCTCCTCAAACCATCTATTAGGGCTGGCTGTGATCATCCATAATGTGTCATCCTACATTATGACTTGCTCGTGATTCATATCTGGCAACTACAGTCCTCTGAACAGATCCAACGTGCTTGCCAGAGTCGATATGTGTGTGCACGTGTTCATATGTTAGGCAAAGAGGTTAGATATGGTATTAGAATAACTTATGTGTTTAAGGAAAGAGTACCTTACAGTATAAAAATATAATTAGGCCTGTTTTGACGGGCTTTAATTTGCTAATTCAGCATGCTTTTGACATCAGTTTACGGATGCTTCTGAGATCATTCTCAATTAATTTCAGGTGCATTTGACCTACCTCAGCTGCTTTTGCATTGCCATAGAGTTGTATGGGGAGAGATGCAGTTGTAATGGAAACAAAATAACTCTGACACTGCTCCTCAAACTGTGCATAAGGCTGGCCATACAGCGATCACTTTTTTTTTTCCGTTCAACCTGAGGGCTGAACGAAAAAAATTGACCTGATTCTTCCATCAACACAAAAGCGTGTCGATCGAGGTATCCCTCTGTTTGCATTGTGTGGCATCTGTCAGAATACCCGTTCAGAGCGGGCAACCCATTGGCTCTGATCGATCCAAAATTTTCCAGCTGGCTCCTTCGATCAGCTGATCGAGGAATGCCGGCTGAAAGGGAGCTGACAGCCCCACACACTGTACAATTTTGGCCAGTACAATAAAAACTGGCCGAAATTCGACCAGTGTATGGGCACCTTAAGGTAGACTACAGGATTAGAATAGCATTACAATGTGTGTGTGCCACATAGTATTAAAGTAGCATTAAAATCCACATGTATACAGAGTGACATCTCTCTGTGTCTGGCTACAGAGGGGTCAATTCCATAGAGATAAACAGACAGGCTCTTTAGTGATCCTGCCACTGGCGATTGGAGGCAAAATCGCCCATCTGACATCACCATATAGAACAGCATTACAATAAAAAGGTTTGGTCTAATGGATGGATGGATGGATGGATGGATGGATGGATGGATAGATGGATAGATGGATAGATAGATAGATAGATAGATAGATAGATAGATAGATAGATAGATAGATAGATAGATAGATAGAAAACTCAGACCATGTACAATGTAATGAACAGATCATTGTATAAAGTCATAGGCATTTTGTTCTGATCTGTTTAGATCCTATCAGCATGGCCTCCCTTTACCCACAGCCTCAGAAGCACGCTTGTTCATTTGTTAGACTCTGGATGCCACCAATTAAAAAGTCTGCACAGTGTCTGGCAATTCTGCTTAAATGAAAGCTACACACTAATTCTGTTTCTATATGTTTAGATGAAGATAAATTATGTTCTCTTAAGCATCTGACAATTCGCTCTTAAGCAACTGACATGGCTTTTTCTTGTTTTGCGATTAAATTACTGCGTTGTGAAATGTTTGATCATTATAACATAATAAATTCAGGAGGAAGCTTTTCAGATTGGCAATTTGCTTGTTTTCTTTATTTTTATTTTTAGTCGTGTTGGCTTACTTCCGCCTGCTTGACGAGAACAAAAACAAACCGACAGTAAATGGGCTATTTTTGCAACAAGTGAGCGCCATTAACGCTTACCTGCTTCTACATCCTCTTCCTGTAGATTGTAACCGTCCCTTATTTAGATTTAACCAAATTTGTATAGATCTGGATACTTGTAACAGTCAAAGTTGATAATAACCTCATGTATTTTATAAAAAAAAAAGAAAGAACTCAATGGATGGGAAGGAAATCGTAAGGTACAAGCGCAAGTCAATGGACCCTCCATTGACTTATGAGTAAGTTGCGATTTTCGTGTAAATGCACACCGGTGTAAACTATTGACCTGGAACAAGCATTCAGGTTGGGAGTTCAGTCTTTACTGTCTGCCTGGAGTTCAGCTTTCAACATTCTTCCACCGATAAAGGCTTCAGTGACTTTTGGATCTTCATAATTTAAAAGGAAGCTGTCAGTTCAGGAATATGGACATAAACTTTAATTTAGATCTTGCTAGGCTGCCATCCTCATCCTCGGCGTCTATAGCTTTATCCAATTACCTGGAACAAATATGCAGTCACTGAAGGTGTATACTTGTTTATGGGAAGTGACTAGGTAAAGCAAAGGATGAGAATGACTGGCAACTAACAAAATCTAAAAGATACCCTAGAGGAAGTTGGTCTTTTTCTATCTGAAATAATTTTCAATCATTTTGAGGCCTATTATAATTCTCCCCTCCTGTTACTGTAGCAGTGCAGCAAGAATAGTTGGATGGAGGGGTAGCTGTGATTGGGTTACTGGTCAGTTAGTATTTTTGAACATTATTGTTTGAATCTTCAACAACCTGATATTTTTAAAGCAACCCTATAGGGTGTTGTTAGCATTACAGGTGCTCTTTATGTACCAAGCATAGTCGCAATAGTGAAAATGAAAGTCTATGTAAACCCAATCACTAAAAGCTCATATAATCTTTAGCATGTTAATGCCATTTTAAATGTCCGATATATTACAATCTACAGCGTTTATAAGAATAATACCTGATGATCCTGCCATGAAGGTCCTTGTTCAGGCACTTCCTACTATCAGGTGACAATGCTCTGTCCCTGTCCCCCAACTGTGCCCCTGGGGGCATTTTTCTTGAAGCTGCTATTGAGTCAGTTGAATGTAGATAATGATCTTTAAGTTATCTGTCATTATGATGGCACATCGCATCGCCATGCGGCCTCAAATGCTAACGGCGGAGTATTTTTATGCTTGTACATTTTACTTTCTTTTGCAGAAAAGTCGTGTAACAACTCGTCTTTCATGTGTAAAAATGGCAAGTGCATTCCGGAGGGAGTTCTTTGTGACATGGCAGATGATTGCGGAGACGGATCTGATGAGAGAGACTGCCATTTAAATGAGTGTTTAAGTAAAAGAGTCAGTGGTTGTTCTCAAGATTGTCTAGATCTCCCAGTTGGATACAAGGTTAGCAGTCAATATTTATAAGATTACATTCAAATGTCGCACAAATGAATTATTCATGGCGTTAATTTGCTTTCCGTGGAGCCATTGTCCCTTTTATATTCTGGGTGTGGAAGGAGGAGGACAAAACGTGAAGTCTTTAAAATATACTGTTCATTTTACGCGTCTCTTCTCGAAACTGTACTTTATTTAAAGCCTATCTCTGGTTAAAGAAAAAACTATCATTGCAGTAGAGCCACCATACACCCACAGCAAGGGTTAACTGTCCATTTTTGTCTAGGGGTATGGTGAAGAGGATTTTTACTTACCTGATTCCCCAGCAAGTGACTAGTGGACTGTCCCTTGGCGTCCTCATGTCTGATGCAGGGCTATGAGCCCTGCATTAGATGTGATAACATCAGTGGACATGCGACTGCTGTCCCCACCTGAAAGAGTTACTTTCACTTCTTGCCTTGTTTACTACATAGGAAATCCCCTTAACCCATTCCCGGTCTAAAATGCTTTTCTCACTGTGTCTCTGATGAGGAAATTCAACTTACTTCCTGCCCTTACTTCCAGCTCACTTTCTAGTTCAGCTATGTTGTCCTAGATTGTTCACCTCCCCTGCCTTCTCCAAACTCTTCACTCTTTAGTGAATATTCCTATTAGTTGTAATTACGTAATTTTGAATAGGTTACCAGGGCACCAAAAATTGGAGAGACGCCTATTCCCACACAACAACCCACACATGGTTCCAGTCTGTGTGTTGTTGTGCACTAAAACGTTGGGCGATGCATTTGCAAAGTGCAATGGGGTGCCACTCAAAATGATTGCCATTGCAATGCACCACCTATTGTGTGGTAACACAAGGTGAAGCACATATTTTGTCACCAATTACTGGAATAAAACGGAGTGAAGCCAACCTAAAGGGTTTAGCTTACCCTTACCGGTTACGTTGATCCAAAGTGCATTTTTTAGGCATTATAAGGTTAACCTAGGGCCACGTTGTTCTTTCCTTTAGACTACTTTCAACCGAATAAAAATAATTGTCCTGTTTCTCTGGCCTGAGCTAACGATTTAAGTCCAGCAAACTTCAGTTCTGCACAACAGCAATAAAGCATTTAATAGTCTCTTACAATACCTGGTCCCTCAAGTGTTTTCCTTGGTATTTTTTCCTTCCGTCACCCAGCAGACTGAATCAACGCTTTTAAAGGTTACTTGATGTTCTGAAGTGCTGATTCACGGTGTAACCTGTTGGGAGAAGATCAGAATGATGATGATAACCTGAAACACATCATTCAAAGTCACAGTGGTTCTTCGGGCTACTCGCTGTTCTTATTTTGCCAGAGGTGTTGCCTGATAAGCGCTTAAGTGTCACGTTGCATGTGCTGGAAAATAAACCCAAGCGGTTATAAGACTTAATTGAACTTTGTGAATTGTATTTATTTTTATTTTTTATGATGTATCCCTTGGTTCACAATGTCTTCAAAGATCCTTTGAAAGGAACAAAAAGAGGGCTAGTTATAAAATGTCAAATAGCTGTGTACAGGTTTATGTTCCAATTGAACAGATGTGTTCGCCTTAAAAAAATATGACGCTTTTCCTTGAAAATATGGAGCTTGTCTTTAAACATTTCAAAGATAATTTCATTATTTTTCCTGTACTACTGTTTGATCCATTATAAATATGGCACAGGCACAGTCCTTTGCTTATGTTGTATATAAACTTTAACAATGAACTTGTCTTATTTGCTCCCTTTTGGTCTGTTACATATACCATTATAAACATGTTATATCTGTTCAGAAAGTGCAAGAAAATGCCTGGCAATCCTGCTAGAATCCATTCTTTACCTGTGTCATGTGTACTCTGCAGTGTTATCTCAAGCAGTCTTATCTCCCTGCCCAGCTCAAGTCCTTACTACAGAACTGAACACTTTTCTCTATGTTATGGTGATGAGGAGAAGGTGTTCTGTAGTCCTAAACTTCCTCTCCTAGGGTGACAATGATACTCCTCCATAAATATAGTACAGTGAGTGAGCATTGTCACCCTAGGACAGGAAGAAATCTAATGCACATCTAAGAACTAGTAAGCTGTAATATATTACATTTTTGTTTTTGGCCTCAATTAACCACAACTTCAACGCTGACTGCAGCCATCAAAAAATTTGCATGGGTTTACATCAAGAAGGACAGCTGTTCAGAAGCGGATAGAGAAATCCTCCAATACATGCAAAGAGATAAAAGAAACAGGGTTTTCTCCCCGTGTGATACTATTTATTGAAACAAAATGTATGAATCAGACATCCATTCTTCTCACATGTTCAGTCCAAACAACATCAGCAAACGATTCTGTAGTCAACGACACAAGTGCAGAACAGAGAAGACGAAGAGACACTTCAGCTTGTGGCGCTGGGCAATAGCTATTGTCTATTGCTTATTAAAGCAAAATATATAAATCAGACATCCATTCTTCTCACATGTTCAGTCCAAATAACGTCAGAAAACCATTCCATAGTCAATGACACAGGTATGGAACAGAGAAAACGAAGAGACCCTTCAGCTTGTGACGGTAATAGCTATTGTCCATGGTTTATTAAAGCAAAATGTATAAATCAAACATCCATTCTTCTCACATTTTCAGTCCAAATAACATCAGCAAACCATTCCATAGTCAATGACACAGGTACGGAACAGAGAAGACGAAGAGATCCTTCAGCTTGTGACGGTGGGCAATAGCTATTGTCCATTGTTTATTAAAGCAAAATTTATAAATCAGACATCCATTCTTCTCACATGTTGAGTCCAAATAACATCAGCAAACCATTCCATAGTCAATGACAAATGTACGGAACAGAAAAAACGAAGAGACCCTTCAGATTATGGCGTGGACGGTAACTATTGTCCACTGTTACATGCTGAAGGGTCTCTTTGTCTTCTCTGTTCTGTACTTGAGTTATTGACTATGGAATTGTTTGCTGATGTTATTTGGACTCACCATGTAAGTAGAATGGACATCTGATTTATACATATTGTTTTAATAAATGGTATTACACGTGGAGATGGCACTGCTTCTTTTTTTGTGGGGGTGTTTAGATACATTTTAATACCTTAAATTGTCTACAGTGGAAATAATTGTATTATTCGCCGTCTGAGTAAGACAAGGAAATGTCTGATTACCTACAAGATGTGCCATACTTATTCATTTGTTGTCGATCTCCTGCAATTGTGGAGAGATACCCTCCCTAGTCCCTACTATTATCTATGAAGACCCACACATCCTTATTGTGGGGGATAAGTAGTATGCCACATAAGCATCCTAATGCTTTACATTTGAGTAAATATAAATATTTCTTAAATACAGATGAAAATACAGTGAAAATGTTCCTAACATTTAGGAAATCATAATATTTGGGCAAAAGGTTGCCTTTTTGGTAAAATGCAGTAAAGTCCATATGGAATGCATAAATATTAAGATGGCTTTTAAGGATTGGAGAAGCTCTTTTCATTTGTCCTATACCTAGTCGTGTGCCAAAAAGGGTCTCTCATTATAGCTTTATTATTTATTTATTTTACTTTGGGTTTTTGTTTTTTTTAAATACATTCTTTATTTAAGGTTTTGCATAGTTCTCAAATAGATAACAGACATATGAAAGTAAAGTGTGTTCGTGCCCACAAGGGTTTGATGGTAGTATCAATTCAGTGTCATTAAGTCCTCGTATAGTAATTTACATGCAAAGAACATCAAACTAGCAGGACAGATACGGCAGTTGTGTGCACTTCTCTACCTTGCATTATAGGACTACACTGTATTTTACTTTGTTACACAGAAAGAAAATACCAACAGCAAATAAAGTCAAACGAAACAGCTAAAGCAACAGTACATAAATAACAATGAAATACACAGAACAGAACACGCACACAGAATTAAAAGGAA
>NW_017306416.1:1126130-1134420 GCF_000935625.1 Nanorana parkeri
CTACAGGAAATTATATATTTTTTCAAGCAAATTTTGCCTAAGCAGTTCAGTGAGTAAAATTGAGAGCTTCTATTTTTACCAAAATTACTCCCCTCATCCTTACATATAAAGGCCCATTTAGACTTCCACATTGCAGGACTCTGCTCATTACTGTGCCATGCAGTAATGTATGTATCATGCATCACTGCCATTTTTAAAGGCATTCCAACACTGTAAGACAGCGCATTTTTGGCACATTAGGGTACATTAGCAGCCTATTCATTTTAATGGGCGGCCTTAGCACAGTTCATGTTAACACATGGCAGAATGCACATTAATGCACATGTTTTAACACACCACAAAGAACCAAGTGGGTCCTCAATGGATTTCTTCCGTTTTTGTTGCTATATAAAGATAAAACTGGTTCAGAAAAGACCAGCCACAGTGTCCTTTGGACAATTAAATAAAATGATCTGTTCTCATAATCTAACAGAACCATAATGCAAATGTTTGTGAGTGTAATTTAGAGCTCTGCCGTAAGAGCCAATTTGTACTTTAGCTTGACTGACCTTTGAATAAAAGACGATGCCGCCATATGGAAGAATGATTACTTGTCTTTCCCTGCAGTGCCAGTGCTGGCCAGGATTCCGACTAAAGAGTGACAGTAAGACGTGCGTAGACATTGACGAATGCTCTGAAGGTTTTCCCTGTAGCCAGCAGTGCATCAACACGTACGGAACCTACAAATGCCTGTGTACAGACGGCTATGAAATACACCCGGAGAAGCCAAAGGCCTGCAAATCTCTATCAGGTATCACAATGGCATTTATGTACTGATGGATGACAAGCCATGCGGGAGAAAGATGAAGTGCTCTAATATGCAAGGCGGGGAATAATCAATCTGATTTCAGTCTTTTACTTTTCCTCTGCCCCTCAGGGACCTGTTTTGGTTCCAGAGGCAGTGTATATTAAAGAGAAAATCTGAATACTTCAAAGTTTGTGCACAGATATTGGCCCTGGCTCTGACTTCTTAATTGCTGGGAGTTTGGAATATGATCAGCCAGGTCTGCTCTGCATACCACAGATATGTTAAAAAAAGCATAGATTAGCAATCTAACAAAAAACCCCAAGAGGTATAATCGTATAACCTAACAGAATAAGCCTCAACAAGACCTTGTCACGTCCCTAATCAAATGCAAACAGCTCCCCCCTGCAATAGAATAGGTCATATATTCACCTCTCCAGTGGTCCATGTCACCTACACTTCCTCCTTTCCAGTGCGCCAGCCTTTAAGATTCTTCAACAGTTGACACACTGTTAGTTTTGGATGCATGTGTCCCCTACTGTCGGCTGTGGCAGAATCCACCAACCCCTATGCCACTGCTGTTTTCTGTAGCGTGTTTGAATTTGTTTTGAGACCTGACAGGGTCTCTTTAAAGTATATGTGAACCCAATTACTAAAATGTAATATAATCTTTAAAGCTGAACTCTGGGATTGTTTTAAAACAAAAACCCTTGCAATGCCATCGCCCCTGCCCAGCAATGCCAGAGTTAAATGCTCCTTAAAGCAGAACTCCAGGAATGATCTTATATGGATGCTTACAATGGTCAGGCTTAGCTTAATGTAAGCATCCATATCTGATCACTAGAGAGCCACTGTGGATGCTGAAAATGTAGTAGTCTGCTCTATCACTGTATATATGCCAGGCTTAGCTTAATCACATCATGTCACATCATATATATATATATATAGAGTGATAGCTGGTCTCTTTCAGATGAGATTCCAGTGTCTCTCTTTCTGCACCCTGAGCACAAGCAGTCACTCTCTTGACACCACCATCATTCAGAGAGCACCTTGTATTTTTTTCAATGAATACAATGAATTATCTGACTGCCCAAGGTGGAGAGGAGGGGCAGATGATGTCCACTCAAAGAATGCCTTGTAGTCATTGACAAAAATACAAAGAGTTTTCTGAATGGTGGTGGCGCAGAATGAGTGAACCCCTGTATTCAGTATGCAGAGGTAAAGCCACAGGAAAAGCACTGGGAAGATCACAGCTGTCACTGTATGTAGTGTAGACTACTACAGGGATTTTCACATTCCCATTGGCCCTCCAGAAAGCAAATATGGTTACATATATTGATCCAAGCTGGACCAGTGTAAATATCCATAAAAGATAATTCCTGGAGTTCTGCTTTAGTCTGTAGGTAGAGGAATAAGCTGTAAAGCCTTAGCAGGATTCCACCACAATGTGCAACCAGTCTCTCAAAGCCTCTCCTATAAGGTGCTTTGGCTGGTGGTTGCACTCAGATGTTATCATGTACAATGTAGGACCAGTAGTGCTGCATTGTAAATGGGGATGGTGAGGACCCAGCCAAAACCTGGAATGTTGGAGAGAAATGGAGAGTGTCAGTAGCTGGTGGAACAATGATTAAGATCATTATTAGCCCTAGACTTATTATTATTTTTATTACTTTAAAGTGTTCAGCCTCCAGAATTGCTTCCAGTGTAAACAGAGTCCCGGTGGCTATCTGTTTAAAGTGTCCCACTGCCAGCGAGGTATGACATACATTGGTGGCATTGAAAGGGTTAATGCATACTGATGCATCGAAAAATGGGCAGGCACATCAACACATTGCACAGTTGTTGTACATACGTTGTCCTGGGTTAAAATGCATAGGTATGACTATGAAAGGGCCCCCTAGTAGGGAATATGATACCTGTCATTCGGTGAGTTGAGCCAATGGGGCTGATTTACTCAAGGCAAATAGGCTGTTTACTTTGCAAGGGAATGTACCCTTAGTTTAGTGAAGGTTGTGAAAATTCACTTTGCTGGAAAAAAAATTCACTTTGCGGAACAAAATCCCAATCACATGCAAGGAAAATAAAATAAACTGTATTTTTTTCTTGCACATAATTGGATGACGGAAGTCAACAGAGTTTCACCTCATTCACAAAGCTAAGGAAAAATTCCCCTGTGAAGTAAACAGCCTATTTGCCTTCAGAAAATCAACCACAATAAGCGCATTGAGAACTGATGACCTCACTGAGGTGAAGGACATTGACTTAGCCAACAAAATCCACTAACTTTACTGTTTACAGATAACCCTTTACGCTAGGAAAATAGAAGGTAGCTGATGGCAAATCTTTCATGTCATGGCTTTAGCTGGCCCCACTTTGGATTCAGAAGCCTTGCTGAACCTCTGCTGTGTCCGCGAAGTCTCAGGTGTCGCGCTGCTGGAAACATCACCGCACACAACAGGCCTGCTGCTGCCTTTCAGAGATTGCAAGCTGTTTAAATCCCCCAAGCGATCAAAAGCCTCCCTGGAACTGATCATAGTTACAGAAAGGCCTCTGATCATTCTGAGATCAAAGCAGAAGCCATTGCAATAAGAAGGTCGTCAAAAAACCAGAGCAAGCACAGCATGTGGCGCTGCTATCCGCTCTCATTTTTGTTTAGGTCTTGCTGAGCTAAGGTTGGGGGGACACACAGCAGACTGTAAAGGTGCATAGGCTGCATGTTGGGATCCCATATGTGTAATATTACTACTCAGGGATAGTATTAAAAACTAGAGCAGCTACCGTAGATGCAAAAAGAAGAAAAGAAAAGCACCTTGGACAGGAAATGAGCCAATGTGGCTGATTTACTAAAGGAGTTAAATAAAGTAAAGCTTGTTCACTTTGGAAGGGAATTTTCACTTTACTTAGTGAATTGGGGGGAAAATCATTTTGGAAAGATTACCCAATCGCGTGCAAGGAAAATAAAAAAAAATGTTTGGATGATGGTAGTCGTCAGCCGAGCTTCAGCTCATTCACTAAGCTTAAGGTAACATTTACTTTGCAAAGTGAACAGGCTTTTACTCTTTAGTAGATCAGACACAATGATTAGGTTCAATCAAAGTGAATATTTCCGTTTTGGCTGGATACTGATGTGCCAGATGATTTGAGGATCTACAGCCGAGTGATACACAAAAAAGATATGTGTTTATTAATATTCAAGGTACTTAAATGCATTTTTAAGGTGTAACTCCTGAGTTTACTGTCACTTTAAATTTACTATAAGTAAAATTCAGAGTAACTGTCTTCAGAGCCTTGAACAGATATTAGAACAGTATTGGATGGGGCAACCATTTAAATACAGGCTACTATCCAATTAAAAAAATATATCTACAATTCAGTTAGCTCTGTGCGGGCCCACTTGATCTTCATAGGATCATAAGCACAAATCGGTTTATAGATCCAGCTGATGAAGGGTGGAATAAGACTTCAAAACATAATGTATGTGCTGCTTTTAATATAATGTGGCTAAGCAGAGCTTCTGGAGAATTTTTATACACTTGAGGCTTGGCTGATTTGACATGCATTTCACTGAACAGATGTAAAGCATACTGCAAAAGAAGAAATGCTGGCATTAACCCAACTATGGGCTAAAATTTTATTTAAAACCAATCGCCCAGATAAGCAAATGTTGTCTAAATACAAGAGCCATGTGTATTCTTACTTGAATCTTGTGTATTTCCTCCACATCTGTGCAGGATTCCAATGTAAAACTTGGAGCTTCCTGTAATAAAGACCACTCACTGCTCTCTCTCTCTCCCTGTTCAGGGAGGCTGGTCTTGTCTCCACCCCTTCCTGTAGTTTTATGCAAGTGTTCTATCAAAGTTTGTGACTGTGTTACAATTTGCCACATTTTAACGTAATCCCGCCCAGTTTTACAGCGGTGGAATGTGGGACCGGTCACGTGGTCACACATTTTAATGTAATCCCGCCCAGTTTTTCGGCAGTGGAATATGTGACCGGCAAAAGGTGACGAATCCCAACGCTTTCTCAGCTGTTCCAGGGCAGATCGGCATCACAGATCTATGTGCAGGAGAACCGATCTGCCCGGGAACAGCTGATCTGTCCTGAAATGTCACTTCTATCTGACTTCGTGAGTGCGATCTCACATTCCACAAAGTCAGATAGAAGTAACATTTCAGGACCGATCAGCTGTTCCAGGGCAGATCGGCTTTGCAAATCAAATGTGCAGGAGAACCAATCTGCCCTGGAACAGCTGAGAATTCTTCACCTTTTACCCGTCACATATTCCACTTCCGAAAAACTGTGCAAGAATACGTTAAAATGTGTGACCACGTGACCGGTCACACATTCAAACCCAGTCACAAACTTTAATAGTACAAAAAACTTGTTTGCTTAAAGATTAAAATTACCAATGTTTAACATTAAAACTGAATTGATGACATTGTCCATTTAACAAGTCATCCGCTGTGTTTCCTGTATGTCTCCGGTTCAATGGCTAAAGCGAAATGTAACATTGTGTTTGAGTTTAGCGGACGAACCCTTCCTTCTCCTGGCTGACCACCATGAAATAAGAAGAATGAGCACAGATGGATCCAATTATACAATGCTGAAGCAGGTTAGAGGTTTCACAGTGTATATATTATCATTTTAACAATGTAAGGGCTTCTCCATGCTGTGGTGTTAATGCTTTAAAGGTTTTCTATTGCCCCATTTACACCGCCATGCTTGCGGTTTTGTGCTACCAGATGACTGTCTTAAAAAATGTTTTTTTTCCAGTGGAAGGCATCTTTGGAAATATGACTTTACTGTTTCAGAAAAACATTTAAAGTGTATGTCAAGCCAAAACCTTTTTTTTTTGTTTACGATAAAGTGGGGAAGGGCTTACTCTGTCAAGTTTTAAATCACTGGAACATGTATATTAGAGGTACTGGATTCAATTCATCAATAGTTCATGGTTGGAGAAAGTAAAATGAGTTCTTATTGAGCACAGTAGCTCTGATAAGACCACTCTTAACAAAAACATGTGGGCCAGTGTTTAAGATCCAAATGTAAAAAGTCTAATGATGCCAGGTCAAGGATTTAAGAGTCCGGAACTTTAAATGTTAGTGCTCCAATGCACAAAAAAAAATTAAACAGCCAATATGTTTCATGGGCTCCAATAATCCCTCTTCATCAGGGCTACAGCAGAAACAAGAAAACACTAAATGTAAGGTAATTGGAACAGTCATGAAAAAAACATAAGACATAATCCGAAAGAAGTTCCTATATCTAGCTCGGTAAAACCAATTCATGAGAAGATCCAAAATACATCATTATAGGTTGATGAGGCCAAAGACACTATTCAACATCTGTAGTTAAAAACAAATTATTTATATACAAGTTAATATACATCTATATATACAGATATACAGGTGAAACTCGAATAATTAGAATATTGTGCAAAAGTAATTGCAGTAAGTGCTGCAAAAGGGGCCCAAACCAAGTACTTATGCATGCTTCTACTTTTCAGAGGTCCGATATTGTTCTATGTACAATCCTTGTTTTATTGATTGCATGTAATAATCTACTTTTTTGAGGTTGTGGATTTGGGGTCCTTGGGGGTTTTCATTGTCATAACAATTATGACAAATCACGGCTTGAATTATCTTGCTTTGCATGTAATGAGTCTATCTCATATATTAGTTTCACCTTTTAAGTTGCATTAGTGAAATAAATTAATATCCAAAAGTTGTCACCAAAACTAGTGAGGTCAAATCTTCCAAAGGGGAAACCTGTTTTGTGACAACCTACTAAGAAGGGAATTGCCTTCTAAGAGATTTCCTCCCACTTTCTGTTGCTCTTCAGGGACAGGAGGTGAAGCGAAACTTTCCAGGAGATACAGACAGCAAAACATAACTCGACAGTGGTTTTACCCTTCCCTAAAACCTAAAATAATAACAGGATTTTTAAAAAATTAACTCTTGCAGGCCTGCAAGGCTTAAAGGAGAACTATGGGGTCAGTGTTTTTCCCCATAGTTCTCCTTAGGGTAACGGGAGGACACAAACTAGCGTCCTCCCGTTACCCAAAGCTCAGTATACGGCGATCTACAGCTCGCCGTATACTGAGACGCGGCAGCCGGAGCGGATCCCGACGTAGATGGCGGGATCTGCCCAGCTGTGTGAGTGACAGCTGGCTCTGCCTATCTAGAGGCAGAGCCAGCTGTACCCGCCCCCTCCCCGTCCGTTCCGCCAGTCAGAGCTGGCAGATCGGAGCGGGGAGAGGGGAATCCAGCCCCTCCCCCTGTTACGGCAGAGAGCCGTGACAGGATCGAGAGGTGAGCGAACCTGGTATGTGTTCGCTGACCTCCCGATCTACTGAGTCGACCTGTGACAGTGTGATTGTCACAGGTCGGCTAGAACTATGAGGTGAGTGGAAATCACTCATCTCATAATTCTCCTTTAACTGCTCATTTTTCTCTTGGGATGGAAATAAAAAAGAAATGACTCACCTAATTGTCAGTCTTGATTGCTCACCTCTCTTCCCCTCTGCTGCAGCAGTATGTCCCTCGATGTCACCTTGTTTAATAGACCTGTATTAAATGTGATGACGTCATAGGCATTAGACCGCCAGAGCATGGGAGAGAAGAGGCTGACAGGGGAGAACCAGTCTAATAGCTAGGCGAGAGTATTTCTTCTTTATCCCCCCCCCCTAGAAAAAACAAGCTGTTAACCCCTGCAGTGCAAGGGTAGTCCCACTGCAAGGGTTAATTTTTCAAAATCCTGGTGTTCCACTTTAAACATAAAGTTTTGTCTGTATGCACTTTAATGTACACTTTTACTTTTGCAGCCAAACAGATATAATGCCTACTATGTACAGTATGTATCACATGTTCCAATTCACATAAGCATAACTTTAAAAATATTTACAAATTGCTGCTTACCTTTTTACTTTCTTTCTACTTGCTTAAATCCTACCTAGCTTCCCCCTTCTTTGTAATGTTAAGGCGGGGGCTGGGGAATTAATGTATACCATAGTTAACCGTATCTGTACTGTGAAGGCAAATTTCATTGTCAGTTGTAAACTAGATTTGAACAATGTCCGCCCTAACAAAAGGTTAAAGATCCCAAAGCTATGGTACATTGGATGTTAATGCACTGCCTCTCAGTTTGTCTCAGTTTGTAAGCTTGTGTCTCTCATTGCACTTTGTAACTGTTCAGAATAAATTGCAGTCCTGTGTATAATCTTGTGCCAAAGAAACAACTAGAAATAAATATTTTTTATCTAATTATTATTTTCAGGTATGCTGTGTGAATAGGAACATGTAACATATCATCGAATCTGACTGCAAAAGTTGAAATTTAAGCCATTGCCTTCCTCTTTTGGCCTGGATTTCCCACAAGGCCACCGAGGCCCGGCCTCGGGGCGGCAGAGGGCGTCAGCGGTGACCTTGTGGGAAGTTGTGGGCGCTGGTGTAAGGTGTCCGCCGGACGCAAACTACGGAGCCGGTGGGCGGAGCCTCGGGCCGCCCC
>NW_017306416.1:1134614-1142625 GCF_000935625.1 Nanorana parkeri
CCCTGCCATCTGGTTGCCATTTTCAATTGATGTGGAGGGGGGGTTGGCGGCGCAGGGGGGAGGCGTATTGTGGAACCTGGCCTTGGGGCGGCAGGGGCAGTAAATCCGGCCCTGCTTGTGCCCCCACTATCATTTTGCATGGGCTCCCCTTACCCTTCAAACCCAGTCGAGAGCTGGATGTTAATGGGAGATTTCATCATCTGATGTCACATTGAGATTGTTAAAGCATCAGAAAGTAGAAATAAACCACTTTAATACTGTGACATTTTTATTAAATTGTTTCTTACATTTGTTATGGATTTTCTTCAGCGTTTATTTAAAAAAAAATCTACATATGTATGGGTTGTATGGGTTAGCCTGCCCACAGGCTTAAGGTAGTGCTATAATATTAGCTAAAATGTTACTCTACTGAAAAAGATACACACTAGATGGTGAGGTGGTGCCAATTCATTAAAATGATGCTTCCATTGTGCGTGATTGTTGGAGTATTGAAGAGGTCAAAATAGGATGACTGAAAAATTCCACCTTGATGGTTTTTCTGCAAACATCAGTCTGTTGCAAGGATCACTTTGCAATATAAAATACATTGACATTTCTTAGCTCTGACCTGTAATAGCATGTTTCATAAGACTGTTATCCTATGTCTGTGGATGGTCTAATTCAGTTGACTTACCCCCCTTAATAGATGTAGTATTATTTTAGTGCAAATCATATTCATTACTTTACCGGAAAAGTGTGTAGATGGAAATCGTTATAATTAAAAATCCTGTAAGTCCTTACTAAAATGCTCTTTCAAACTCATTAAAGTGAAACAAATGTAATTATATGTCGTTGTAGGTCATTGTAATGACCTAATTTTATTCCATTGACCTTGGATGTGTCCGTTCGTGATGTGTAATATCTGCTCCTTATCTTGTTCTATCTGTATGACTGTGCCCTTCCAGTAATTGGCAGCTTAACAACATTATCAGAATGATTGTATTCTTTGTCAGGGATTAAACAATGCAATTGCAATGGACTTTGATTACAGAGAAGAGGTTGTGTATTGGATTGATTCCAGCAGATCCAATGGAAGTCGCGTTAATCGGATGTTCATCAATGGGAGCGATGTAAAGGTAAAGATATGTTAAAGGGAAATTATAATTGGTTTGGGTCAATTTTTTTTTATTTTTTTTTAAGGATGACTTGAGTTCTGAAAACAGGCTTTAAGCCTCTACAACTGTTGTGTCTTACATTGGCAATGTTCTTCCTATTTTCCTCCTCTAGGTAGTACATAACACAGCCATACCCAATGCCCTTGCTGTAGACTGGATTGGGAAGAACCTTTACTGGTTTGACACAGAGAAGAGGGTCATTGAAGTGTCCAAGTTGACTGGCTTGTATCCTACCATTCTTGTTAGCAAAAGGATTAAATTCCTCAGAGATCTATCCCTGGACCCACAGAGCAGGTACTGAAACAAGAGCAAATCTTGCACATGAGTGTATACAGTTTTATTTTATCCCTTTGTACATGTCATGCTCATAGATTGTGCATGCTTGAACAATTTCAATTTTTTTTAACACTCTCATATATTGGCCACTGCCAATATTGTTATGCTTTACCTGCAATAATACAAATTAATATGCAGAGAGACATAGTTGATGGTTCATGTCAGAGTCAGGATCACGCAGGCTGCAAAGGTACAGAGTAAACAGGGAAGAGGGGAAGTCAAGAGTAAAAACCGGGGTCAAGATCGATAAGCAAAGATCAAATACAGGCCACAAGGTAATCCAGATTGGTAGAAGAAAAGTGCACATTCGGTCACCCGTTGCATGGATAAGCCTAGGACCACTTAGCAATGTCTTCATGCTAGGCTAAGCCCTAAATAGGCTGTTTGGCACTAACATCAGTGCTGGTTATTCTTGCCAGTCCGCACATACACATACATGTACCTTGATATGTGCATTAGCCCACACTGGTTGACTGGGCCTTCCTGACAAAACTGTATATCTTTTAAAATGCCCTTTGTATATTGTAAATGCACAGTAATCTATGATCACAGCACATTTTTTTCTATTAATGTCTATTCAATTTGACATTTAAAAGTCTTGACACTTAGATGTATCTTCTTTGACATGTTGTAGCAACCCATTTAGATTGAGGGTCTCCCAGCAGACTGTTTGATATATTGTTTTTTCAGACACTACAAATACACAACTGCAAAGGCCTGTTGATATGAGCAATGCTGCTGCCCACAATCAAACACAAATTCCAAGTAAACATAACAGGGTATTATGACTTTATCCTGACTGTAGATCTTATTTAGTCAGCGCACAATCATAGTAATGCTTAGTGCACAGACAGATCACATAAAGAATTCCTGCAGATTGCCTCCTAGTCTGTTTTTAGCTCGGGGGAGCTGCAGAAGTTAATGGCCTGGCAATGAGGTGTCACCTATAATCCACTCTTGCTGCTGCAGATCATGCGTTTAGAACTGCACTTACTGAACCAAATGTGGACATGAATGGAAAGTGGCACAGCAGACTCAATTTAAACTTTCTTCCACACCATGTGGCATAGACTGTGAAATATCCCTTCCCATAATTATCAAAGCGGGCCAGCTGTTTTTCCTGAACAAATGGTTTCTGTTTTCTGGATTGGTAAACGTACCTAGCCTTAGATTAACAAAACGAGCTTTTGAGTTTGTAAAACCGAACATCCATTACACTGGAACATTAACTTTTTTTTTTCCTCATTCCTGTAGACACTGTTAGGTTGATTACCGAGAGCAGTAGACTGTTCACCTAGCCTGGTGATGTTATATACACTTTAATCATCCAATCATGTGCAAGGAAAGTTCCATTTTTTTTTTTAGTTCCCCTACTTATGATTGGGTATTTGTAGTAAATAACGGTTTGTTGGCTAAGTGAACTTTTTATGCCTTTAGTAAATCAACCCCTATGAGGTAAAGAATGAGAACATGGGCAATGTGACTAGCTTATCTTTTATGTATGAATGTTTTGTGCATAATTTGAATATTTTATCTTGTAAATTTTGTACACTAGTAAGGAACAGCATAACACAATAAAGATCATTTGAAGCGGAGGAGGGAGAGCAGATAATTTGCAAAGCAACATATAAGGTTAACAATTACACATATGACATTTTAAGAAGAACTTCGGGGAACATTATTATTAACCCTTGCAGTTTGGGGGTAGCCCCACTGCAAGGGTTAATAATAAGTGCTCATTTGTGTTTGGGGGGGGGGGAGTTATACTCACCTGATGCTCTGAGATGGCCAGCTCTTAGACTGGTCCCTGGAGCCTCTCTCCCCCTCCGCTGCTGAGGTCTAAGGTTTATACACAGTATATAGAATGTGAGGATCCCAAGGGAAGTTCCTTAAAAGGAGACCGGCTGGAGAGAGCGATGTCACAATTTTCTGGCTCCAGGGATCGGGTGAGTATAACTTTGTTATTTTTCTCCCTAAACCAAAACAAGCACTTAACCCTTGCAGTGTGGGGGTAGCCCCACTGCAAGGGTTCATAATGTTTTTCCCTGGAGTTCTGCTTTAAGAAGGTGAAAAGGAAGGACGGATTGATTTTGTTTAAACCATAGTATATTGCCTTTATCTCCCTCCTTCAAGCCCTGTCCTTTACCAAATGTAAACCTCTGATTATTTTCACATAGTTGAATACTTACCTTCCATACCTTTTGTCTAGGATTTATTTGTTAATTAAAGCATATCTAAAGCCAACACTTGTTGTTATAGAATAGGAAAGAGTTAACAACTGTGTAATTTTTATTCCCCATTGCAAGATTTCCCCTTCCAAAAAAGTTCAGGATTTAAAAAAAAAAAAAACGTTTCTTTTACATATTTTACTCAAAATTATTTTGTTGCCGTCTGTTCCCCATTAAAAATTCTCTCTTCACTTCCTGTCCAGCTGACCACACAGGAAGGGAGAAAAATCCTCCAAGTTGGCACCAAAGACATTAGTAAAGACTTGACAGAGGTTAATTAATCTATGTTATTTAAAAACCAGTTGAAACATTTTGGGCTGAAATTCCAATTTAAGATCCATATAACAGATCAGTGAAAAGGTTTCTGTAAACACATACATTTAGGAAGATGATTCTGTAGCTGTTTAAACATGTTTTCCTTATTTGATTGTCAGTTTTTCTTTAAAAATCTTTTCTTGGCATATTTTTTTGTGCTAATTTAAGCCTGGGCACTCCAAATCTCTTAATAACTAACCTTTAACAATATCGTGAATGGAGCCTGCTGTTTAGAATGAGTTAGTAAAAATCAAATAGGACTTTCAGGTTCTGTTTCCAACTAGGAGGCGCGTGCTGTGTGCTCCGTGAAGAATGCAGTGCTCATGTAAATGCTGCTGTGTTTATTAATTCTGCTTAGGTATTTGTACTGGATAGACTGCTGCGAATATCCACATGTGGGCCGCGTTGGGATGGATGGAACCAACCAAAGCGTTGTCATAGAAACGATGATTTCTAGGCCGACAGCCCTGACGATAGATTATGTCAACAAGCAGATCTACTGGGCGAATGAGAATCATATTGAATTCTCCGACATGAATGGATTTCATCGTCACAAAGGTAAGTCGATCGCTTTCAAAGGAAAATTGACTCCGAGTTAGGTTTTAGCCAGTAAAAAAAAAAACTTGTTTGACTGTACATATATTTCATGATGCATATATAATAGTTGGTCATGGTGGCAACATTAAATTATGTATTTTGCTATCAAGGTGCAGTTATCATAGAAACCAGTTAGAATTCTCCTTGGAACTTTTGTTGCTATAAATCATGTCATCATAACTTAAAGTGGAACTAGACCCACCAATTGAATGTCTCCCAAAACAGTTACTTTTAAGGCATTCCAGTTGTGCAGTTTGTCATTGTGCTTATTTCAGCTCTCAATTAAACTTACCGACCCTCAAACGGCTGGTGTCATAGCTTGTCACAGGGCAACTGCATTCCAAAGAGATGCTAAGATGGCACCTTCCTTGGCCATAAGGGATAAGAGGTCCACCCTATCTGATGTGTTTTACTCTATTATGGGCTTAGTCGTATCTCTACAACTAAGCCCATAATTGGGTGAAACGCATCACTGAGGACGGATTGTGGGCGGGACACCAGTGATATGGCTTTAGCTTCAATAAACTGTACCAGCGGAATCCCAAATGTGTCCGGCTTTTTTGTGTTTGTATGGGCTAACATTGGAGCGAGGACGCTCTCCCAGCATCAGTGTGTGGCTTATCCTTTACCTGAGCCATGCAGCAGTGTTTTTCTTCAGTTTTACTGGGGTTGAATGGAGGTAACATTAAACAACAAAAAGTTATAAAATAATATGAAATATGTAAACTTAATCAAATTAAAGCATTGTAAGAGCAGCCACTGCATTGTCATAATGATGAGCCCTTGCAGCACATTGGATGCTCATGTGATTTTCTTTAGTGTGGCTAATAAGGACCTACAAGGAGCCTGCAACGCTCCTTGTCTTTCCACTATACTCACTATGGACATTCAGATAACCCTTAAAGCGGACCTTTACACACAAAAATCTAATTCTACCAATGCATCCCTCTATGTATGTTGCTTAATAATAACATAGATATGTCAGGTGTAAAACGCTGTGATTATGAAATACTTACACTTGCAGAGCATTCACTTTTAGCTTTAAAAGGGCAAAATTACTTCAGTTTGCCAAAGCATTGCATCCTAGGAAGGTTACAGTACATCAGCAGAGCATTGCTGGGAAATCTCATCTCAGTGAAAGGCATTATCCTCCCCTGAGATGATGTGCATGGTCACATGTCTAGTCACATGTGTCAATTTTCAGCAAGTAAAAGGAGAGCTAGCAATCTGCCCTTGGTAAACATTGCCACTGTCAGAAGACTGGGGAATAAAAGTGAAATAAGGAATGCAAAGAATACAAAGCCGTCAATTATCTAGAAGTATGTGATTGCAGATTGTCATTACTAAACATTTCTAAATGTGTGTTTGTTTTTATTTTAAAGATATGGGTAAACGTCCATTTTAAGAGCCCACTGGCTTCTTTCAAGCTGTCTTTACTACAGAACTAAGAACTACTCTTCAATTTAGGCTCCTCTCACACCTAAACGTGAGCGTAGCCAGGCAATCTACAGGCATTTTTAATGCATATTTACATGTGCACTTTTCAAGCACTGTATGCACAACTTGTAGTACAGGAGAAAAGTCATGCATTTTGGCTCCATGTACTTTTAACCCTTTCGCTGCCAGAACAGTTTTTTAGTGTGTTTCTTTGCACATGTTATAATCCACATTTTAGGCATAAAATCACTTTAAAACTCACAGAATTGTATGTTTTCTGAAAGCAGGGACCCTGTAAAATACAATGGTGGCAGTTAATTGTAGTGCACAAAACACAATATAGTACCCAATTTAAAAGATGAGGTTGTGTCAAGTAAATAGATACCCAACATGCCAAACTTAAAAATTGTTTGCGCCTGTGAAATTGCGAGGAAATAAGGCACCCCAAATTGTCTGAAGGTGACACTTTAAAAGCCTGTACATATATGTACAGTGCCTTGCCAAACAAAGCCACACACTCTAATATTTTGTTGGACCACCTTTAGCTTTTATTTCCAACAAGAGTTGCATTAATTTTACACCAAGATCGTGTAGTAAGCAAATCCCAAATATTCTTAATGGGGTTAAGGTTCTCACAATGGCATTAGAAGCTGCAGCAAATCAGATGGAGCCCGATTGATTTCCTAGCTGGAGATTGCCCACATCATCTAAGCCTTTGCTTCCCAGCCTGACTGATCCCACACCATTTTATTTTTTAGACTTCAGTATTAGTAACCATGCAGGCTCAGCATTATATGTGGATGTTACCTACTATAGGGTTGTCTGCATAAAATTACAGCCTGTCTTGGAATACTCACTCCAGACTCCCGACTGAAACCCACCCATCAAGGCATTTTGGCCCTGTATGTATGTGAGACCTTAGATTGTAAGCTCCTTGAGGGCAGGGACTGATGTGAATGTGCAAATGTGTAAAATTGCCATTGCTATTGAAATACCTGTAATAAATAAATATACAAAGAAGGGTTCCAACTTTTCTGTAACTTTTATTTATGGTATAGATGTTTCGGGTCTGTTACTCAAAAGTATTGAAACCAGATACAGCCAGGCAAATTGAATTTTTTAGAAGGAGACCAGCAACAACAGCTCCTGTATGTTTCTCATGACAGGTGTGCTTCAAGCCAGCACTGACAACAGTTTGCAAAAATTAGATATTATATACAGCAATGTGTAACACTTGTAACTTTGTTAGGCTGCTGCTGTCAATTTAATTTGAATTAAGTAAAATTTCAATTGACTGTCAGCATATGGGACCATAAGATGTTCTTGCCTGCAGTCCCCTGGTCTTGATAGCTCTTGTTTACACAACTGAGGTGCATTTGAAGCAGATGTTTTAACTGAATTGAACGGAGTCTGCTGAGACACTGCAAATGTTATAAATCTGGAAAAAGTTTCAGTAATGACATTTCCAGTATAAATGAATATACAGCACTTGCTAAAACAGTTGCGCCTGCCAAAAACTTTTTGGAAGTCACATTGACACCATTTTTTTAAACATAAAATTGGATTGATTTTCTAAAGATAAATAAAAAGAAGTCTGCTTATTTACTGATACCCAACAAGTTGAAATATGAATCTATTTTCCATTTCAATCCAAAGTCCCTTAAAAGTCAGTTAAAACATCTGTTTCAAATGCACATCAGTCATTAATTATAATAGCAAACAGTCCAATACTAGAGAAGCAAAAAATTATTGTCTTGAAATCCCGGACGTGATTAATTTAAAAGCAGAAGGAATAGCCACTGGCAATGGGCATTTTGTTTTGATAATGATAATATACAGTATGTGCAAGTTATGCAAGGTTGTTATTTTCACATACATCAGTACATTATATATATATTATTATTATTATTTTTTTTTTATATGCTCAGCACTAAAATTAGATAT
>NW_017306416.1:1142986-1155442 GCF_000935625.1 Nanorana parkeri
ATTATTGTTATTTTTTTTTTATATGCTCAGCACTAAAATTAGATATTTTTTTTACAGCTTAATCAGATAAATAGGGTATGTTGCACATGAATATTTCATATTTACTAAGTGAAGCAACAGGTGATGGGCTACCATAAGAACAACATCATTATACAGGCTCAAAAAACAACTACTGGTATAAAATAGACCTATATAATAGAAAAGAAATTAGATTACACATCCTGCTGAATGATTCAGAAGAGGGACATGCTCTTTCCTAGCAGTGGAGCATGTGACTTAGCTATATATAGGCTGCCAAAAAAAGCATGCTTGTGGTGCTGGGCTTTCTTAGAAAGGCCAGAATTCTTTAATGTCAATGCCCAGATCAGTGTATGTCTGAGGTGGATACAGCCAGGTGCTTCCCATCAGCCACGGGCAGGAAGCCTGTACAAAACAATAACAGGCTGACACTGTCCGCAGCTGTCCATGTTTAGCTACTCATGGAGCAGTTACCTGTTTTTAAAGACAGATGTATGTCCCTACATGTCACCTTTTTGCATCCAGTGGCATACATCTGTGGCTCACTCCTTGACTGTGGCTCACTCCATAGACTACAATTGCTTACCTCTGCTTTAAGAAATTCGAGTTCCATATCTGCCATGCTTAACCAATGGCTTAATCAGTTTCCTAGTCTTCTGACTTGAAGCAGTTGTTTTAGATCAAGAATCTTGACTTTAAATTTAACTGCATGCTCTATACACACTGCATGCTCCTTCCAATGACTCTGAGCAGGTTCACACTTAAGCATTATGCTGTCCTAGGCACGACTGAATGATAACACCCTTTGTAAAAGCTCCTCCCCTTGTTTTGTGTGGTGATTTTTCTAAAAAAGACTGTTAGAAGTTACTGTTGGAAGTATTGTTGGTCTGCTATATATATAGGACCAATTTTCAACTGTACAGACCACCAACAAAGGGGTAAAGAGGTGGCTTCAAGTCCCTTGAACTATGATGATCCTCTCAAGGATACCTTTTGAGTTCCTCTGCACCCCAACAGTTCTCCTGACAAATTCAGCTATAAATACCTAGAGGTGGCCATAAGATGAAAGAAAATAAGGAAAACATACTGCAGTATGCATATTGGAGGTTTTGATGCCCCCTCAAAACCTACTGCCCTAGACACTAGCCTACGAGTATCATTAATGTATTTACAGTCCTGACTGAATAATGACTGAAGCAGAGAAAGCCAAGCAAATATCATTTTCATAAGGATGTCATCGATGACACATTTGTTTCTCCGAAGGGGTTGCCAATAATCTTTTCACTCTTAAGTAAACTTTGAATTGTGAAACAAGGCGCAGACAGATCTCCACGTGTACCCACTTTACATACGAGTACACAATATGAAATTAATTATGTTGTTCTAGAGCGCCAAACTGTCTGCAATGGTTCCTGAATGAAGCAGATACACACGGCTGGGATGGGTAATGTGCAGAGCATTAACAGCAATTAGCAAAAGACGATGGAAACACACATTTTATTGCCTATGAATCACTGACGTGCTTTAGGCCGTAGACTAGGGGGAGCTAATCCGCTTTAGTTTTTATGTATATTCGGTGTTGTGTATTTTACAGGTTGTTACTTTATAACAATAGAACTGTGCTATTGTTTACAACACAATAAAACCTAATGGCAAGCAGAAAACCAACCCTGGTTACCATAGAGACACTTTTCAACCAGTAAAACATTGCATTATATTGCTTTTTTTCCAGCAGGCTTGACAGCTCCAATTATAATCACTGAACATAACTGGAACTCATCAGAAACTTCAATTATAACACATTCTGACATAATGGAAATCGGCTTTATAAAATTCCTTTTTTTATTTTTACCTAATGTGTCCAGCGTCCTGCGTTATTACTGGGAGAGATTTGTGGATTTTTTTTCTATTTTTTTTTTACAAATATGAATTGTTCGTTTAGAAGGAGCATTAAATCATTGTGCTATAATGCGACTTTATCTCATTTATAGAATGAGTAAACTGTTGTGGCTTTTAGACAAACGCTTGCAGGGTCTGTTGGTAAATGCCATTGCTTGAGTTGAAAGGTAGTTATGGCAACTTTACCATTTAAAGTGAACCAGTCACAACCCCGGCCAATTGAAAAGGAGTATATGATGAAAATATGCGTAAGCAACGGTTGTATTTCACAAGAGATTTGGGCCAATCAAACATTGTCTAATTACAGAGTGTATTTTAGAATCTTGGTCTGCTTTCTGTATTTCTTCCAGATCTGTGCAGTATTCCATCATGCAACAACTTCTGTAAATTCAAAATATTCCCAGCGCAAATTAATCACAGCAAGCCCTCCTCCTTAATTGATTCCAACTGATCACACTGGGGCAGCTCCACAAGGCAGGGAACCTTAACATCTATAGAATGACAAAAAAAGGAGAGCGCCCACTCCATGTGAAGGATCGTTTAATAATTTGCTTTTAAAAAATGGTAATGTACTCACAAGAGAAAAGTGACACAAGCATATTCAATGGTTCCCCTCACAGGAGGCTATCGCCCAAAAAAAGGGGATAGCCTCCTGTGAGGGGAATCATTGAATACGCTTGTGTCACTTTTCTCTTGTGAGTACATTACCATTTTTTAAAAGCAAATTATTAAACGATCCTTCACATGGAGTGGGCGCTCTCCTTTTTTTGTCATCCAACAACTTCTGTACAGAGCTTCCCGTAATAGAGACCAGTCACTGCTCATCCCTTTCCTTGTGCTGGGTGACTGGTCTTGTCTCCACCCCCTAGTTACCCCATAGTTCTCTTTTAAGTGCTAATTTTTGCCTAAGGTAAAAAATAAAACAAGTTATACTCACTCAATTCTCTGAGACGGCTTGCTCTTAGACTGGTGCCTTCCGCCTCTCTGTCCCTCTGCTGCAGCGGTCCACAAGTCATCATGTTCTATACCCTGGGGGGAATTTATCAAGGGAGTTGCTCCACATTTCTTTAAGTGACAAATTTTCCATGTTATTTGCACCTTATTTATCAATGCAGTCTAAGCCTTGATAATAAAGGTAATTTTCATTAGACATGTTGGGGGGAATTTATCATAGCACTTGCGAGTGTTTGAACTTGCACGGAATATATTTGCACCAGATTTATCAAGCTAGTGTAATGTTGTTGATAAATTAGGATTAATAGACTCCAGGAAAAAAGACTTCTAACTACAGCAAAAAGCTTAACTATCTTATCTTGAAGAAGTGGTCACGGTAACTTCTTAAGTTGTGATTGTTTTCTTAGGTGATGCTCCAGTTTCATACAGCCCTGGAACAAGTGCAGATGAAAACACGTGCAAAAAACATGCAGTTAAAAAAGTAGTGCAAGCTCTGAAGAAAACAGGGGCAAAAAACATGTGCAGTTGGAAAAGTAGTGAAAGCTCTGAAGAAAACAGGGGCACATGTTAAAAGACAGATTTGCACATAAAAATGATCTAAGAGGCTAAAACTGTCATAATTGCTTTGATAAATTCCCCCCACTGTGTATAGGACATGAGGACACCGAGAGATATACCATCGCTGCAGCGGAAGAGGAGACAGGCAGGAAGAAACACTGTCATAGCGAGCCTGCTGGGAGGATCGATGAGTATATTTTTGCTTTTTTTGACCCTAGGCAAAAATGAGCACTTAAAGCTTGCAGTGCGGAGGTAGGTATTTATGCTATGAAGGCATATTAGGAAAAAATAAAATATGATCCATTATTTACAAGAGAGGTTTACCAATTTTGGACGTCATGTGGACTGTCAGTGTCACCAAGTTTGTATGCTAGTAAGTAGATTAAGAAAGCAGAAATGGCGCTGCATTATGTATCTGTAAAGGAGGTTTACCTTGTTGGTTTTTACATTTTGAGTATAGTTATACTTTAATCCCAAACACACACAGGTCACTTTAAGTACCACAAAGGCTTGCCATTTCCCCTATCTACAGTTGTTACATTACTGGATGTCATCAACAGGTGGCGCTATAGGCAGGATCTACAGCTGCAACTCTTGGTCCACACAAAACGAAATGAAGCTCCTTTCAACCAAGTTTATAAACTGGAAAAATATTGTTTCTTTTTTCTATCAGAATGTGCTTTGCTTGGATGTATGTTTTCCATTATGTCTTTACTTGTGGACAAGCTGTAACTGAACAAATCTCTTAAATATTTTCCCTCTTGACTTCACTTGGGAACTTTTCAACTCTTGTCAAAGAACTTTATTTGATGGAATGGTTACCAAAGGAAGGCAATAGTTACCCACAGAGCCCTTTAAAGTTGGTACATATTCTCAAATTGATATGTTTTCTAATGTCTGCATGCATGGCTCTGAATACTTAAATAGATTTTCAGGGTCTGCCTTTGAATAAAAAGTCAACTGGTGAAAAGTAATTTAAACTGTTGGATAAAAGTCAGATTGTGTTATTAGATAAGTGACGTTGGGCTCGGAATACTAATGTTGTCGTTAAAGATGCCTTTGGTTGATTGAAAAATCTTTTTGTAATTAATTCAAAGCTTTGAATTAATGTCCAACACAACAATAAATTATTTTAGTCTTTTGTGGGTTTTTCTTCAACTTATTACGATTTGGGCAAATATCTCTTGGTTTTTTTTTTTTTAACTGCCGAATTTCAAGCGAGTTGTCTCTCTTTTTTTCCCTGCGAGAAGTGTCGGCTTTCATGATATGAAACTTTTTGCCTTTTATCATTGCTCCATTATGACAAAACAGCGGTGGGCCTGAAATGTTGTCTTTGTAGCTGATGATATTCATACGCTGTAATAGTGTTTGAGATGTATCAACGTTTTTCCGCTCACAACGCCATCTAAGTTTTCAGCGGGGATTGTTTTGCTTTGTTCGGTGCAGTCCCCAGTAGGTTTATCATAACAGAATGTGAAGTTGTGAATTGTAGAACTAAAGTCAAAAACAGATTTTATAGTCCTTATCTCTTAAAGGGTTCTGCCACCCAAATTGATATTTTGGCATTGGGTAGATATTGATGGGCTAAACCATTTACTGGCTTTCTGTACTTCATGGACAGTGGAGTAGCAAATATCTTTCTTCTGTAGTTCCCTAGTTCTGTGTCCCATCCACTCAGGTATTGAAATATTGATTACAAATATGGCAGTTTTGGAAGTTTCCGTTGTATTTGAATGGTCCACTTCAATGTGTCAAAAACTGGCTCAAGCAGCCAATCATTTGAAATTAAAGTGACACTAAACTCAGTAGTTAAACCTTAAAAATGCATTCAAGTGCCCTAACTATTAACAAAAATGTATCTTATTTGTGTATCACTCGGCTGTAGATCCTCAAATCATCTCTGAATTGGTGCTGACACTGTCCTTCCTTCTGGAGGGTGGCTACTTTTGCTCACCATGGTGTGTGTGTTGTAAAGCAGCCACTGCTCCAAGCTCACTTCCATGATAGGCCAAGATCCTAATACAAATTATTTGCTCCCCATGGTCCCTATGTGTGTTGTAAAGCAACCATTGCTCCAAGCTCGCTCCTGTGATGGACCAAGATCCCAATACAAATGTTTTGCTCCCCATGGTCCCTATGTGTGTTGTAAAGCAACCATCGCTCCAAGCTGGCTCCTTTCATGGACAAAGATCCTAATACAAATTAGTGAACTAAACATGAGATTGTAGTCCATCACAGGAGCGAGCTTGGAGCGGTGACTACTTTACAACACACAGGGACCATGGGGAACAAAAGTAGCCACCCTCCAGAAGGAAGGACAGTGCCAGCACCAATTCAGAGATGATTTGAGGATCTACCGCCGTGTGATATACAAATAAGATACATTTTTGTTAATAGTTAAGGTACTTGAATGTATTTTTAAGATTTAAGTCCTGAGTTTAGTGTCAGTTCAAGGTAAAAAAAAGTAAAAAATTCCCTTCAACTGACTTGATCATGGGTTATTGTAGGGGTGGGCAACTCAAGCCCTCCAGCTGTTGTGGAACTACAAGCCCAATAAGGCATTACAAGACTGACAGAGGCACAGGTACAGGCATGACTCCCAGAGGCAGTGGCATGTTGGGATTCATAGTTAAAGCACAGCTAGAGGGCAGGAGTGGCCCACCCCTGCTTTAGTGGGTATCTAGAATTTTTTAATATAGTTTCTCTATTATTATTTGTAAGATTGAAACAATAATATTTATTTTTCAATTTATTTCTATTTAAAAGTAACTATGGGTTATTGAATATAGTTCTTTCACATTTGCTAACTGCAGCCACCAGATAGCATGCTAATCTCCGGTTTTCCATCAAACTCGGTTCCACTATGCTATGAATATCCTGTGTAGAGTTGCCACCTTTTCTTCAAGCAAAACCTGAACACTCTAGCGACGCACGTACATTTTTTGGGAGAATGAGTCGTGGCATATTCATATGTAAATAGCGCCACCCGTTCATATGTAAATATCACAGTTGAGACTATTTTTAGTGGGGGGGTGGGCGGGGGCAGTAGCCCCTATCTTAATTTTGGTTGCCACTGTCTGCCTGACATCTTGTGTCCGGGTTTCTGTTGTCATGAAACCTGGAAACAGCATTCAAAACCCAGACTCTCTGGGTGAATCCTGGACAGGTGGCAACCCTAATCCTGTGTAATCTGCTCCTATTCAGGTCTATTTACATCACACCTAGCTGAATAAGCCTTTTTGCTACACATACAGCCCCTTACTGATTTGCAGTTAGATAGGGGCTGTCTACAAGTGAGCAGACAGTGTCGGTCAATTTACTTGCAAGCAAATTGCTGTGGAATCAACCTACATGTCTGTAAAACAAATATGGTACACAATTTTTTAAGTAATTAAAAAAAATGAAATATAGAAGATGCGTGTCAAGTCTCAGCATTCTGTAGTCCTCTCTTTCTGTTCACCTGCTCTGTGTTTACATTAACTCACTGCTGGGGCTACTGAGAGCATTTAGAAGAAAAGCTGAGAAGCTTCAGCTGCAGACTTTCTGTATTAATTACTCCACAGTGGCTGCTGATACAAATGTCAGTGAGGGCTTGTTTCTTTACTGCTTTTTAATATGTACATATTTGAATGTGTATGGCCTTGCCATATTTCTACTTTTAACAAATGGTTGTCATCAAACCATTTTTTTCAACCACAATCAGCCCATAAATGTCCACTTTGTATACACATGTAATATATGTGATGCACTTTTTACCCGAAAAAGCCCCCCCCCCTGAGTAGACGTCCAAAAGGCCTGAGACTGCTGCTGATCACCGCCATCTTGGATGTGATGCCAGCAGCCCCAGAAGACTAATTTAAGGGACACTGTATTGTATTTCCCTTTTCTTATACCCTGGCTAGGAAAGAGAAGCTGGGCCAGCACAGACAGTAATTAGACACTCCCAGAAGAGGAGAGGGCTATGATGTGCATTGAAGGGAATATGCTAGGGAATTAAATATGCAAGTACAGATGCACATGTTTCCTAAATGTTAAGGGAAAGGAAAAATGCTAAACTACTTGATTTTTCTGTGCTTTAATCTGCAATGTTAAGTTGGTAACAGGGTCTTTTTACAGTATATCTAAACCCCAAAATAAAAATGAAATATATTGCAGCGTATCATTCCTTACATGTGGCGGCTGCATTAGGTTTATTTCTGTCCTGTCCTAGGGTGACAATGCTCACTTACTGTACTGTATGTATATAAAAGCAGCATTGTTACCCTAGGAGAGGAAGTGTGTTAGGATTCCAGAGCACCTTTTACTCTCCACATCTAGTCCACAGAGGTGAACTGGTTTGGGCTGTTGAGATCATAATATAGCAGATGCAGTATGTTGTCTACAGGAAGTTAGCAGTTCACCTGATTTCTGGCTGGATTAGCAGACCTATTTATTTATTACTGGTATTTATATAGTGCCAGAGATTGTAAATAGGGACCTTAGATTGTAAAGGCGTTTACAATCTAGGGTCCCTATTGCACATATAGTTAATAGAGGGCCAATTTAGACAGGAGCCAATTAGGTTTCCAGCATGTCTTTGTAGTGTGGGAAGAAAACGGAATACCTGGAGGAAACCCATGCAAGCACAGGGAGAACATGCAGACTCCTTGCAGATAGTGTCCTGACCAGAATTCAAATAAGGGACCCTAGTGCTGCAAGACAGTAGTGCTAACCACTAAGCCACTTTTCAAACAGATATAACAAAGCACATTTGCAAACCTATATACATATTTTAAATGTAGCAGTGACACCATCACTGTGCTGCACATAGCCTATGCAGAGAGAAAAGCTGTGTAATGGAACTGGCCTACAGCAGGCTGCCTGCAGAAAACAACAGGATGTGTGGAGACAAGACCAGTCACCCTGCACAAGTAAAGAGGGCAGCATGAGTGGTCTTTATTACAGGAAGCTACAAGTTTCACAATGGATTTCTTGCACGGATCTGAAAGCAACAATGCACAGCAAGATTCCATTAAGAATACGCATGACTTTTATATTTGGACAACATTTGCTTATACTGGAATTAAGCTTTTAAATCTAATGAATCTAGAAGTAACAGTCTAAGATTTGTATTGAACAGCGCTTGTAAACACAAACAACTATTAAATATTTATAATGCCGTTTAGTTTGCGCATTAAATTAAAGGCAGCAAACTCTTAAGTTGAAGCCATTCCGTTTGCTCGCAGTGGTTGAGCTCTCGAACATTTAGCAGAGTGATTCTGTTCTTCCAACCTTGCATTTTCTTGAGCAGTAATTAAAAAAAAAAGAGAAGGGAGCGAGAGCCTGACAGCTTGCCACTGCAATTATTCAGCAGAAGTTATGTCACAGTCGTATCTGTCTGACTTTTCCATATTAAATATTTTAGTTGGCTTTCTTCCAGCTTTGCACATTAATCTTTTCATTTCTGATTACAGTTCCCAACCAAGATATCCAGGGTGTGATCGCCCTGACATTGTTCGATGACTACATCTATTGGACGGATGGGAAAACCAAGTCTCTGAGCCGTGCGCACAAAACCTCTGGAGCTGACAAGATGTTGCTGCTTAACTCATGGCATGCTATATCTGATATTGAAGTCTGCCATGCCTACAGACAACCCGATGGTGACTATCTTTTAGTTAAACTTATGCTTTTTTTTTTAGAAAGCAACATCTGATATTAAAGTGACACTAAACTCAGGAGTTAAATCTTGAAAATGTATTCAAGTACCTTCACTTCTGATGAAGGGGGCGTGCCCCTGAAACGCGTAGACCGTTCGAACTCATAGGGGCAGAGGACCTTTGACTTGTTTCATGCTGTGAGACTCCCGCTGCCAGAGATTTCCATTGCATCGCTTTTTACATGCTTTTATTGATCGACCCTTTTTGTGAGTATAATTTCAGCTGTGTTGCCGTATTAATAAATGACTTTTTACACGATGGAGCTGCTCTGTTTTGCTTTGTACCTTCACTATTAACATAAATGTATCTTATTTGTGTATCACTCGGCTGTAGATCCTTCAATCATCTCTGAATTGGTGCTGACACTGTCCTTCCTTCTGGAGGGTGGCTACTTTTGTTCCCCATGGTTCCTGTGTGTGTTGTAAAGTAGTCACCGCTCCAAGCTCGCTCCTGTGAAGGACTGTAATCTCAATAAAAATTAGTAAACTAAACATGAGATTGTAGTCCATCACAGTATTGAGCTTGGAGCGGTGGCTAGTTTACAACACACACGGACCAGGGGGAACAAAAGTAGTCACCCTCCAGAAGGAAGGACATTGTCAGCACCAATTCAGAGATGATTTGAGTATCTACAGCTGAGTGATACACAAATAAGATACATTTTTGTTAATAGTTAAGGCACTAGAATGCCTTTTTAAGATTTTACTTCTGAGTTTAGTGTCACTTTAAAAAGTAATACAAAGTAATAGTAAAAAGTAGACATCCCATTCATTAGGAGACAACTACTTTATATGTATGCACTACAGCTTAGCTCAGGTAGCACTTTTGTGTGTTTACACAGTAGAAAGGGAAAATCTAATGTATTTTCAGTAAGTGCATGTTGGTATTATTGCAGCGTTTAAAAGTAAATTTTGATGTGACATTTTTAGGTCCATATGTTTGTTTTTGTATTAATTGTAGAGATTTGTAGATTACCCATTAAAAGCAAAAATTAGCTCCCACTATCACTCACTGCTTAAAGTGGAACATTACTCATAGCAGCTAAATAGAATTTAATGTGGAAGTTCACCCTGGAATGACTCTATGGACATTAAAAAGTTAAATAACACATGCACCTTGATAAATGCATAGTATCATATTTGACTTCTGTCCGAAATCGGGTGTCCAGCAATCAGCATTGGAAATTGCCATTTACCAGCGACATCATGCAACTCAGGATCTTGCTCAGCCCCCCTTTGCTATCTAAATCTTGTGATTGCAAAACCTGACTGGAAAATGCTTCTGCAGTGCCCTGATGTAGAAAGCATGAGGGGGCTCAGCAGCACCATGGCTTAAATAGCGCCACAAGTAAATGGCTTACAATTTCCAATTCTGATTGCATAGCTCCCAACTGGCTCTCATTTGGAGATATTGTTCCTTTTTGGGAAGCAAATCCCTCAGACCATTTTTGCTCCTCAAATGTCTCTCTTTTTGGTCTGATGTGCATACAGACAAATGAACATACTTTTCAAATGCCCAAAGTTTATTGCTCTCAACTTTTTTTCAAACCTTCAGAATGTTGTGGCTTTTGGATTTCAAACACTTATACAAAGGAAACATAAGAATTAAGCAAAATTGGATAACATTTGTCATATTTGCTCTTTAGTTTTTCATGGTCTGCAAGATCTTGGGTGTGACAGGGACATGGCTTTTGACCTAATACAGGGATAGGCAACCTCGACTTTCCAGCTGTGGTGAAACTATAAATGGAATTACAAAGGCCCATCATGCCTCTTTCTCTGGGAGTCATGCCTGTGGCTGTCAGAGTTTTGCAATGCCTAATGGGACTTGCAATTCCACTGCAGCTGGAGTGCCGAGGTTGCCCACCCCTGACCTAATTAGTTGCACTTAACGGTGTCTTTAAACGTTAGGAGGAATGTAATTATTGGACAACCTGAGCATGGATAGAAGTCATTCATGGTGCTCTCATTTATCATGGTACATGTGTTTCATGGCTGTTCATAGAGTAATTCTAGGGTCAACTCCCACTGTAATTTTCTTTAACAAATACATAAATTCCACATTAATCATCCTGCTAGATAACGTAGGATATGCTGTAACTAGCCTTCAACATTATTCTGGTTTCTTCTTGCCTGAGCCTGCCATTCGGACAAGGTTGGAGGCCAGGTAGAGCAGCCACTTCCCTGTTGAGAGCTCTCCCTCTTTCCTCAGTCTCAAACATCTATATGTCTTATTCTGCAAATAACATGTGTGTAGTTTGAGCCCTGATTGTTCATCATGGCTCAGCCAGAGTGGCAGGCTGCAGTAGTTGCACAGTGTTGAGTTGCACAGTGCTGCCAACCAGGAACAGAAAGAAAATTGGGGAGATAAGATAGTATCTCTGTAAGTTGCGTTTGGCAACAAAGTTTGTCCTGTCACCACTCTTGCTTTTCTCTTCTCTCGCCCTGATCTGTCCACCCTCAGCACGGTCTGTCTCATTCCTCCTTCTTCCTCCACCCTTGGAAGCGGTATGTCTTCATGTTTTCAGCAGATCAGGCCTTCTCGAGACTCCCTCACCATTCTGGTTCTCGGCACAGGCTGAGCGCCGAAAATAGAAGACAACTGTGGCTGCAGAGAGCAGGATGAGAAATTGAATTATTTGAATTTGAACAGAATGAGTACATATTTTAAATGTCTAATATAGCTATACCTACAAAAGTTCTGTGAGATCCTAATTTTTAACTAAAGTTCTGCTTGAAAGCTGAAGTGTAGTGTATAACACCCTATCTTTTCAATCAAATCATACCTGTTTTAGGACCCAGCAATGCCATTACTGGTTTGGTGCGAGGGGCTGGCAGCCTCCTATAAAGATCAAAGCACCTGTCTCTGATCTTTTTCAAAAGAATTGTAGGAAACAACACATCCTCAGGATCCCTTTAGGTGTGCCTGCTTCCCTCTGCTGGCTATTATGTGCTGCAGACCCCAGGTTTGCACTCTGCTGATTGGTTGACTGGTTGCAGGCACATCCCAAGGGATGCAGAGGGTGTGTTCTTTCACATAGCACTCGATTGATTGATTGATTGATTGCAGAGAAAAGTGATAGCTATGTGTCCTCACCATCTATATTTGCACTGGTGACCATTGTTACAGGAACAGAATGTGATGGGAAATCCAAAACGTTACAGTTGTCACTGGAACAGGAAGTAAGGCAAAATTTTCCCCCGCAGACATTTGACAATGACAATAGACAGAAAAAAAAAATGGAGAGAGAGAGAGAGAGAGAGAGAGAGAGAGAGAGAGAGAGAGAGAGAGAGAGAACAAGATGGTTGAATATAAAAATAACTAATTC
>NW_017306416.1:1155513-1161908 GCF_000935625.1 Nanorana parkeri
AAAGGAGAGAGAGAGAGAGAGAGAGAGAGAGAGAGAGAGAGAGAGAGAGAGAGAGAAAACAAGATGGTTGAATATAAAAATAAATAATTCATATATAACTTTCTTTCACACTGTCCTTGTGACAACCCAATAGAGAGAGGAATGCAGCACAACTACTATGTAATGCTGCACGAAGAAGATGCTAAGCATATAATGAGCAAATAGTGCTGTCCCAATGTACATACAAGATATTACTACAAACTATACATAGAAACTAGGATTCCTACAGACTTTATATTAGAACACCAACCAGCACTTTCTTTCTAGTTTTGGATAGAGTGGTTATGGGTTAGAAACCCTGTCAGGGTTTTCACTACTGTCTGTGTCCCTGCTGTGGAGGCCCAGTGTCCATTCTCACTGTTTGCCATAGTAACCATTGTTTTTTGGGACACAAAAGAGGAGAAATTAAAATGTTTGCAGACAGAAAGGGAGTAGAGGTGAAACGTGGGGACATCGACTGCGGTGAGAGAAGTCAAATATGTGAATTTTTGACTCATTTTAGAGAGATTTCCCAGCAAAAGATCCCACTCAGAAGTTCTTCAATTTCTATCCCAAAGTGTTGTTGTTTTACTTCAAACCCCATTGATAGAACTAATCTTTTTTCATTTGAATAGCTAAAAAAAAAAATTCCTGTGATTCAGCCTCTTTGAAATGTATGTTAAACATACAAAACTGCTTATGTTATAGTACATCTTTATCATGAAAATGCTACACTATATGGCCAAGTTTGTGGACACCTGCCCATTGTACCTATATGAGCTTGTTGGACATCCCATGGACATTAATATAGAGATGCCCACCCCTACACCCCACCTTGCAGCTACAAAAGCCTCTCTTTTTGGAAGGCATTTCACAAACGTTTTTGAGTGAATCTTTCAACATACTGGAAAATCTATGCATGGCCCAACTAGAAAAATAGCATTAGGATGACAATAGTTTGGGTTTGGATAAGAAGATTTGCATTTTTGGCAATCATTATGAGAGGGGTCAGTTCTCAGTTTTCTTGTTGTAATTACAGAGTAGAAAACCAAATCAGCTGGATTGGCTTCCAGCCTAAATCTTCTCCATTCTCCTGTTTTGAAAAGTTTTCTAATTTCTAGTCCTAATTAACTATACATGTGCGGTCACACAATGATGCTGCCACAACTCGAATAAAACAATCAACGCATTTGCAGCAGTTAGATACTTTAATTAAGTGCTTAAATATGAATGAATTGTTTTCTGTTGTAATCTGTAACCCAGCTGTAATCTTTCATTTCCTGGCGTAAGTAGAGAGCAGGTAAGCCTCATTTGTATTCCCGCAGATTCAGCGGTTGGCTTCTTAAATGGCTTTTTATGTAGTGCGAGAGTGCGGCTCTGTTATCGCTAGATCATACTTACCATTTTATTAACGATTAGATACATGTCCTTGTCATAATGCGCTCTGCATAATTCTTTATTGGGTCCCTCTTCTGTTTAAATCGCCTTATTAAAGAATTCAATTAACTTTATAAGCGTGGAAAAATGATATATTGTACCATTGTCTTTTTAGTGCCTGACCACCCTTGTAAAATTAACAACGGGGACTGCAGCCACTTATGCCTGTTATCTCCCTACAAGTCACACACATGTGCCTGCCCCACTAATTTTTACCTCGCTGAAGACAATAAGACGTGCCTATCCAATTGCACCGCCAGTCAGGTAAGTGCTGCGAAATGTGACACGGTGAAAAGATTTTCTTGTTTTTTATGTTCTGTCTTTTATAATAATAACCTGTCTGAGCAAATGCAACAAATAACCTATATAATGTATATACCTAAAAGTATTTCTAAAGCCCAAATTTTTTTTTTTTTTTCCAGATAGAGTAGGGAATGGATAAATGGCTAAAATCCCTTTTTTTGTCATCCGTGTCCGGTCCTGTAGGCACAACCTGGAGAGAGAGAAAAACTCTTCAAAGAGATGGAAATTCCTTCTTAGTTGTCACCTGAGAATGTGTCTCCATGGGAAGATTTCCTTTATATTCCTGTTGAATAGTGATGAACCAAACATGCGTGGATTTGGTCCACTTGGATGTTTGCTGAACCCAACCAGATATTTGAGAACATCCAAGTGAACCCAAATCCATGGTGCCTGTGTCCTATCAACTAATGACATTGTACAACCTGGACAATGTCATTAATTACTGGGATTTCAGTGGCTTAGCTGCACAGTGTTAATGGTTGCCAGAATGCAGAAGGGCTCAACATAACAATCAATGGCCTGTGTCCTTAGAACCAGTGACACTGTATGACCTACACAGTGCCATGAGGTACTAGGATGTTTGCATCTGAGCTTTATACCATTGTGGGTTGCTAGTAGGTAGGCAGGCAGGTGCACCATAACTTGTTAACAATGTAGATGTCACCTGAAGGGAGTCCATCTTCCTCTTCCATACCGATGCATTCAAAAAGTAGTAAATCACACAACTGATTTCAGATTAATTGTTAAAGTGTAATGGAAAATGTTGATGATGATCTCGCCAGTTTCAGCTCCTTTCTCTGGCTCTTTTCACCAGGAAATAGGTTGAATCAAAGAGTCTAAATCGCCAACGGCATTTTACATCAATGCTTTTAACAATTAGCCTGACATTGGTTAAGTGGCTTGCTACTTTTTGAATACACTGAGCATTCTTTTTTCACTTCTGCAAAACTCTGACTCCTAAGAAGCGGGGGGGAATTCTGCCAAGGTACCCAGTAAGTTTGGCTCTGTGCATTTGCATTGGCTTCCTGGCCACTGTGTACATTTAGCTTTATTTTGCCATGTTTTTCATATTAGAAGTAATGCTAGCCACAGCAACAACTGTGATACAAAACCCAATAAACTAAACATGTCAAACAAAAGTCTGGAAGAAATACATGGGGTAGGGAAAGAGAACAGTTATAGCCATTAGCAGAAGATTGAAGGGTTGTGGCGAATAGTCACCTTTAAGTCCCGCATTATGACATCTGTGGACTTTGTGTTATTATTGCATCTTACAATATTTAAAACTCAAATTACCACAGCTTTCATTACTGGAAAATATTGTTACAGTAGAGGAATGCATTTACAACACTGGAGCAGACACAATCTGGAGCAGTAGCCCATAGTAACCAATCAGCTTCTCTCTTCAGTTTGTTCAGTTAACCTTTGACAATGAAAGGTGGATGTTGATTGGTTACCATGCACAGCTGCTCCTGGTTTTGTCTGCTCCAGTCTTGATAAATTCCCCTCATTGTGTTTTTTTCTGAGCTTAGTTTTTTTTTCTTAATAAAGTCATAAGCACAAAATGAATCTCTTGGAATGAAAGCTCAACCGTTCCATAGCAGAAGCTGGTTATTTAACTGAGGGAAAACATTTAAATTACAATTTTTCACAATACTAAATCAAACTCTGTGATTGCTCAAGGCATCTCACACCTAAGTTAACAGAAGCAGAAGCTAGCATCCAGCACTGTTAATATAATACACAGTTATGGAGAGGTAAGGGTCATTTGGTTTTGCCCGCATTCTCCATTAAATACCTACCAAGGCAATGTAATAGGCTATTACTGACATAAAAACATTCAGGGAACACAATACAATGTCTGCACGACTACACATTTTTAACACATTTTAACAAAATGTACGCTATGTGTCTATTAAAGAATGTTAGCAAAGCAGAATGTCCTGAAAACATTCTTTAATCCATCAAGTTTAAAAATACCAAACTAAAGTACCACCCAAAACCATAATAAAGTCCTCAGTCTGATGGACTATTTCACCTCCTAGCATATTTTCACTCTTGAGTACTCCAGAGTTCAATTTGTCATGGCCGCTGGCATTGTTCCTGCAAAAGTTAGAGTCCTGGATACTCTGCTCATTTTGTTACATTTCATGTTTAATATTATATTTTTTTTTAAAAATCAAACAGGGATCCTGGCTTAGCAGGTATGCAGGCCTAGGAACTCTTCCACAGTCCAAAAATTGATACTGCTTTAAATCCCTCACTAGCTAGGTCTACTTACAAATGGGTGCTGGCTGTATGTGAGGGTGCCTCTCAGCTACCTGAATTGCACACTGTGTATATCCAGAGTTTTAAAAAAATGTATATCTTTTAGATGGTTTGGAGAAACCCTGCCAGGATTCCCCCACTCTAATGCATTTCATCCAACAAATTGGTCTAATCATAGAGATGATTGCCACAAAAATGTGTTTGACAGTGTCTATTGAACTTTTGGCTTAAAGGAGAAATATGGGGAGAGTGAAATGCACTCATCCCCATAATTAGAGCCGATGTGGGACACTGAAGTTGTCACACCTTGGCTCAACTTTTAAGCCCACACCAAAAACTACCAGCAACGAGTTACCGGCACTGAAAACTAATGTACCATCATGTGCTAGAGATAAGGAGGTGCTGTATTAAATAAACCAAATTCCTGTAGAAAAACAGAATATAATTAAACACTGATTTTAATGTCTGCTACACTCTCAGTTTAAACAGTTACAGGGGAATAAAGCAACTAGCAAATTGTATTAGCTGGGGAAGAGTTATGATTTCTTCTACTTTAATGCCACAAAGAAAAAAGAAAGATTAAAATAAACTATTGCATTCTAATGGGCAAAATTTTAAAAGTTCATTAAAATCGGATAAATATTTTATGTTTTTCGTTTTGAATCTAATGCTCTGTTGCCATGATATAGTGTTCTACTCCTTGCAATTTTTGCAATTCCAGGATAATCCGAACTGCGCAACAGAATACTTCAAGCAGGTGTTCTGCTTTTGCATTGCTAATTTTCTTAAAGTCTAATCTCACCAAAAAGAAAGTGCTCAGCAGAATTAAATTAACGAGGTCTCTAGCCGACCTGCTACACTTCTTTTCTGCCTGTGCTTAGAAAATCAACTCAGCAGAGAAATCCTGTCATTCCTCCTCGCTACTTTCTCTAGGCATGGTTTTGGGAGTCATATCCACTGATGAACTTTATATATTATATTTTAACTTCATCATAACGAATGTTTGTAAAGTTACGAAAATATAACCGCCACTAACAAAATTTCGTATTTCGTACGAATCCGAATTGAGTTCAGTTACGAATTACGAAATACGAAATAACAGATATTCCTAAACGAAACAGAACAAATATATATTTGTTTTATATATTGCTTTGACAGACACCGATAGACCCATGACACATGTCTTATTTTCTTCCAAGGACATCCCATGGGGTCAAGTGCTTGGTCTCATTGTTAGACATGTGTGATTCGTTTAGTTACGAATCGAAATTCGTACGAATTTTCCTGAAATTCCGAATTTCGTATTTCGTACGAATCTGAATTGAGTTCAGTTACGAATAACGAAATACGAATGTAGGGTTCACAGAACTTTACAACACTAAACTTGCATCACAAAAATGTTTACAACGTGACACTATCATAGCTCTAAGTCTTAACATTAAAACATTTTTGAGGCCTTAATTCTTTCCCAGGAGAATATTTTTTAAATCCTATTAATGTTGCAGGGATTAACATAATGGTCTAACTAGCTAATTTGTTACTAATATGAATTTTGTGATCACATGTCAAACGTATTTTGCATAAAAATAAAGGCTATGCTACTCCATGTAGTCCTTCTTTATGATACACCCTTAAAAGTGCTTTTTTTGCACTCTCCATCTCTCTCTCTCTGAAAATTTGTAAATGTGCATTTAAACATTTGTAAGAAGGTAGGTTAATTTTGTTGCAAAAAGTATTCCTGTCGTCCTCCTTGTAAATGTCTTAAACTGTACACTGAGCTGCATATGTGCATCTCAGAGTAGAATTCTGGCATTGGCGGGGTGCCAAGATAAATTCCCATGCAAATGTGTAGGAGTTATGTCATCCCTGTTTCGCCAGTAAAGATGGCCATAGATTCTGAACCCAGATGAAGCTGGCAAGAAGATGTCAGCACCTGTGAGGGAGCTCACGGATGTTGCATTGCTGGAGATCAGGTGCATATAGTTCTGCTTTAAGCTGTGTATTTTTGTATCTGAAGTTCATCTGGAGCTTAAGTGTATCTTAAGGCAAAAATTTGGGGGAGCAGGATTTTCTTTTTGCTTTCTGCACCCTGGGGTAGATTCACCCTTTGTCCTGGTGACATTGTCATTATTGAGACTGAAGGTGATTAAAGATTCAAACATTTACCATTATAGCCAGAACAATAAGTGTGGTCACATCTTTAAATGTGAACAATTGTTCCGATGACAGCTGTCTAAAGGAATTTCCACCTGGCAAAGATTTCCTCTCAGTTCCTGTTTCATCTCTCAGACAGGAAGTGACAAAAAATCTCCCCAACAAGACCCTGACAGGAAAAAAAACAAAACAACACAACAGGAAATTAACTCCCC
>NW_017306416.1:1162378-1190391 GCF_000935625.1 Nanorana parkeri
AAAACCAAAAGGAATTTACCCCCCCCCCCCCCTCAAAAAAAAAAAGGTTTGGCTGTACATTCACATAATTCTTACACTATTACCGATTGAACTTCTTTTCTGTTTTGAACTTATCAAGACAAATGTGTTATGCTAAATGCTAACTTCACATAAAATTGGGTATTTGTTCAAATAACCTGTTTGTGTCTAGAGTGCTAAGACAAAAATGTGCATTTGATAATGTGCCTTAAACCAGCTGTGATGTTTGGGGAATTTAGCACAAATGGCAAGCGCTCAAAGTCTGGAAGCCACGTTAGCATAAAACAAAACAGTCTTTTATTGCTTCCAGAACAGAAAGTAGCTTTTCATCAGCAAAACAGCATGTCGTCAATAACTGTATAACCATGTCTCACCAACTCAGCATGGTCACATATACTGCATGTGACTCTTCCACACATCCCTTGTGTATCCCAGGCTCACTAAGCCTCCTTGGCTGATTCCCAGGAGCCTCCAACACATACACAGCCTCCCGGCTTCACTCTGGCTTCTGGGTGGAATCCCTGACTCCTGGATACAACCTGTCTCTCTTCCCAGCGGATTTTACGCGATTTGTCTTTTTTCTATGGAGCCCGACGGAGAAGATTACGCTATCGTCGCTGGATCGTCGCTGGAACGTCGCCCCGAAAGTCACGCTATCCCGGCCACTGCAAAGGTAAGTCGCTACATGTGAATGGGGGCTTAGGCCACCTAACACTGTGGTATTGCCACGCAATGCCACACAGCATACAGACACATTAGTCTAATAAGAAGAAGCAAACCAATAATTTGCCTTTGCTGTTAATGTTTTCCCTCTGATAACTGTTTAACGGTAACAGTAAACCTTTGAAGCAGACTGCACTGTTGCTTTGTTGCCACAATGTTGTCAACAGAACTAATGTATCTAATTATTTATTCTACAATAAAAGAGAGATTTTTTTTTCCACAGACAAGGAAAGTATTGCTTTGCTTGTAAATCAGTTTAGGCAAAGGAGGGATATGTATGTCTACCGAAAATCTGTATCTTGGTTTTAGATATCCGGAAGAGTTAGAATCTCTTCCAGATTTCTTTTTTCTTTTTTATAACACCATGGAATATAGATAGTAATACAAATATGACCATTCTGCAGAAAACCAATCAAGTGTCTGACAAGCCCCCCAACCAAGCATCCAACCTCACCCTAGATGTATGACCAAGTCCAGGACAACTGCTGACCTCCCAACTGAACTTGTCCACTGCTGATAGGTCCTGTGCAATAAGAAGCCTGACCTTACCTTTTGTGAGCCAATAACCTGCTTGAGAGCATTGCTGAAGCCTTCCAAATGTTCTAAGTGAATATGGATGATCAAAACTTGTAATATGTGACAGTGCTTGGGCCTCCAAATGGGCACCAGAAGCATGGAGCATTGTCACACAAGTGCTGGGGGAGCAGGTTTACCCTTTCTATACCCCAAAAATTACATGAATTGTGGGGCATTGCAGTGGTGCCGTGTTGTGCAACACAAAATATAAGGTCTGGCATATTATGATGCCTAATAATTATCTTTTAGCCTAAACCAGAATTCCAGTACATATTAAAAATACAGGGCCGGTGCAAGGATTTTTGCCTACACAGGCGAAGGTGCATTTTTGCACCCCCCCCAAATTAATTTTCACAATGACCGCCAATGTAACGAAAGTATTCGCCCTGTCCACAAATGTAACGAAAGTATTCACACTGACCGCCAATTTAACGAAAGTATTCACACTGACCGCCAATGTAGAGAAGATATACACCATACACAGGGCCGGATTCCCCACAAGGCCACCGAGGCCCAGCCTCGGGGCAGCATGGAGCGGAGGGGCGGCAGCAATGTTGAATACCCAGACCCCCGGAACATGCAGTTCCGGGTGCCGGGCGGTAAGTTATTTTCTACATTTAGCCCTGCTTTGGGAAAGCAAGGCTAAAAGTAGTGTGAAGCCTCTTGTTCGTTTCCCCCCCGCACCTACCTCTTCCTCGCTCTGCCGCTGAGTCTCTCACTGGCCGCCGTTGTGGTGAGCAGAGCGGCAGGTTTAAAAGTAACCCTGCCACTCCGTGTATACAGCAAGAGGGGAGAGCAGTCTTCCCCTCTCTGCTCTCACAGGAGTTCAAGCACAGTTCTGTGCTAGAACACCTGTCCTGGAGGTGACAGGGTCAATAAAGAGAACCTGTCACCTCCAAATGCTATCACACAGGGGTTGTTAGCTCATGTGTGATAGCAATAAAGTTAAGTGAAAAAAATTAAGTACAGGAACAGCAAGCATGGGAGATAGCAGAGGGAGCTTTTGGGCAGGGCACTGACTATAGGAAACTGAAGATCAGAGCCCCGTAGATTGTGCTGCTCCTATCTACGGGAGGGAGGCGCTGTTTTTACTCCCTCCCCCACCAGCGCCCTCAAGGGGCCGCTTGTGTTGCCTATGTGGTAGCGCTGGCTCTGTAAAAATAACAACCCAACAGCATTAAACAAAAAAAAAACCTTTCAATGCAATATCCACCTTCAGCCTGGGTCTGAACTATGCACAAATTCCTCTCTGCCAATAAATAAGGCTGAATTTGTGAGATGAAAGATGACCACATGATTTACTAAGGGTTAGAGTAACACTAAACTCTGGAATTAAATATTAATAATGCATTCAAGTACCCTAACTGTTACCAAAATGTATCTAATTTGTGCATCACTGGAATGTAGCTCCTTAAATTTTCTCTGAATTTGTGCGGACACTGTTCTTCCTTCTGGAGGGTGGCTACTTTTGTCCCCATGGTCCCTGTGTGTTGTAAAGTAGTCACCGCTCCAAGCTCGCTCCTGTGATGGACTACAATCTCATGTTTATTTCACTAATTTGTATTAGGATCTTTGTCCATGAAAGGAGCCAGCTTGGAGCGATGTGTGTTGTAAAGTAGTCACCACTCCAAGCTCACTCCCATGATAGATTCTAATTTCAATACAAATTAGTAAACTAAACACAAGAGTGCAGTCCATCACAGGAGTTAGCTTGGAGTGGTGACTACTTTAAAACACACACAGGAACCATGAGGAACAAAAGTAACCCCCCCTTCAGAAGGAAGAACAGAGTCAGCACAAATTCAGAGATGATTTCAGGTTCTACAGCCGAGTGATACACAAATAAGCTACATTTTTGTTAATTGTTAAGTTACTTGAATTTATTTTTAAGGTTTAACTCCTGTTTAGAGTCACTTTAATAGGGGGTTAAATAAAATTACATTTTATAAAAAACATAACACTTTTCTTTAATTGTAATGTTGCTTTAACATTATAGGCCGATCCAAGATCCCCCCTTTGATCTGCATATAGTGTTAATGCAATGGAGTTCATTTACTGAATGGGTAGAACATGTTCTCTTTCAAATGGAGTTTCTACTTAGCTTAGTGAATGAGTTAAAGTTGTGCTGACTTCAGTCATCCAGTCTAATCCAATTTTTCATTTCCTTGCAGAAGATTGGATTTTCTTTGCAAAGTAGTTGGCTGACTCTTGGGTGGAGTTGTGCAAATATCAAAATGCTATTATGGTTGGATGTTAGTCTGGAGGAGTGGGAGGTCCCAGATAGACTGTATTTGTATGCAGACCATGCTAGATAACACCAGTGTGTGAAACTGAGCTTCCATCATTGAAAGAACCAATGATGGGTGGGCCAGGAACAGTCAGACTGCAAAGCAATGCTGGACACTCTGCAGCTAGGAAATGAGGCAGGCTCTATCTGACTGCAGCTTATAGTGCACATCACAGTGTGCAGTGAAATCAGAGTAAACAATTTCAGAACAGGAGCCTGTCAAACTGTGAAAGACTGAAGGGAAGACCGGAATTCACCTTTAAACTCAGCTATGGAGTTTTGTCATGTCTAGTTACAAACCCCAGATGGCTACAGTGGGCCTTTGGAGACATGCACGTTTTTTTCCTGACGAAGCATATCTCATTACTTCTTTACAGTTGCATGTAGAATGGTGTGTTAATGCTGCAAATTACAAATGCATTGCTTCTTGAAGGTTTGAGAAATTCATACCTACCATGGATGGATTTACGTAAGTAATACAGCTGGGCGATAGAAGTGGCACGTTTGATTCGGGACACATCTCAGATTGTTTTGTGGGGTTTTGACACATTCATTTCCAACGAGCAGAACAGTCACAGTTTTGCTCATAACAGGTTTAGTTAACTATGGAACGTCTGTCACATTTAGATTCATTGAGAAATGCTCTGTGAAGAACTTCAAAGGATTCACGTCTTTGAAACACTCCAATAATTTCTGTTTTCCAAACTGACAAAGAATTTTCACATTAAACTGCAAAAACCTCAACACAGAATAGGTGGAGAAATTTAGAACATTGACTGTTGGTGGCAGCAAACTGAGGGTGTAATTAACCTTAAACTTCTGTATTTTTGGTTTAGTTTCGGTGTAATACAGATAAATGCATTCCGTTCTGGTGGAAGTGTGACACAGTTGATGACTGTGGTGATGGATCAGACGAGCCCCCAGAATGTCGTAAGTGTATCTTTTGTTATATTACTTATAGTAAATGTGTTTTAAATGCAGATTGTAATGGTTTAGATTCAGTTTTTTTTTTATTACATTTTTAAACAGGTGTTTTACTTCTTGTTATTGTATATAAATCCTGTATAATAATAATAATAATAATAAAATAAGTATTTAATGCTCGGCACTGGTGTCACAGAATATCAGCAGTAACTGTATGCTTTCAGACTGTCTTTCTCTAATTGATTTTCCATATAACTCTGAATGACGAGAACTTGGCTGTGTGCAGAAACTTTAATCTGAGCTACTGAGCTCTGTACACGCCAGACTTTTTTTTCTGCAAACATGTTAAAAGGAGTTTATAGCTCAAGATGATGGCTAGGAATGTATGTATAAAATATAAATTTTAAGTTTTTCATATTTATCTAATAAAATGGAAAAAAACATGCAGGTGGAAGCATTTCCTCTCCTCAGTGATGCTGCAATATTGTTAATTAGTAGTAAGTCACAAAAAAGAGGTTGCAGCATGTACTGATCTGTGCCACAGCCAGGAACAGCATGGGCACCAAGATTTATATGACGTGTCATCTCTAAGCTGGTGTATGTATAATGTATTCAAGTAAAAAACGGTTTATTGACACGATTGCTATCACATCATATAGCGACGTTTCGGAACAACAGAGGTTCCTTCTACAGGCAAACAGAATGTTGTGGATTGCAGAGGCATCTGCAGTCACTTTGGCACCCACCTGACTCTAAGGGTATTTTTCGGTCAGGAGTGCGATGGGTACACCGGATTTAAATAAATAGTATAAAATAAATAGTATAATGTGATCTATTTGATTTACAAACATATTATCTTAGACTTTTAGAAGCATAGCTGTCAGTAGGGCACTATTGCCAGGAAGTTTGCTATCAATAACGCAGATAAAAGGGAGACATCTTGGTCTTTCTGGTTGGGAATGGTGGGTACTAATATCCCTATTCTGTATAAAAAGTAAAATGTTATGAAGCCTAAGACAAAAAGATGTCATAAGCGCATTGGAAATATGTGTGAACAGGCTTCAGTAATGCATATCAATGCATAAAGGAAATGCAAGTTGACAGGTGTCAATGTACCAGCCTAATGCTCCAAAATACCCTACCACTACGCACATGCACATATCTAAATGAGCTCTTATGGGTTTTAGGTCTATGGACTGAAAATTATTTTTTGGGGTTCTGAATTCTACCCAAAAATATCCTGAATTGTATTAGCTGCTGTGAAAAAACACGTCAAGATTTAAAATTATGGGGAATGTAGGACAGTGCTTTGCATATTCTGGACAAAGCATACACGACAAGCTTTTACCAGATGGATCTTCTGCCAAAAGTTTTTTTCTACATCGGTCATCAAATGAATTATAAAACTAATTTTAGTAAGCTGCTATTACTTCTTGATGTACACATATTACTTCTAATAAAAGTGCCCCACGTCCTGTTCTGCACCTGTGTCTGTCATATCATTTCTGTCTATTAGCCACAAGGTAACTACACTTGTGTGACTTTTTAAAATGTATATATAATTCAGAGCCAACAGATAGTTACAGCCTGTCCTGTTACATAACACGGTACATGCATGAGGTTCACGCTTATGAACTAATTAACAGTACACCAGCTGCTGCCGTGCCAAGTTCTATAAAACCTGCAAAAAAGTTCAGAATGCAAACTACTTCACACTCCACTACCTGCTATAGAAAAGGCAACAACATTAAACATGAACAGGATTTACAGTTCAAAAATGGGACACATTGGTTAATTACCCAGCATGTTTTGCAGTTGAGTTCTGTTGCATGCAACTAGAATAAAAAGTGTCATAACAAACGTACAGCTTCTATGTTGGGATGCCTACAATATGTTTCTTAATTGAAATGAAAACAAAAGGCTTTTTTTTCTTCTTTTGATACTGTAGTAGAAAATGCATTTGTCTGGTGCTGTTGACTGCTGGGTAATGCACGGGTAGTTATTTTAATATTGGAAGAGATCAGGCCACAGTGGGTGTGCCCACCAAGATCCTTGCTTTGCTAAATCACAATTTCGAAATGGTGCAGCAGTTTGGTTTGACAATTACCCCTTGCTTCTTTCAGAATGTACACATTATAGGATCAATCCTTCCAAAAGTGACATTTGGGATGACTGAAAACAATCACACATAGGGGGTGATTTACTAACCTAAACACACGCACGCACCAGGTGCGTGTGCATTTTTACACAGCAAAGCGTATTTATCAACCAAACACGAGCAACATGTCACATTTTCACGCCGTTATGGCGCGTTTTTATGTATTTACGTGTGTGCACGTCATGTAGCATGCGCCATAGGCTACACGCAGCTCTAATAGCGGCATGCAAGTCTCTAAAAGCATATTTCCACTAATGACATATATGGAAAAATCATGCGCATGATGCATATATAATGCTGCTTCACAGTTTAGACAAAAATGGTTAGCTCATGCATTTACATTCCTGCATTCATCAACACAAGCAACACAACGTAGAGCTAATTTACACAACATCACCTTGCAATTCATGCAGGGCTTTGCACAACACACCTGCTGGGTGTGTACACACTACAAAGGTGTCTAGATTCCACCAATAGATCATGCTGGGAGGGAACACACTACAGAGGTGTATACTTGTTTGTGGTGTGTTTATAAGGTTAGTAAATCAACCCCATAGTGTAACAGCTGATGTTAAATTCACCGATGATTAGACTGAAAACAAATATCCAAGTCAAAATGTCTAGTAGAGCCTAGCAAAAACACCAGGGTGCAGAGGAAGGCAAAACAAAACTCCTGGGCAGCTGTGATTAATGTTACTGCTTCCTTCAAAATAAATCCTTCCTGACCCCAAGAGGGAGTCGCATTTATTCTCTAGATCAAAATATTTTGATAAAATCAATTTATAATTATTATTGTGAATACCATTATCTGTGAACAAATCATACAGTACTATTGAATTCCAAATGTATTTTGCTATTACAAACTAAGGGTTAGCCCAGTGTGAAGTGATGTTTTAGTTATAGGCAATGCCTGCTGGGTTGAGTTTATGTCATACTCCAGTAATGAGACCTCCCTGCCATAATTACTTTCCCAATTTTGGGTGTTCTTCTGTTAAAAAAAACAAAAAAAAAACAGCCACACCTGTACATTTTGTAACTAAACAAAACAAACTGAACCCAAACCATTACAATATTCCTGTAACTGTGCTTTATTTCTCTATTAGTGGACAATTATTTACATTTAGGATTTAAAGTCCAGTCCTTTATTAGAAATGACAGCGCCTTTTCTCATTTGACAGCTGAGTTCAAGTGCCAGCCAGGAAGGTTCCAGTGTGGCAGTGGACTATGTGCCCTTCCGGCTTTTATCTGCGATGGAGAAAATGACTGTGGAGACAACTCTGATGAACTCAACTGTGGTAGGTGATTATGCCAGACGAGAAGTTAATGAATATGACACTTGAGTGGATAACCAATTTCGATTGACAGCCTGTGTCGACAGGCTTTAGGCTTGTGTCAATAGGCACATACTGCTTATTTTCAGGTTCATTTCACCATCTGTTTTAAGACGCTTCTGAGAATAATTTCATTGATAGGTGTGTTTGACCTCCTTTTAAGCTGCCTCAACCTTATTCATGATGCTTTTACATTCCCATTGACGTGTATTGGGAGAAAAACAGTTATGGCGCAAACAAAAGCCGTTGACAGAGGCCATTAGATTACAGGAAGAACGCTAATGACCATGGTTTACCCATTCCTTTTCAGATACATATGTCTGCTTGTCGGGACAGTTCAAATGCACTAAGAAGCAGAAATGCATCCCATTAAATTTCCGATGCAATGGTCAGAATGACTGCGGGGATGAAGAAGATGAGATTGACTGCCGTAAGTTGACACCGTTATGTAACATTAAATTGCACCAAATAATATATCAAAACATGATTCAATATTTTGAAACTGAAAGTGTCAATAATACAGCTCCCTGCAAAGAGGTAAATACTTTCCTCTCCTGCTGCCCGTGTTGCAGAACACCACACTAATCCAGTTTTGTAAAATCATAATTGACTACAAATTGAAATAGGCAATTTGTTACAAAATGCTTTATTTAGCAATGATATATAGTATGTCATAAAAACAAGACTTGTTTGCCTTTAAGATCCTTTTACCTTTTTATTTCCTTCTAAATTTAATTTCCTTTACATACAGTGTAAATCCTACACACTAGAAGGAATCTATATACATTATTTAAGGTACCCATCTTACTAAAATACAGGTAATTATGGCAGAGTCTAGCCACCTACTTGAGAGATTTAGAAACAGTGTTCCGCATTTCAATGTACGCCTAATGGAACCTCTGCAGTAATACCCGTTGAATAAGAAGCTTGAGAAGATGCGTTCCATATTAAAATATACACATATTAAAATGGATGAATTCTGCTCCTGTTTTGTTCTCCACCAGCTGAAAATAGCTGTTCCCCGGACCACTTTCAATGTAAAACTACAAAGCACTGTATATCTAAACTCTGGGTGTGCGATGAGGACTCCGACTGTGCTGACGGATCAGATGAGGCCAACTGCGGTGAGTATCAACCATTAAACATATTTCTAGCAGCTTTATGTATACTAGACAAGGAGTTCTTGTCCACTCGATCTTTGATACGAGGCTTGGGCCTTTTTAACCATCAGTTCAAACAACTAGAAGTGCTAATGAATATTACTCTCGTTTTTGTTTAGGTTGGAGAAAAGTATAAAGTTTAGTGAAGCGATGGAGCCAAAAAAGATTATATAATTAAGATCAATTTTTGATTAATTTATTAAATTGTATCTTTTATAGAAAATAATTTGGGCTAGCAAATTTTGTGTCGCTTACGGGAATGTGTCTACTTTTCTGTCTTTTAAGCTATAATTCCATCCAAGTGGAAGTGTAGTTGGATCTTCTTAAACTTTGTTATGCTCACTCTATGTCCCTGTTAGGAAAATTCCACTCACTTCCTGTCCTGGGACCATTTCCTTTAGCCTTCACTAGAGTGCTTCTGCAAAGCTTCCAGTAGAGAATAAATAATAGAGTAGTCACACTGTCACCAATAGCTAGTAGGTTCTCCAATAGAGAATGCAGGAAGTGGTGGTCATGGGGACCATAATTCCATAATGGGGACACAAAAGCAATAATTACCTGATAGAGTATCTCACTTCTCTCTGTGTTCTAACACTTTGGCTGGGGCTCCACTTGCAGGCTAGTTAAGACTGTGATATGCATTGCAAATATATGAATAATCAGACTTAAATTATAAATGTGCAGTCTTTGTGAAAGATTGATAATTGTCATCTTATTTAGCTTTACTTAGTCTCTGTGAGACAAACACTTCAATTTGGTAGCGGTCAAAGTGTGCCCTGTCTACTTCTTGGGCACTATCTTGCCCAAAGATCCCAGTGTGGTCTGCTTGTTATAAATCCCAGCCACGTGTGTAATGTAGCCCTCTTGCAGACATCAGCACCATTTTGTTTTGTGTCTGTCACGTTACCTGGTTCTGTGGGCCTGTTTACTAGTGGCTTCCTGAGATACTTTGCACAGATTTCTGAAAGCATTAACTGCGGGTATCAAAATAGTGAGTCATTTGCGGAGCCTGTCACATGTGAGTGACCAGTCTACATTCTAGCATTGTCAAGACTAAGGTGGGCACAGAATTGCACAAAAATCAAGACTGAAGTTTACTTAGGAAAATAGAAAAGGAGATACGTATTTGGGGATAGGAAATCCAGTTCTGTAAGTAGCGAACCTTTGGCATACATGTATCCAAATGAAGTTACAATTCTTAAAAAAGTGACAAGGGCTGAGCCAACTTGCTTGCTTTTTCTGGGTGGACCACTTGTAGTGTCCACCACGGGTGCATGTGACAGTGTGACAACACAGGAGTACAGTTGCGAGGAAGTTGTCACCCTGCAAAGGCTGAGATATACTGCACGTGAAGCAGCGTAGAGCGGTGGCGCTCTACCTTCGCGAGCAGTGTGTCATGTAATTTTTTCACTGGCACGTCAGCTTGCGAGAGCTCGCATAGCTTAGCATGCCGAGATTAAAAATGTAATCTTCAGCCAATCGGGTCGCCCGTATAAACCCGCACGTCAGGATGCGACATCTGGTCGGTTGTTATGCATGAGCCGATTGTCTGAAGGTGCAGTCAATCATCTACCTTCTTTCAGCTCACACACTGCACGCAAAGCTCCACGCCGGACAGCTTTGCTTCGCTCTGGACGGCTTTGCTTGAAGTGTGTCACGGGCTTAACAGGAAATGACCTTTAGACAGGATCACCAGGTCTTCTGTTAATAAAAGCTGCTGATCTAGAATGTTTGAAAACAACCTTTGGAATTATATTACATTTATATTATATTATATATGTTGACGCTTATATAAGTTTTTAGTGATTTGCTTTTTCATCAACTTTAATTTTTCATAAGTAAGTCTGCACAATTCTAATAATTCAAAACTTAATATTCAGACTGTTGAAAGCCAAAAGTTCACCAGCAGCCAGAATCCGGCTGTGCTGTGTTCTTTATGTATAAACCAAGTGAAAAGAGACCCCACCAATCAAATTCCAGCAGTATTTTTTTCTATTGAAGATCAGTTGAAGAAAGGAAACACCTGAATGGAGCAACATTCCCTCTACTGTATTTTCTTTATTCTTGTTTTTACAAATGAGCCCAGGTGTCCTTCATATGAGCTACCCACCGAACGTAATAGAATAAGATAAGGTTTGATCAAAGATTGCACACAGAGCCTCATAAATATGCATGTTCTACTTCTCTCTATAATCAGCTATTTCAACCTCAGCAGTGACTAGTTTTTATGCACTTTGCAAACCTGGTTAAAGTAATTAGTTACCTACTGCGACTTAAAAAGAATAGTCATTCATTACTTGTGCAGCACACGTCTTCTAACTGCACAATTAGAAGAGTGTCAAAGGTCTGAGCAAGTAATTAAGAGTTGCAGAGTAAATTAACCTTTGTACCCCATTATGCAGAAGACAAATGTAATCTTTTGTCATGGAGTTATCCTACTGATGTTGAAAACATAAAAATCAGCTGTTGATACTCGCCTGGGTACAAAGCATAGAAAGGATGACCGACCGCGGAGGAAATTATTTATTGTTTCCTTTGATGAGTTTGTAGGATGTGGCCCTAGGTAATTTTAGAACGAGTGTAGACTATACAGAAACCAAAGTGTTAAAGGAATGTTAGCATAAGCCTTTGTTATTTGTTAAGTTGTATCTAGCACATGCAGGTTATAGAAAGATAAAAAGTAGGAACAGCTACACACACACTTAATTCAAATCACTATTTAGGAATGAAGTAAAGAGACCATATCAAGACTATTTTTTTTCTGAAATTGCATCAGGGTTATCTGGCCAGCGTAAGCAGAAATTAAACGTAGATAGCTATAGATGGGTATAGGCAGCAGTAGGTAGTCACCTTTAACTAGACTTGTTTGGTAATGTTGAAGACATTTTGTAGCTTCTCCAAGGCACTGCTTTAATGGCTTGGAGAAGATGTGTCTCGGAGAACCTATGAAACATCTTCCATATTACAGAGCAAGTCCAGCTGAATGTGAATAACTACTACTAGCTATACTATGCCTTGGATAAATGAGAACCTTCACAGGCAGCCAATAAATAGGGTTAGTTCCTGAGAATGATGGTCGGAAAGATGTCTGTCTGTCCTTGAGTGCTTCAGCTGAGCACCGGGACCTGCTACCTACTAGCCTGACACTACCAGCAATACATATGCAGTAATTTGATCCTTTGCTTTTCCTTATAGAAGGATTGTAGGGGCAGGGCCCTCAAGGGCAGGGCCATCCTTACCATCTTGTCTTGAATTGTATTGTGATTGTATTGTCTTCCTTATATTGTAAAGCGATGAGCAAACTGTTGGCGCTATATAAATCCTGTATAATAATAATAATTAAGGACTTGGCTTGGTCACATGAAGATTTACCAGCAAGCTGGTAAGGGGATACTTTCAGCTCTCTACCTTATATGACCACACAAGCTCCCAAGCAATGTTAAAGTAGGGAAACCATCAGTAGGATTCATTTATTCTACATTAGGATTTGTATTTTCTACCGGCAAAATTGTTACCGTGAGAGTTTGGTTGAAAGCAACTAATACTGTACACATTTGAATTATTTTGGTGGAATAGTATTTAATTAGCTCATTCTCTTTTTTTCACTGTATATATTTATATTTTGCATTTCATTTTTTAATAGAGTGTTTTTTAAAAAAAAAAAGATTTACTAAACAAGAAAAATTTTCTAATGATAATTTTAGCAACTGGCTCACCATTTAATGAAGGCAATAAACAACAACACTACACACAGCCAGTGGAAGTTAAAGAAAAATAAACATGCATTCATCCTCATTTTTCCATAATAAATCCCCAAATATATGTTGTGTGCATTTCATTTATATTACACTGAGCTTTCCGTTAATTGCAACGTTAATTTCAAAGACAAATCACTTTCTGCATGTCCATGGAAGCTGTGTTCAACTTATTAAACCCTTCAAAGGCTGGATCAATAAATGAAAATATGGGAAATTAAAGGAAAACTCCAATGAACACTTTATATCTGAAATGATTACATAACATAAACCTAATATAAGTACAAAAAAAAACAACTATTATTGAAATAATCTTTTGCATGATGTTCAGGTAAAATAAATTTGATAAATCTTTTACACTGACTTTTACACTATTTTGCCAAAATTATGTGGGAAGCCCATTTAAAGGACTTAAGGTGATTCCAGGGAAGGCACTTTTAATCTAACAATATATAAAGACATTTTAGACAGTTGTTTTTGGGGAAGGCCCTTTTTCTGTTCCTTCACATAAAGCAAGCTCCATAAAGACATGGTTTGCTTTGGTGTGGAGGAACTCTAGTGGCCTGCACAAAGCCATGACCTTAACCCTACTGAACATCTTTGGGATAAATTGGAATGTCCATTGTGAGCCAAGTCTTCTCATCCAACTCCCACAGACACACTTTAAAATCTTGTGAAAAGCCTCCCCGGAAAAATGGAGGCTGTTATAGTTGCAAAAAGGGGTCAACTGCATATTAATGCCCATGTTTTTTTAAATGGGATGTCCAACAAGTTCATATAGATGTGATGGGCAGATGTCCATATAGATATGGCAATATAGTGTATTCCATGTGATCCTTATAATGCATATTGTAGATGATCTGGTCTGCATCAGAAACAAGGTGATATCCCAGATTACAGTAATACTTCCTTTATTAACTTTGATGTCCAACAGGAAGGTGCAGTAGGAAGAGTTAGTACAGACACATCAAGGATGTCAGGAGCCAAGTTTGCTTTTTAAATGTCTGGTTAGATTAGAAGAACTAGCAAGGTCATTCACAAAAGGGTGACAAGTTTGGAGAAGTGAACAATCTAGGACAACATCGCTGTAATGGAAAGTGAGCTGAATTGGAGAATTTTTCCATATCAGTTATGTTGTCCTAGATTGTTCACTTCTCCTTCCTTCTCCAAACACTCCACCCTTTTGTGAATAACCCTGTAAGTGTTAATTGTTGAAATGGTTTAGGGAGTGATGAGTGTGAGCAACTATGATGCCATGGTACTGATCTGCTGTGCTGGAACACACATATTCATTTTCAGTGTTGATTTCTTAGAGTATGGTACAGCAAAGCTCTATGTCTGCTTGAGGGATTTTTGGTGGAGAAGTAATATTGGTGATAGGGTTATGGCTATTGGAAAGTTATGCTTATTTAGCATGAAGGTTAACTTTAGGGGATGCATCTACAGTAAATGCAAGGCAACATGGTAGATATAAATATATATAAACTGTTTAATCTGCCAAATGATTAGTAGTTCTGTACAGCTGGTCGTGTTATCCAGCTGCTCCTCTTAACACAGCATAGCCAAGCCTGGGACCTCCACTACAACTACAGCAGGACATGAACACTTTCCCAGCATGCTTAATTGGAGAGGGCACAGTAGCACATTAATGAATACACTTTATTTTCATTCTGTTCTGTTCTCAGTCATCACATGTGGCCATCTTGGTAGAGGCAGAACTTTGCTTCTTCATGTCAAAGCCACCAACAAGGGGAAAAGTAGCGGCATGACCAAATCTCACTCCAAATCTGGTCAGATCAGCAGTCAGAGGCCAGTGCCTTAAATTTCACACTGCGGATATGCAGCTATAAGGCTGTGGGCACAGGGATGCCTAGGCACACTTACATACCAGGAAGTACACTGCTTTAACAGCAACCTTTGGCTGATATTAAAGCTTTATGAACTGAGCCTACGGGCTCAATTCACAAAGCTCTAACATCAGCCTAAGGCACTCTTTTTTCAGCCTTGTGACTGTAATTTTTAAATTTCATTGGACTCAGCTAAAAATAATTGGCACAATATTTAAAAATCAGGATACATATCCAGGCATGTTAGATTGGTGAACTGAGCCTTATGTACAGTATGTTTTAAAAAATGTGTCATTCAGTCTAACCTAGAACCTAGCAAGCACTTGTGAAGATGTAGGCTACATATGCTTTCTGAATTCAAAGGCAAAAACAAATTAGCAGCAGTTGGGATATTTTTTAGGTGCCATGGCTACCTGGCTCCTAAGATATGCCCAGCCTCACTAGTCTTTTACATAGGGGTAACTTATATGTTACATTTACTTCTCTATAACAGCAATGCAATTATTAATAAGTATTTTTAAATTACAGACAAAAAGACCTGCGGTCCTCATGAATTCCAGTGCAAAAATAAGAACTGCATTCCAGATCATTGGCGGTGTGATGGACAGAATGACTGCGGTGACAACTCAGATGAAGAATCTTGCAGTAAGTAGCAGGGTTGCCCTTGCAGATTATTTAAAAGCATATATTTAAAGTGAGCTTACACCATAATTTCTAATGTTTCAAATATCCAATGCATATGCAACATATTTTCTATGGAATTCAGCAGGTCTTCATCCCCTTTCCAGCTCATCCCCATGTTCCAATGTTTCCCCTGTGCTATTCTGATTAGGTACCAGCCCCACTACACACACCAAACATGGCAATTCAACTCTTGTTTTGGTGTGGTCATTGTTAGCATACTTGAGATTTATTTTTAAAATTAATTTTGCAAGCTTGCATTCTTGCCGCACCAAACCATTAATAAGATGAGAGTTGATCCACACACATTTACCGGCAAACAGCTAAATATATGGTTCATGTATGTTTTCTGTTTTACATGCGTAAAGGATTTGTGATTTTGGCCAAGCATTTGTGATATAATAAATCTTTTTGCATTGAGTTTGCCTGTCCTGATCCTCTGTTAACCTCTTTAACTAGCTATTCTCGATAGCTGGTTTATTTTTTGCATATATTTTATGTTGGTTACGTATCTGGTTGACAAGCAGTATAAAAGGGTAATTAATTAAGGTTTGGATCTCCAGGTAGAAACAAAAAATGTTTTCTATGTTGATGTTCTTTTGACCTACGGGTCTTCTTTTCCCTGTTTCCTGTGTTGAGATCAAACCTATATCCAACAATACTATATATATTGTTAAATATGTGGACATAACCATCACTCACTACTGTTTGATTTTATCTGATTTAATGGTAGTCAGCAATTTTGATGGTTATGTCCTAATTTATATCTTTTGTATAATAAATCTTTTTGCATTCAGTTTGCCTGTGCCAATCCTCTGTTAACCTCTTTAACTAGCTATTCTCGATAGCTGGTTTATTTTTTGCATATGGTTTAGGTTGGTTACGGATCTGGTTGACAAGCAGTATAAAAGGGTAATTAATTAAGGTTCGAATCTCCAGGCAGAAACAAAAAACTTTTTCTGTTTTGTGATACACACCCCTGCTGATCAGTAAGATGATATTGCTGCGTCCTCATTTAGCATTATTGCATCCTGGATCGGCTCAATTTTCATTAAACAGAGCTGATGACTCACTATTCAGTCAGGACACTGGAGGCGGAGAGGTGACCTCAAAACCAGAGAGTTCAACTAGGAAGCTGAATTGCCTAATTAGGAACTACGTGTTTCACCTGTCTGGCTGTGCAGTGTATAAATCACAAGACTTGCTGTACAGAATTACAAATCCTTTGACAGATAGAACAGGAAACACTTTTGTATTGAATGGTGCCTTGCACGGTTTGTCAGGAGTTTCATTTTAACACATGTTGCTCGGATTATTTACCTTCTAGTGAATCTGTCAGCCATCTATAACTTTTAAAAAAGGAAGTAGCGTTGTGAACAGGCATCACCAGCTGTCTGCCAATTCTGTTTTTAGCCAGAAATCTCTGCGTGCCTCCCTAAAACTAGTTTTACTGTATTATTAGGAGATTGAATTCAGGGCTAGGTGTAATGGTTCCAGGAATGGGAGCCCACAAGCGAGCTGGTGGCATGGGATCACCCTGGGCAGGGTGTCTAAGAGCCAGCTGTTGTTCCGCCAGGGATCCCCTCACAGAGGTTTGGACTTAGCTGTGTGCTGACCCGAGGTCGCATCCCCTGGGTTCAGGAAAGGGGCTGCATTACACTCAGCACTGACAAAGGTGAGATGACAGCAGATAAATGTAACCAGAAGGGTCAGTCCAAGAAAAAGCAGGTTAGGAACAACGGCACGAATGGAAGCTCAGGGGTAACAGGAACATTGCTCAGGCAAAGGGAGCTGGATTGCAGCTGATCTGTGGCACTAAGCCCTGGCAGCTGCTGAAGTTTGGTTGATCACTGCCAAATCAGCTGAAATTTGATCTGTGGGTGGTCTTGCACGCACCATCCAGCTCAACCACAGTCAACTGAAAGCAGGGTGGAAAATGATCGGCAGAAAAAGGAATGCATCTGATACTGTTCAGGTATTCAGGCAGCTGTGGGTGTGGTGGCTGCCCAATGCAATAGCTGCCAGTGGAGATTCCCCCATCCATGCTCTTTAGCATGGATAGTGGAATTGATTGGTTTTCTCTTATTTAGCTTATAACAAAAAAATTGAGCTGTGTATGGCTTGCGGAAAACTGGAATTGGTGGCAAAAATGCAAGTCAACAGAGGTATGTTGACTTGAGTTTGCATAATACATTGACTTCTGTATTTTTGGGGAGATTTTTGGTTTGATTTTTACCCTAAGCTATATAAGGTATTGGTTCTGTCTCCCATTGACATGCGTTACTAGTTCACACCACACCAGACCATTGTGTTGCTCTGAAAAAAGTAGAGCCTGTTTTTTTTAAATGGAGGGCAGTGCAGTGCCATACAGCAGACTGGTGTGAACTGCCCCATTCACACCCATTCATTTTCAGATGTCCTTGAATTGGTATCCATTGAAAAACAGATGCTAATTAATCTGGTGTGAATGGGTCCTAAATCGGATCCTTAATCATTCATCAAACACAGTACGGTCTCCAGGTGGCTTATATAGCAGTTTAATGCATTCGTCCAACAAGAGTGTTTTGCCTAATGTATCAATGGTCATCAGATTATTGAATATGTACTTAGCAAAAAGAATATATAAACATGCATGTGAAATATTATTACAATAATATAGTACATCAACAAAGTATAAAAGTAAAAAAAAAAGCAATACAAATAAATGTTTTGTATACATACATTTTGACTATTAGCTCAATATGTGTGCTTCCAGGAAATATCCATAGTTTACCCATAAATAATTTACACTATTTTAAAGTAATGCAGTATTCTTATTTTTATCACATATAAAGAAGATTATAGAATGGTTGCATCATTGAGCTTTTCTTATTCTGAGCTATTATTTAATGGTATTAAAAAAATCAGCACACATTACAATATAGCTTTCTCTCCATCCCTGCCTTCTTATGTGATTACATAGACTTCCTTCTGATAATTACATGCTGATTCTTGGGAATAAAATTCTCATATTGACAAGCTGGGGAATAATGCGATTCCTGGCGACAATGGCGTTATATGACCTTTTTAGAAAAGCATAAATAACAGAGCATCTGACAATTATAATTATTTTCCCTGTCAGCCACAATAACATACAAGATGACGGAGTGAAACTATATAAAGGATTGATCAACTCAAATGAACTGTACATTACTGCAATCATCACACACCTATATTTATCTGCCGTCTATTATTCCAAATCTTTCTGATAATTGCAGTAGGGTTAAAGGATCTTGTATAAGTGAAATATGAAGGCTGCCTTACCTCATCGCTGCTTCTAAAGATGGCAGAATCCTTGGCTGCCATGGTGATCTAATGGCTTTCATTCTTTCTGAGTCACTTACCCAAAGACATGCATGCAAGTATTAAATATACCATAGAAAGTGTTTTATTATTATTATAGAGGATTTATATAGCGCCAACAGTTTGTGCAGCACTTTACAGTATAAGGAAGACATTACAATCACAGTGTAATATCAGTGCTAGGGGCCCAATAGGCAGCTAATTAGATGGATTTATTCTAAAGGCGATTGGTTAATAAATAACAGTCAATATTGTATATATACGTAAATAAATTATTAAATATATTATATACATTAAAACCTAATAGTCACTAAATGAAAGATGTGCAAAAAAAATGCACATGTAATTTTTGCACATGTTAATCTTTACATTACGTACATTACGTGCAAGTATATCTTGCACGTAATGTACCTGCTTTTGCATTTTTTTGCACATTTTTCATTTAGTGACTATTATTAACCAATCACCTTTAGAATAGATCCATCTAATTAGCTGCCTATTGGGGCCCTAGTGCTTATACATTTATTTATATATATAACTGGACGACCAGGTTGTCAATAGTGCAGCAGCTTCTTATCGATAGTCTGTTGAGGAATATTCCAAAGCGCAGAATTTTAACATCCTTTTTTTTAAAAATACAAATCCAAGACAAGATGGTAAAGAGGGCCCTGCCCATGAGGGCTTACAATCTTGTTATGTCTATTTGGTAAGTGAAACAATTATGTGTCTATCCTTCCAGAAATCCTCTTAAGTTGATAGTTTTCTTTGTCTCTAATAAATGTTATTGTTTAGCATTGTTCTTTGGTAGGTATGGCTCTTTGGTAGGCATGGTTCTTTGGTAGGTATGCTCTATGGTAGGCAAGGCTCTATGGTAGGCATGGCTCTATGGTAGGTATGCCTCTATGGTAGGCATGGCTCTTTGGTAGGTATGGCACTTTGGTAGGCATGGTACTTGTTCACAATCTCAGGAAGTGTAGAACTAATACAGTTGCTTGTTTCTAGCTAGACCTGTGTGTTTGAGCACAGAGTATGTATGTTGCATGTTTGATATGTTAATATTGTGCTAGTTATTTTACACAGTACCTGTTCTTGTTGAATACTTGAGAACCTTTCTCATTGGTATACCAGGTGGGTTTGGAAGAATTAGGTTTTGAAGAATTATGTGTGGTAGAATTAGGTTTGGTAGGCATGGTTCTTTGATAGGCATGGCTCTTTGATAGGCACGGCTCTTTGGTAGGTATGACTCTTTGGTAGGCATGTTTCTTTGGTAGGTGTGTTTTTTTGGTAGGTATGGCTCTTATGTACAAACGCAGAAAGCTTAGAACCAATATTGTTACTTGTTTCCAGCTAGACCTATGTTTGAGTGCAGCATGTGTTTGTTGCATGCGTAATATGTTGATAATGTGGTAGTTATGTTAAACAGGACTTGGTGAATAAACAGGAATCTTTCTCAGTGGTATGCCAGGCAGGTTTGGAAACATTTGGTTTGGAAGAATTATGTGTGGTAGAATTAGGTTTGGTAGGTATTGCTCTTTGGTAAGCCTGGTTCTTTGGTAGGCATTGTTCCTGTTTACAATCTCAAGAAGCTTAGAATCAATACAGTTCCTTGATTCCAGATAGACCTATGTTACATGGAAAATGTTATAATTGCTTGGCATCCCACCCCACTGATCAATGGCAGGGGCGTCTCTCAGTTTGAAATCCAGAAAGTAAGCTTTAAAGCTACCAGTGCCAGTCAATATTGGTGATTTTTTTTAAGGTGTTACAAATATCATTTTTGGATACAAATGGGAAAGGGCTAGGACATCTGGCAGGATTTATTGCTCTCTGTGTCTCCATTAGGGAGATTTTATTTCCCTTTTTAAAAACATGATTTTTAAGTAATTGAGTAGATATCTCCCCAAATGTAAAATCAAAACCCTACCATTAGTTTTCAACTGAACAGGTTGCACTATTGAAAGATTTTTCTGTCTACCTCTGTGCTGGGGATAACTATAACATTTTGGATTTTCCCTCAGTTTCTGGCCAGATTATTGATTATGGTAGCAGAGACACAGTAGGGCATTACAATGTGAGGTTTTAAACCCCCTTACCCTCTCCAGTCTACCAAAAAGGAGAAACAAATTATGAGTATAGTTATACTTAAGACATTTTCGGCATTAAAACATATCACCTCAACCTGTTTTAGAAGACTGGAAGATGTAGTTCCATAGGTGCATATCTTAAGCCTTCATTTAGTATTAAAGGTATTGAAGAAGTAACAATATAGGAGGTGACTAGTTTATAAATGACCATATTCCAACAGTGTAACTGATTGAACCTGGTTGAATAAATGTATGTTGACTAAACAGGTCCCTCTGGTGGTGGTATCTCTGCTATAAACTGAAAAAATACTCCACACTGAAGCCTGCATATTACAGGCCATTCATAAAATGCAGTTATTTCCATAACTTCTGTCGTTACTTTTTGATCTGAAAGTCATCAATTTAGAATATCAGATACTGCGCTGATATCCTTTTATTTTCTTTATTGTTTTAGGTTTCTTATACTAAAATGTATTCATTTAGAACAATATCATTTCTCTTTTTTGTTCGTTGTGTTTTCCACAGAGCCTCAGACGTGTGCACTGAAAGAGTTCCTGTGCAGTAATGGTGACTGCATCTCTGCCAGATTTTGGTGTGATGGTGAATATGACTGTGCTGATGGGACCGATGAGGTGATTATTTTAAAACAATCTAACAAAGGAAATACCTTGTTGCAGATGATTTATTACATGTAGTTTGCTACTTAAATACTCAAATACCTATAAGTTAAAAACTCCAGGCTGATCTAGAAAACAAAACATAAAAGTGACACTGAAATTAGGAATAAAATCTTAAAAATACATTCAAGTACCTTAACTATTAACAAAAAAATTATCTTATTAGTTTAAATGTAAACTAATCATGAGATTGTAGTTCATCACAGGAGTGAGCTTGGAGTGGTGGGTACTTTACAACATAGACAGAGACCGTAGGGAGCAGAAGTAGGCACCCTGCAGAAGGAAGGACAGTGTCAGCACCAATTCAGATATGATTTGAGGATCTACAGCCGAGTGATACACAAATAAGATACATTTTTGTTAAGGGCTTGTTCACACCATATACGCTGCTGTATCTCATCCCGGTCGGCTCCCTGTGTTCAGGGGGTGTCGGGGGCATGGCGGTGCATTTAAGTCAATGGTTGCGCAGCCAGGCCCCCGCCCACAGAGCGATGACCCTCATCAGAACACGTGGCACATCAATGACTGCATTCTGGTCTGGTGCAATCAGAAAAAATGCTACAATCACATTTTTTTCTGATTGCACTGGACCGGAACGCAGGCATGGATTTGCCACGCGTTCTGGTGTGGCTGATTGCACTGCGGGCAGGGTGTGTGGCTGTGGTGCCATTGACTTCAATGCACTACCACGCCCCGTATCGGCTGCCAGCACGTTCTACGCATGCGTACCACAATTTTAGAGTAAAACTTGGTTTACACCAAGATGGCGACACCTGAATATGTGGGTACTGCCAACTTGGTATATACCAAGATATACACCAAATTGGAGGCGCGTATGCACAGAACGCACTGCCAAGATATGCCTGAATATCTTTTTAGTATATTCAGGCATTTAAAAAAATGTGTTAATTCAGATTTGGACGAACTGCCGAATCAACTGAATTTTGTTGATGTGCAGGTTCATCTGAATCCAAATGCACATGTCTACTGAATACCATACTGGAACACACTGTATATGGTGTGAACTAGCCCTAATATTTAAGGTACTTGAATGCACCTTTACATATAACATAGCAAACATAGCAATTGTCACTTTAAAGTGAAACTGAAATCGAAAAGTGAAGATTTGCTATGTTATAGGAACATCTAGAAATAATAATTGTGCCTAAGCTGTACCCTGGGAATTGTTCATTATGTCTGGAATTCCAGTGTAATGTCTGGTATGTGAGTGTGCCTAGGCTAGTTGTCTATCTACAGTGTGAGATCGCTTTGCAAGAGAATTTACACATCGCAGGGGATGTTTCCCTTAGCTTGGCGTATGTGGTGGTAATTTACTTTTCAAAGAATACCCAATCATGTACAAGGATCATTTTTTTAAATTTACTTTTGCTTGCACATGATTGGATGATGTAAGTCAGCAGAACCTCACCTCATTCAGTCAGCTTCCCCTGTAAGGTTTAAATTTCTTTGCAAGGTGAACGGCCTATTTACCTTTAGTAAATGAACCCCTTGGAGTGAGATTTGGTGATGTCGCTATTGTGCTGCTCACTGTCCTTCTTCCTGGAGGCTCAGACAGGAAGTAAGATGGCCACCTCTACATAAAGACCCAGTGTAAAACAAGGCATGGTGAGCCAGTAATGGAGGAAAGATCATCTGCAGATTGACCTAGTGACTAGACCTTTGCCTTTTACCTGCCTATTTTGGGCACAGTTTCCAGAGTTCACTCTCTCGTTAAGCAACAGGTCCTCTTTAATTAGGCTTGGGAACGCACACACTGACATTAGTATATGTCATATATATATTGCGTAGGTGCCAGTCTGAAATCTCACTGTTTTGAAGAGTATTCTTCCCTAACTTTTTTTTGTTGCCACTTGGAATATTACTGAAAGTCTAGATATATTCCTCTAAAGAGGCTCAAGAGAACGGTGAACTAGATTGCAAAAATTGAAATATGGCACTTCAATTCCTTCCTCTCATTTCATTGCAAATAAAGTGTGGCCTTGAGCTCTGTTTGTGTTTTCTCCCTGCCACCGCACAAGGAAAAGGAGAGAGAAAAAAAAACTATTTTCTGCCATTTGAGTAGACAAAGAATCCATTTACTGGCAGCCCAGAAAAGTGAAGTTTAGCTGCATCCTGGTGAGCAAATGCTGCTATTTGGTAAATGAGCAATTTTCATTAAAGACGGATATAGGGCAGCGCACAATAACAATAGCGTAATGGATTTGAAGGAGACTTGTGTACCTGTAAATCATAGGAGAAAAGGCCTGGTGCCTCCCTAGTGCTCATATGATTACATAATTAGGATATATCCCTTGTTTTAAAATCTTCCGACCTTTATTATTTTTTATTCCTTATCTGCCATCAAATCATTATGCTAAAGCCCAAATCCAGATAAAACTTTTTTTTTGTTTTCATTTCGGATAAAACAGGGGTTGGAGCCTCCATTAAAGGGCAATTACACATTTTGCAAAAAAAATAATAAATGCAGCCTTCTTCTGCATGTATTTTTTTTTTTTGCATTGGAGCCAGTGAAGAATTGTAACCAAGATCACTAGATCGCAGGTGCAATGCCCTGGCTCCTGCAGGCTGTTCCTCCCAACCATGTCCATACCCAGGTATGGATATTCGGTGACATAGATGGGGGGGAAGTGAAGTGGACTACAAGTGTGGTGACTTCACTGTATTCGTATACCATTGTGAACTACAGGTCCCTCTGCCGTAGTGGCTGATGGGACTTTATTATTTAATTATAGGTATTTATATAGTGCCAGCATTTTACCCAGCACTTTACGTAGTGTACATTCACATCCGTCCTGCCCTTAAGGAGCTTACAATCTTAGGTCCCTATCTCACAGGCATACAAACAGGGCCAATGCAGACCAGAGGCAGTTAACTTTCCAGCATGTCTTTGGAGAGTGGGTGGAACCCGGAGTACCCAGTGCAAACCCATGAAAGCACAGGGAGAACATGCAAATGCCTTGCAGATGGTGTCCTGATCATCATTTGAACCGGGCATCCTCAGTGCTAATCACTATGTCACTGTGCTGCCCACTGGGCTTGTAGTTTCTCCATTCACAGACATTGGCAAAGCATCTGTGAATGGATGACATGGCTGTATGGGAAGAGTCCACATCAATTCAGTTGTTAGGTAGAGGCGGGATAGGCTTCCCTGAAGAGGTGAGATTTCAGGCATTGCCTAAAGTAAGACAGAGTAGGAGATAGCTGGACAGATTGGGGTAGGCAACCTTGGCACTCCAACTGTTTTGCAACAATGATTCACATGAGACATTGCAAGACTCTGACAGCCACAGGCATAACTCCCAGAGGCAGCGGCATGATGGAATTTGTTGTTTTACCACAGCAGGAGTGCGGAGGTATTTGACCTCTGCTATAAACTGCAGTAGTACCCCACACCGAAGCCTGCATATTATAGGCCATTTATAAAATGCAGGCCACAGTATGGAGCTTGCAGTATGTTCTCTCTGCTTAACATTGCAGAAAAAACTCAGTGATTGAAGGAGAGCTCAGTCACAATTTCTCTTTAATGGAGGCACCAACCCCTGCTTTATCAAAAATGTTATACATTTTTTTACTTGGGCATTAGGATAATAATTTGATGTCAGATCAGGACCACACTACACAAAGGGGCCTCTAGGAGTCAGCATGGCTTCCACTAGACATGTGCACAAAAAAAAATTAATTTCCAGACGAAACAAATCAAAAGGAAACACATTTTTATGTTGTTTCGGATTCGGTGGCAAAGAGCCTCCGAATACGAAACCACACACTGAAACCGCAGAACGAGTGGCGGTCTTGTCGGCCGCCAGCGCGCTCTGCGCATGCGCACCGCCATTTTGGAGTAGATCTTGGTATACACCAAGATGGAGGAGTCCCCATGTTCGAGTGCCGTCATCATGGTGTATACCAAGATCTACGCCAAAATGGCGACCGATCCAGCCACCGTTCGTTCAGCATGTGATTTTACCGTCATGTGACGTCATACGCCCTCCTCCAAGATGGCGGCGGGCCTGTGCAGAACACGCCGGCGGCCATTCTGGGTGTCGGCGGGTTCTGAGAATTAATTTATGTATGCCTGAATATCGTTTTAGTATATGCGGGCATATATTAAATTAGTTATTTCAGATTCGGATGAACCGCTAAATCAACTGATTTTCGTTGATTTGCAGGTTCGCCCAAATCCGAATGCACATGTCTAGCTTCCACATATTTCACATATTTTGCAAACGTTTTGCAACTAAAACCTCTGTTTTTAACCCTAATAGTTAGACAGGGTATTTTTTGCAGGCTGGCTGGTGAGTGTGCTGATACATTTTTGCTTCTGATGGCATATACATGACATAAGGAATACAAAATAATAATAGACAACTTTGGCACACCAACTGTTGTGGAACTACAATTGCCATGAGGCTTTACAAGACTCTGACAGCCACAGGCATGACTCCCAGGAGCAGGGGCATGATGATTTTTAAGTGTTACCACAGCGGGAGTGCCAAGGTTGCCTACCCCCGCCTTAGAATCCAGAGTTATAACTTTGCTATTTGCATTCTTTATTTTCTTTTAATATGTTTTTGCTTCACAAATTATGTACTGTTAGATTAACAATGAGGCAGTAAAATTAAGTTTTTTTTATTGTGTTTTAGAATTAAAGTTCAGCGTTCCATTTCCCAGTTGTACTGCATTGTTCTTGCTGTCTCTGAGGATTAAAATTAGGTCACTGAGTTCTTCTTTTATATTGTCTGTTTGGGTAGAGAAACTGTGAGAATGGCTGCTCGAAAGACCAGTTCCAGTGTTCCACCGGTCAGTGCATACCAGCAAAGTGGAAGTGTGATGGCCACGAAGACTGCAAAGGGGGAGAAGATGAAAAAAACTGCGAGCCAGGTACTGAAATAATGGATTTAACGGTCTCGATGGAAAAAAAAAATCTAACACAGCTGCTATATTAGAGCTCATTCTTACATAGACTACAAAATATCCAAAGAGAGGATAAGATTGGCTTTAATAAACATGAGTCTGTGCTGGGTCAAAGAAGTAAACACTGGCACTCAAATTGCATACATTATACTCGGGCAGGCATTAGAAAATAATGCAGTTAAAATAGAGAAACAACATTTTAGGTGCTCAGTTATAACGGAGCGGATATCACTATCCTTTCTATGTTATACTTACCAGCGCTGCGCACACATTTTATGAACCATTTATAAAATGTAGGCCATGGTGTGGTGCCTGTGGTAACAAAGTTATCTCTGCCTAATGCAGTGATTGGAGGATAGCCCACACTGCAAGGGTTATGTGCTCATTTTTGTCTAGCTTTAAAAAAAAAAGTTGCACTCACTCGATGCTCGGAGCCTACTTGTTCTTAGACCGATCCCGGAGCTTCTGTCCCCCTTCTCTGCAGCAGGTCTAAGATTCATCACATCTATATACAGTGTATAGACGTGAGGATGCTGAGATTCCAATGCTGCAGTGGAGAAGGAGAGAGGCAGGAGGGAGATTTGTGACCGCTGGCGGGTTCGGAGATGCGGGTGAGTATAACTTTTTTTTTTACCTAGAAAAAATGAGCACTTAACCCTTGCAGTGCGGAGGTAGACTGCCAGAGTTAAGAATCCGTTTTCCTGGAGTTCTCCTTTAAAAAGCAGTGGCATAGCTGTACTGCTGCCTAACCACTTTTGCACCCCTTACAGTAAAGTTGTCTCTGAAGCTTGGTATTAGAGATGAGCAAACCAATTTGTGCAATTTAGAAGCTGGGATGCACTGGGATGCTCAAAACATTAGTGCAGGCAAACCAACTGGTTTACACTTTCCCTAAGTAGTTCTCCTAGCATGATCTATTGGGGATACTACTATAACCCTGCAGGGAGTGAGAATCCGTGTCCAGTTAAAGTATTGGCCTAATTCACTTCTTGTAATGTCATTAGCCTAATAAGGACATGATGTAATACAGACCTGTCAGGAATCCAGTGTACTCCTACCTTTCTGAAGTGAGCTGACAACAATACATGTGCTGAACTGAAATCCCAAACAGTGTTGTCAGCCCTGCCCAATTCTCTTCTGCTGGACCACAGTAACCCCCCCCCCCCCCCCTCGTTTCTTTTTTTCTACTGGGGGAGGGGTTCTGTAGTCAGGCCCATCCCTATAATGAGGCAGTTGCCTCAGGTGGCATCTCAATGGGGTACAGTAGATGTGTGGGGGGAGTGGCCACAGTATAACAGGTTGCTAAGAGCTTTTAGCGACCGGTGACGGTCTGTTCGATATACCGCCCAGTTCACTGATGTCACTGGTTGCCAGGAGCTGAGCGGGAGGCTCTATCTGGTGTTCTGCCGAGCTCCTGGCAACCAGTGATATCACTGAGCTGGGCGAGACATTGGTCAGAGCTGTTGAACCCAGAGTTAACAAACATCCACTGAAAGCGAACATACCCCCCCCCACACC
>NW_017306416.1:1190476-1222647 GCF_000935625.1 Nanorana parkeri
CAACCCCTACAAAAAAGGATCATTCACTGACAACACCCCACCTCCCCACACCCCCAACCCTGGTGAACAATGTCGGGACAGCCTTGTCTGTATTTAAGCAGAATAGAACTCTGATTTAGATCCACGTACAACAAAGGCAGCATTTTTTTTTTAACTTGACCCAATCTCACACTTTAAAGAGCAGATTTGTCATGCACATATCTCAGATAAAGCAACATAAAACAAATTAAATGTACCAGCTTGAAAACATTCTGCAAAATGTTTATTTAGCGAAGTGCTCTCAGGTTGAACCAGAGTTTTTTGAAAGAATAATTATATTGAACCTTTTTGTAAGTTTTACTCAGCAATCAAAATAGTTTTGCAAAGTGAGATTCCTGTGAAATAACCTGCACCTAGATTTCCTGAACCGTAGGTGGTAATGCAAGTCAGATCAGTCTTTTCAAGGACACAATTGTTGTGTTCTGATAAAAATGATTTTCAAACATTTTATAAACAAATACACTCAATCTGATCACAGGTTAGAATGTTAAGTGCGTATCTCTAACTTTAGAGTTTTTTTTTACTGAAATATTTTCTTTTTTATTAAAACGGTTTCTTTTCTTTCTACTTTTCCTTTTTTAACCTTAGTAAGCCCCCTATTACTCTTAGTGAGCCCCCTCCCTTCTGCCTACAGTTATTGAGCCCCTGTACATCCATTAACCCTTAGTAATACCCCCTCACCTTCATTTACTTTTAGTGTGCCTCTTTCCCTCCATTTACCCTTTGTGAGCTTCCCTTGCCCTTGATTAACTTTTAGCGAGCACCCCTTTTTTCCACTTAACCTTAGTGATCCCACCTCCCTTCCACTTACCCTTTTTGAGCCCCCTTCCCTCCATTTGCCCTTATTGAGTCTTCCATCACCTCTATTTACCCTTAGTGAGCCCACTGCCACCACTTACTTTTAGTAATCCATCTTTAACTTGTTCTTATTAAGCCCCAGCATTAATGTAAGCATGCTTACCTGTAACTGCTTTGCTCCAAGGTCTTCACTATGCAGCTTGCTCAGGGGCACACAGCTCTTACTGCAAAATCTTTCTATCTTAACATATGACTGCAAACTCCACTTAACAAAAGGTTTGTTTTGTCTGTCCATGTATTGTGTAAGCTTACCCCTTAAAGCAGTGGTAACCAAACTGTGGTCCATGCAAGGTGCTGCCATTTGTTGGCCTTTAACTGGCTTTATTCCCCCAACTGACATGATCTTACTGACACTAATGATGGGGCATTATTCCTCCCACTGACACCAACAATTGGGAAGTATTCCTCCCATTGACACCAACAATGGGGCACTATTCCTCCCAATTAACACCAATGATGGGGCACTATTCCTCCTATTGACACCAATGATGGGGCATTATTCCTCCCACTGACACCAATAATGAGACATTATTCCTCCCGCTTATACCAATAATGGGGCACTATTCTATTTATTGATACCAACAATGGGAAACTGTTCCTCTAACTTATACCAGTAATGGGGCACTATCGCTACCACTGACATCAATGATGAGGCATTATTTCAAATCCCACTTACCACAGGTGCTAGGTTATTTTCTTACTCCAACTGACAACAACCCTTCGGCATGTTCTACTCTCACCGGTGACAGTCTGTCCCTCTAGGATCTGAAGTACAGGAAACTGGCTCTTTGTTTAGATAGTATGAGGACCCTTGCTTTAAACTTTAGCATTCCACCACTCAGGGCAATTATCTCTGCAGTCCTAGTGGTTTTGCAGGTGAAAATGTGAATAATGAGGAGGTTCCCTGAGAGTGAACTATAGCAAAGAACCCAGAAGTATTTTATAAAAAAAATCCTGTTTAGATATTTCGAGGTATATGTGGCGAGGGTTACTGTGTGTTGGTAAAGTAGAATCTATTCATAAATGTTACAAAAATAAACAGCACTAGAAGGGCTGAAATGCTTAGAAATTCCAGAAGAAAATGCTTTTCCAGTTCTTATTTAATGCTGGCTTCATGTTTGAAGGCCTAGGTGCTTGGTCATTTGATTTTAAAGAGGGAGATCAGGCAACTGAAACATTGATCCTCCTCTAAGACAAGTCCTCTAAGATGACTTGTGCCTGAACCTTCAGAAAGGTGGTCAGAATTGAAAAGACCTTAGATCACTATTTGCTACAGAAAAGGTAAGTAGCCCTTATGTTGCTTCTTACCTATCCTTGTACAAGGGTGTTAAAGCAGAACTCCAGAGCTCTCTAATGAACGCCCAGATTAAAAAAAAATATGCATACTTTTTTTTTCCAAGGACTTTCTGGTTGGTTTCGGAATGTAAAGGGGTCCTTTGCCTTTTCCTTTAGTGTAATACTGTGTGAGAAGTATTGTGTGCTGCAGTGATGCGAGCCCAGACTGAGGATGTCCCCCCAGGAGATGGGTTCATGGGCTCACAGACCAGTGTCATCTCATGAAATTCATATGAACATTTGAGCATTGGTTTGCTATGAGGTTCTTGGAGATGTTTTTCTTGACTGGAAATCTCCTTTCTGTTTATTAGCTGTACTAGTTAAGCACTTTTTCTACAAGAAACATACTGAATGTGATCCAGACAATTATTATTCAATTAATCAGCCTTTGTACTGAATATCTATAAAGACACACTGGACGCACTAATTACGTCTCTTGAATAATCATCATACATTTTCCCAGTAATTTAAAGTATAATTTTAGGAAGAGTCTAATTTGCAGTTACCTAAGAGGATGTCTCTCACCTTCAATTCTAAGAAATGTCACATCAGTGACATCATCAATGGATAATATGAGCTTGGAGTACTTAAAAAAATGCCAGCAGTTAAAAAGACCTCCCAGGTATGACAAACTTATGTCAAGCTCTCTCCCCTTGCTGGAATCACTCTATTCACTGCTGCGTTTATAACAACAACACCATAAACTAAAAGAAATAATCTTTTAATTTTTGTCTCCTAATTTACAAAATAAATTATGTGATTTGTTTAAATGCGTATACTTTTTATTTACTAAGTCAGAGAGCAGCAACCCCTACTTGGCAATTATAATCAACGTTAATAGTTCTTGCTTTGGTAGTCTGAAACTTGATTGGATGTTATGGGTTAGAGTACCAAGCACCTTGTTATTATTATTAGTAGTATTATTATTATTTATATTTGTCTTGTTTTAATAAATATGTAAACCCTTATATACATAAAACTAGAAAACAGTAAGCATAACTCTGATGTATCATATAGAAGAAACAGAAACATTTTCTTTTTTTTTAAGAGACAGATGAGGCATACAACTGTGTTTACAATCAATCATAACCAAGTTGGCATTTTATTGTTTTATCCATATAGGGCTGAAAAATTCTGCAGTGGTTTACCAACAACATAGATCATTCACATCAATCCATGCCTCCACAGGAACTTAAAGAGGATGATTTATAAATTATCCGTCGAGACTTATACGCTGGCCAAATGCCAATCACATGCCATTCTCGCCACTAGATGAAGCCGAGGAGTATAGGAAATTACTATGCTCCTTGGCTCCATCTTGTGGCAAGAATACTGTATGAATGGCATTTGGTCAACGTATGTTTCAGCAGATGGTTTATAAATCTTCCCCAAAGTGTATCTAAAGCCACAACTTTTTTTATCAAAGCCTTGTCTGTGTCCCATTAAGGCGATATCACTTCACTTCTTGTCCCATAGACACGTCAGAGAGTGAGAGGAAATTGGCCTTTATTCCCAAGGGCAGTGCATTTACTGTGTCTGTTTTTTTTATCTGTCTGGGTACCTAGTTGCTTGGGGACTTCCTCTTCCATAGTGGTCGTGCAATATGTGTCTTCTTCCTCCCACTTTAGTAAGAAGGATGCATAGTGGCAGTTCGGACTCCAGCCAGCCACTCAGAAGCCCAGGGATGGATCTTCCACAGGAGCCTAAGGCTTGGTTGAGGTCCAGGGGCCCATATACAACCTTTGGAATCCTTTGGTAAACAAGGGGGATAGCACAGGTGGTTATATCTAGGCTCACTGTACATGGGAGGATGTATATGTTGGCAGTTAGTATTTGATAGGGCCATGCCAGTTCAGTCAGTACACATGGGGAAACTTCTCTGTGTACTTATTGCATTCCTTATCAGCGTCAGTCAAAGGGATGTGGTGGTCAAAGCTGCTCCTTTGCATGACCCCATTCTGCATTAATCCATGTATGCTAAAGACAAGTGAATAGCTTTAAACTTTTCAGACCCTATAGTAAGAACAACTGCAGTTACATTGCAACTCTTGGAAAATGTCCACAAGGTTACATGGTCAAAGGCATTTTCCTGTTTAATGTTTCAGCTAAAGTCTTAAAATAGATAAATGTAAACCGTTTACATTTACAGACCCTGGGGAATGTTTTGTTAGAGTATGCATCCTGTTTGAATTACATTACTACATGACAAAGGGTATGCACACAGTGTGCTGAAGGCAGTGTGGGTGCCAGGAAACAAGTTGGAATGCTCTTCCAACCTGCTCATCCAAAAGGTGTTCTGTAGGGTAGAGGTCAGGGCTCTGTGCAAGCCACTTGAATTCTTCCACATCAAACTCATCAAACCATAAAGCTGGATTTGTGTACAGGGTACAGTCATGTGCCTTCCCATTGCCATAAGGTTGCCATACTGGAGGAATTGTGCAGTCCTCTAAAATATCTTTGTATGCTCTAGCATTAAGATCTTTTACTTGAAACACCAGAACTCAATAGGGATCTTAGATTGTAAGCTCCTTGAGGGTAGGGACTGATCTGAATGTGCAACTATGTAAAGTGCTGCATAAATTGTCAGCGCTATATAAATACCTTTGATAATAATAAATAAATAATACATACATTTGTAGAGGTATCAACATACTTTTGGCCATACAGTGTATATATGCTACCCTGTTTGCCACATCTTCCGTCATCTTATGGTTGACAGCCATCTAATTCTGGTGAGGATTTTCAATACTAATGGCATCATTTTAGATTGCTCTATTAGCATCAAATCTCTCCATAAAGAAGATCCCAAGTGAACTGCATGCCAATCAAACATAATTGACAATCAATAACAAATATCCTCTCTGACCTTTAAGAATAGTTAAGAGTTAATTGTCAAGTACATGATTGACATTTCTAATGCAAATTATTTTTTTAACAGCCTCACCAACCTGTTCTTCCAACGAGTATGTCTGCACTAGTGGAGGTTGCATCTCAGCCTACCTGAGGTGTAATGGTGAATATGACTGTGCAGATGGCTCAGATGAGGTGAGTGATGAATATCTAGGCCTATTTGTTGTTGTTTATGTTAGTTGTTAATGTTCTTGTGCATGGGGAATAAAAGAGGGAGAAAAAGCAGCACACAGACAATCCTAGTTTAGGAAAAAAAACACGGGAGACATTAGGCACAATGGGCAAGATCTTCTAAGTGTCCCTAACAGACAGTGGATTGTGGCACAGTCCATCCTAAAAAAGCTGATTGAAGATTGTCATCTAATTTATCACACTGAAGCAAACCTAGTGTCATGGTACTAGGGATGTGAGCCCACAGGCGAGCAGGTGACACGGTATCCCCCAGGGTGTAGAATCTAAGGACCAGCCAGTGTTCTGCCAGGGACCCCCTCACAGAACTTTGGACTTAGCTGCGTGCTGAACCCAGGTCACAACCCCCAGGTTCACCCTGCTCACATGAAGAGTACCTGAAGACACAGGACAGATCCAGATAACAAGCCAAAGGCCAAGGCGGGCAGCAGACAATCGTAATTAGGAGAACTAGCCGAGTTGGTACCTAAGAGATCAGTCCACAGGAAGTAGGGTCAGGAACAAACGCACAGAAGGAGCTCGGGAACAAGTGTTGCTCAAGCAACCAAAAGCAAGTCTGCACAGCATTTAAATAGGGAAAGGGCTAGAGGGCAGGGCAAGAAGTAGCAGGGAGGTAGAAGTAGCCAGCAGACCCACAGCAGCAAATGGAAAAAAACACATGCAATCAGTGAGACACAGATCAGCTCTGCATCTAATCTGTGACACCTATGTTTGGTCCATTCAGAGCAAAGCCACAGGATTGTTTTAAATGCTCCTGTCTCAAGCAGAATGGGTGTCCCTAGCCTTTTTGCCGCAGAAATGGGGGGAGGAACTTCATCATCTTTCCGCCCAGCTGTGACTCCAGCTCTGGCTTGGGCCTGCCGAGCTCTTGGCAACCAGTGATGTCACAATGACAGGAAAAGAGACTAAGGGGATAACTCATCAGTATTTTGCTGGTCCTTCACTGTCAAGCCAAAGGTTTGAGGAGGGAAGATGACCAAGCCAAATGGCTTAACTGCAGTAGAGAAAAGCTGTGTTGTCTAGGAAGCTTGTGGTGTTTAGCTTTATATTCAAATGATTACCAAGAGGGAAAAAAATTGTGATTCTAACTTGTTTAAAAAAATAGATATTAAGATGATTGTTTTTTTCTTTTAATACAGCTGGAGTGTGTGATGGAATGTAAAGAGAGCCAGTTCCGCTGTAGAAACAGAGCTTACTGTATCCCGATCAGGTGGCTGTGCGATGGTGTTCATGACTGCGTGGATGGTACTGATGAAGATAATTGTGAGAGAGGTTAGAAAGTCTATTAGACTCTCCTAAATTATCTGTGCTTCTCATGTATCTCATTTGCTCTATATGCTCTGATAAACCTGTAACACCCCTGTGCCCTGTAAATCTGATTAACTGAATGCTCTGGGAGTGCATAGGAGACTGTCACAACCAGTTCTCATCAACAGTATGTTAAAAGATGGGACTTTTACAGCCAATCCATCATTTATTTTTATTATAATAAAATTGGTATAGAGAAGAATCGTTCTTATAGCATTATTTTTTTATTTGAAGGCCAGATATGCATGTTTCATTTTGGCATAGTTGCTTGCAAGCTAAAACACGTCGGTTGACTTCTTTTATAGACAAACAAACATACAGGTTGCACACCACTGATTTTTTTTTCTCATTCTCAACAAGCTGTATTAAAGGTACTACATGACTCCTACATTGTTGCTTCCGGCAGACATGACCCCTCTTCTAACGCATTTCATCCTCATAGGGATGACTAAGCCCTGACTGGGGGTTATATGTGCCAGGGGGGAGGCATGTCGAGCGGGAGTAATGATGTAAGGGGAGTCATGTAACATTTAAAATACAGTTTGTTAGGATTGAGGGATTGAGAAGGAAAAACAGTGGTGTGCAACTTGGATGTTTGTGAAAGGGGTGGGGGGGTTGTTGTGCCATCATCCATCATACCCGGTAATGCAAAGATCAGAAGCATGGCAATTGAGACGGGTAAGTTTTATTTTACAGCCTGCTTTTATAAATGTATTTTTTTGGTGACAGAATCACTTTCGCTACTTAGTGAGTCAACGACACAGAACAAGGATGCTCGTTAGGAGCTTGGACCTCAGTGACTGTATACGTATTTCTATGCAGATTGGTTCCCAACAAAAAACAATTATTGCATATGTATAAAATGGACAAAAAACTTGCATGATCTTTGTTTCCCTCTTTCCCCTCACACAGGGGTTGTGGTTTAAATGTTAGCATGACAATCCAAGGAGGTTTATATTACTCAGTCTCATTCTACCTAAGGAAAGTTCCCGTTGTTTTCTGTACTTTGTCTCTTTGTAAAATTGTCACACACAGCACGGCACAGAGAAAAAACACATAGGTTCCCAATCTCCGAACCAAATGCTGTAACAAAAGAAACAAAAAAGAATATTATACATAAGCCAGAAAGAAAGATTTCACCTTTGTGCGCCTTTGCCATTCACAATAAATAACTCTTGTTGACTGCTTCTAACGGAGTGGAAAATCCACTCAATAGCTTCTAAGTCCTTGTGGAAGAATACCTTAAGACTTTCTGCGCTATGGCCCGTTGTTTCCCAAAACAAAGACAGAAACATTGATCTAACATTAAGAGTGAAGAGGTTAAAAAAACATGAAAATAAATTAGAAAAAACTCAGCTTAAGAGATTTAACCTCGCTAAACAAAACAACAAAAAAAACCACATTTGAAATGTTGAATAAGTAATATGTCGGAATCCATTCATTGTAAATTGTGCTGGAATACAACAATTGCTGCAGTTATTCATGATGAGGAGTGACACAACTGCCACTCGGTGTGAATATTGCCTTTGGGGCAGCTGTGTAAATTGCAGCCGCATTTGGAAATGTAAGCTCGCATTTGGAAATGTAAGCTGGCCTTGACATTTAATAGGCTGAGATTTTCATCTGAAATGTAGTTGTTTTAGCGTTAATGATGGTTCTTATTCCCGGACATGGTTATTGTTAAAAATTGAGTGACTTATTGCTACAGTGGAAAGTAGTTACTTGGTGCCTGATTGCCAAGCTTAAAAAAGAGCTAAGAGATTACATAAAATGAAAAGTTGTTAGATGGCAACATTATTGTGATTAGATCGAGAGATTAAGCATTTTTGTAGTTGCCTTTGGAGTTGCCATGAGCACCACATTAGTTTCAGCTATCCCATTCTCTATTTCATTTAAGTCAAGCATCAGAAGTGGCAGTCTTATACCAGCTTGTTGATACTTCTTGTAAGTGCCTTTATTTTGTCATTGAATATAACTTGCAGTGTTATTGAAATGGCAATTTAAGGCCAATTGGATGTATAGGAACCTTTTTGTACTGTCCTATAAAATGGACCTGAACTCAGGAAGTGAAGACACACCTGGAAATATTAAGCAGAGGGTTTACATGACTGTGGGGAGGAACTGTCCCTGGGGAAAGGGTTAAAGAAGGGGCAGGAATAGCTGATCTTACCTGATTGGAGGCAAGGGTCAAGTAGTAGGGAAAAGCCACATGGAAAGAGGCTGGTGAGAGTCTCTTCTAGAAAGTCGGTGGAGGAAGCAAATTGTCCCACCTGCCCTGCCTTATGTAAGGTTGCTGTTGTAGCCATTTTAATCCATGGTATGCAGTCTTTGTGTTTATTGGGAGCTTAAGTAAAAGGTCAGAATTGAGGAATGTCTACACAGCACCCTGAAAGATTTACCTTTTGTCTTGCACTCCTGTACTTCTTGCTGTGTGAGTGTGTTTAGGCACTCTTATATCTACATTGCTGTATATATGCAGTGTGACATATAAGTCACTCCTACCTGTGATTGCTAGTTTTACTATATTTGGTGTGAGATTTGTTAATATCTCACTGTCTCTCTATCTATCCCTTTGAATCTGCTAAAGTGTTTTTGAGTGCTGTGATTGACAGATATGGGGAACTCTATGTACAGTGCACAATTAAACTTGTCAAGCATTAGGAGCCAGTGTGTTGACATTTTTTACCAACCCATCCACTTTTTAATTCTGAACCTGTATACTCTATTGCAACCCATGTCACATCCAGTGTCCATCCTGCTCATTGCAATACAAAGTCACAACTTCCTCCCTAAAAATCAGCCTTCCTGTGCTCTACCCTCCAGGAAGCCTACAAAAATGGCACTTTTCACACTTTCAATGCCATAATAGTATATGTGTTTTAGCTGCATATTAAATTAGTTTGCTTTTTAACTCTCCCATTGGACCAGTGCTGAAATCTTCTGCCATCACATCATAGGGGTTTATTTACAAAAGGCAAATAGACTGTGCAAGGGAATTTTCCATTAGCTTAGGGATTGTACGAGAAAAAGACTGTTTTTTTTTCCCTTTCATGTGATTGGGTATTCTATGCAAGGGCAATGTTCACCACATTCACTGAGCTATGGGGAACATTCCTTTGCAAAGTGAACAACCAATTTGCCATAGTGTTGGGATGGATTCTAGCGAGAAGACCTACTCCAATACCTACCCTTTTATTTCCCAGTTTGTAAAGTTGGACTTGTGAACAAAAGGGTAGGTATTGGGATAGGTATTGTTTAATATTTCATTGTAAAGTGCTACGAATGGGTACAATTTCAGCAGCCTAGAGCAATCAGTCAGATTTCACCATAATGTAGTCAAAGGAACAATGCACAGTCTGATTTGGTTGTTATGAAGTGCTGCATTTTGCACATACTTATTGCATTTTTCAGTGCCTCGTTAGGTAAGCCTGAAAATGTTACTATATTGACATCAGAGGGATAGTATTTACTTACAATTATACTGTTCCTGCAGTTAAATAACACTGGACTATCATGAAGACAAAGCCAGTAAGAGTTTCCATTCATGGCAAATCATGCGCAAGTTATATTTTGTCTTTTTATAGAACATTTGATTTCATCAGCATATTATAGCCGTTTTCCAATTACACTTTACATTTATCATTTAAAGTATGCCAGCTCAATTATTCTGTGTGAATTGCGTTGGTAGTTTGCAGCCTTGTCTCATTGTTTTCTGGCGCCACAGGAAATGATAATCCTTGCTATTGTTTCTCTTTATTGAAGGGGAGAATATATGCAGAGCGGATGAATTCCTGTGCAATAATACCCTTTGCAAGCTTCATCTGTGGCTTTGTGATGGCGAAGATGATTGTGGAGATAATTCTGATGAAGTACCTGAAATGTGTGGTATGTACATTCAAATTTCCTACTATTCCTATGGATATAGATCCATCTCTTGGATCTGATAAAGGCATTTATATTTCTGGCTTAATAGGTTTAGTAATAACACTGTTTTTGTGGATTATGCAACCTGGATTAGAAATTGTACACCAAAATGTTAGGCCCTTCATCACAGATCAGTTTCTTCTTAACAGCTGGAGAGAGTGTGCTGTTCAAAGCTTCCTGAAAACATCACATTATTCTGCTTCAGTACTCCTCTCAAGAGCCCTCTAGTCTTGATGTAAGCAGTGGACTTGCTCTTGGGAGGAGCTATGCAAACATCAAACTGTCTTGTTGCTTGGATGTCAGCCCAGAAGGCAGGCTGCATTTGCTCGCCCTCTAGTCTTGATGTAAGCAGTGGACTTACTCTTGGGAGGAGCTATGCAAACATCAAACTGTCTTGTTGCTTGGATGTCAGCCCAGAAGGGTGAGGATGCCTAGGCAGGCTGCATTTGCTCGCCCTCTAGTCTTGATGTAAGCAGTGGACTTGCTCTTGGGAGCAGCTATGCAAACATCAAACTGTCTTGTTGCTTGGATGTCAGCCCAGAAATCAGGCTGCATTTGCTCGCCCTCTAGTCTTGATGCAAGCAGTGGACTTGCTCTTGGGAGGAGCTATGCAAACATCAAACTGTCTTGTTGCTTGGATGTCAGCCCAGAAGGCAGGCTGCATTTGCTCGCCCTCTAGTCTTGATGCAAGCAGTGGACTTGCTCTTGGGAGGAGCTATGCAAACATCAAACTGTCTTGTTGCTTGGATGTCAGCCCAGAAGGGTGAGGATGCATAGGCAGGCTGCATTTGCTCGCAGACTTCCCTAGTTAACATCTACATATAAATGAAAACCAGAGATCAGGGACAGCAAGTTGGGGAGGAAATGCTAGGTTATTCTGGTTGTCCTCCAGGCAGGAAATAAGGAACAATTTGCCTGATTTGCTGCAGCTTCTAGTGCCCATTGTGAGGAGCTCACAATGTGCAGTGATATCAGAGCAAACAATTTCAGTAGAGCCCGTACACCTGTGCAAAACTGAAGGGGAGGTTGGAGTTCTTTAAATGATGTGAGGCCAATCTAAAGAGAGAAACTCACATGAAAAATTTGTATTTAGTTGAGAGGTCATTCCTAACCTTTCTCAATGGAGCTAACAGCTCCGTGCTGCTCGCTCGGCCATATCGGGCAGCTCCTGGGAAGGACAGGTGCTGTGTGTGATTATACACAGCAGCCTGTCCTTCTCTATGGTAGTATGTGGTCGTTCGCCGCCCTACGCTCACCCGACCTGCACATCCACGCGGTACGGGTGTCCGTACTCGTACGCTCGAAGGATGGTTTCTGTCTGCGTCCGAGCAGGGACACCAGCACCTGTTACGGACATGCAGGTCAGGTAAGCGCAGGACAGCGTACGGCCACATACTTCCATGGAGAAGGACAGACTTCTGTGTACAAATCACACGCAGCACCTGTCCTTCCCCAGAGCTGCCCGATACGGCCGCAGCACACATCATGGATCTGTACGGGTCCGGTAGTGACCCGTGTGATTGAGGGCTTAAAATTGTAATTTTGTTTCACTTCAGTCAACATAGCTGTCATTGCTCTTGTAAGTAAGAGTGCAAATCAAGTTGCAAAACAGTCTGGGTGAGGATCCATATCAAGAGATCTATAAGTAGTGTTCATGTTGCTAAACCCCAGTCAAAACTGTCTTTTTATTTCAGAAAGAATGGGGTTAGTACCACTGTTTTATTTTATTTGCTCTCTTAAGCTGGCCATACATTCTTTCAATTTTGTCCTGCAGACTCGGCTGACATTCAAGCATTGCTGGCCCACCCCTCCATTTGCCAGAAGTCAATTTTTCAATCGACTTTTGTGGAAGGAGCTGTTACAAAAATTCTTGCTTGAACAGTGACTGCAGCCAATTAGTAGATGTGGTGCTGTCACAATACAATAGCCCAGTAAGCAAGATTTCCCCTTCCAGGCTGTTTGTACAATAAGTGTATGGCCAGCTTTACTCTTTCACAGTTGAGAGTTTAACAAAACCCATCTGGTACTATCTACATCTAATAGCCCCGAAAAATCGGAGTGGGTGCACAACAGTGGAGGCACCACAAATCCAGGAGATACAAAGAAAGTCAGCCTGCAATAAAAGAAACAAAACTTGCTTTATAGAAGGATAACACCAACAGCTACATAGGGAGTCCAGCATTTCGTCTCCTTAATAAAGGAGTCTACCCAAACTTTGTTGTTACTATGCCTCAGTAAATCAAGTAAACTGCAAGTAACTAGTGTGCAGACCTCTCTCTTAATTTCTAGTCTTTTACAGTGGACTCTGCAGTCATTTTTTAATTGGGGGGTAATAGACAACCCTTCAGGGGCATTTTAAACCATCAGTTGGTCTTGTAATTGCTATAGCGGGAGGATGGAACTGGGAATGATGAAGGTATCCCACCTTTAAAGTTCACAAAAGCTGCAAAAATCTTGTGATTCAACTTGCCAGCAAAGGTGCAGATCTGAAATAGCAGGTTTTTTCTTAGCAACGTTGAGCTTTTTTAAAAGGGTAACTCTAAAATGAATGATGGGAGTCTTACTGTATAATTTTTTTTGTCATCTTGTGAAATTTTTCTTCCCTATCTTTGAACAACAAAACATCATTCATTCCGCAAAATGGAAATGTGCGCTCCACGGAAAGAAATTAGTGCAATTATCTTTTGATGTTTTCTTTGCAATTTATTTACAAATTATACAGACATGCAACAGTTCACAAAGGCTGACAAAATAAGTGAAAACAATGTGATCTGATTGGATTTGTGATAGAGCAATATGCTGGAACAAATGACATGAATTAGAAGCTGTGAAACTAAATGTTTTTTTGACCAGAATTTTTTAAAGCAGCCAATTGCTCCAGAGACACAGTTTGCTGTCACTTTTGGTATTTGGTTTTCCTGAATTTCTGAAGAACCAGAATCTGTTTTCTCAGTATTTTTTATATTATCTACATAGACTTGGTATGTAAACTGTCAGGGTAGTCTTGCAAGTGTACATAACTGTTCTGGTAGAAGAGTTACCCAGGCACAGTACACAGTAATACTGAGTAGCTGAATTTTGTGCTGCATAAAGATGAATGAAATACAATTACATGCATTTCTATAGTCATTTTAAAGGTAACTTAAATTCTTTCAATCTGCTTTCAATTGTAAAGCATCCAAGCGAATCAAGGAAACCTATCACCCACAAGTCAAGTTGCATTCACCTATCGGGCAGTTTTTGCAATCAGAAGCTCGTTAAAAGGGAATACAATTGCTTGAATATTGCTATGTTTGTGGCCAGCAAATTAACTTTAGTGCCACATTCCATTGAATTAGAGGGCACCAGTACTGTCTTAGAAAATGCTAAAACGAAGAATGTAAAAGTGTAGGTCAGGGCTCAAAGAGATCCTCCATGTAGCGAGATTAAACGTTCTTTTCCCGCACTGCATAACTTTCTGGCCATGACAATAGTGTCTCTGCAGTCTTCCTCCCAGCCTATGGCAGCTGATGTGGGCAGAGGAAGCTGCAGAAGACAGCCGAATGGAAGACTCCCGAACTGATTCTTCTCCTCTTCGGCTGCTACAGAGTGGCCGAGGAGGAGAAGAGAGAACGGAAGCAAGCGATCGCCGCGGCAGAAGTGTCCCATCCCTGGTCCTGCCGGCGGTCCCCCCCCCCGATGACATTCCACTCGCCCCCAGTAACTCGCAAATTGTTGTGGAGAATTTGAGGCCTGGGATAGGTAATGGCTTTGTTTTTTGATGGGCCATTACAGATGAGTGATTCTGCCTTGGCAGGATAACTAACATATCACTTAATCTGCCCTATCAAATGTTCTCCTCACTAGCCAGATGCTAACGAAAGCAGCAAGATGTTGCTCATCCCAGGCCAGTGAGGGGATGGGTTCATTAAACTGGCATTAAATTCAGGAGTTCAATCTTACAAATGCATTTAGGTACCGTAACTGTTAACAAAAATGTAGCTTATTTGTGTATCGCTCGGCTGTATATCCCCAAATCATCTCTGAATTGGTGTTGACACTGTCCTTCTTTCTGGAGGGTGGCTACTTTTATTCCCTATGGCCCCTGTGTGTGTTGTACAGTAGCCACTGCTCCAAGCTCACTCCCGTGATGAACTACAATCTTACTTTTATTTTACTAATTTGTATTGAGATTGTAGTTTATTGTGGGAGTGTAGTGTAGGTGTCACAGGGTGCCAGTGTTAATAGTTTACATTTTGAGAGATATGACATGTTCAGTTTAAATTCCATTTTTGTGGCTAATAAAGCAATTCTGTTGTGTGTATTCTAACTGTTATTTTAAAGTGCATCTATATACAAACTTTTTTTTGGCTGCAGTAGAGAAGGGTAATATAACTGCCAGATTTCTATTGCTGCGTGTCCCCCTGCTGGGTAGATTCACCATGTTAATTAACTATTGTGACAACTCAATTGGACTAAAAGTGAGTGAAAGTTCTCACTGGAACAAGAATAGAGAAGAAGTGTTCCAATGTGGACTCTTGTTGCAGTGGCAAGCTGTCCAAGCAAATATGTTCCTCACTTTAAAGAGATCACTTTCTGTTGTGTCTACAGGTCAAGAAATTAAATGTAATTGTCCAAATGAAACATCAGGTGGCAGTAGCCATTCTCTACATTATCCGAACCTAAGAAAAATTGTGGACTTTAGGCATATTTTAGCTGTTTGCCTACAGCTCCTTTTTGCTGTAGGTGCTTATGAAATGCTACATGTGTCTGCTTTGTTAGCTCTAAAAACAACATTGACATTGTGTGTGTGGTGTTTTTGTTTCTAAGTCAAATTTCCCTGCCCACCGACAAGGCCTTTCCGCTGCCACAACAACCGTGTGTGCCTGAGGACAGAACAGATTTGTAATGAACTGGATGAATGCGGCGATAACTCTGATGAGGTTCACTGTGGTACGTAGAATTTACCTTGCGTAGTTCTGAGACTAAATTAACGTAATCTGAGAGGAACCTTCGGTGAAAAACATAATTGACCTTAATTGAAGTCTTAATTGAAAGTTTATGTGTGCCATAAATTAGGTTCTGAAACAATTATATTTGAAACGGATGAGGAACCTTTCTGCTTCTTGGTCAGTGGCTCTATATGCTGGCTGCATCTTAATGAGCATGGAAGGCTAATTGTGATTTATTTTGTTTGCGTAAAATATTGTAGGAACAAAGCAGAAAGTTATACCTTGCAAGAAGGATGACTTTACCTGCGGTAACAGAAAGTGTATCGCATCGGAGCTGCAGTGCGACCAGTTTGATGACTGTGGAGATGGAAGTGATGAGCGAGGATGCAAAGCAGGTACATTTCTCTGTATTATCATTGCTATTATGACCTTGTCTTCTACACATTTTAAGAGCAAGTCATTAGTGAAATTCCACTTGTGTTTAAAAAAAAAAAATCAGTTATTTATTTTGCAAAGATTTTAGCAATTGCAGAAACCTACCTGCCTCTGTTCTGAGATGATTGCTGCAACTTTCTTAGACAGCTAAATGGTAGGGTGTACTATACTCATATAATCAGTCACATTGTTGTAAAAGAGAAAATCTACATGTTGGTAAACCTCCCAGATGTGTAGCACTCTTGGTACACTGTATGGTACAAGGTTTGTTGACACCTGACCATCGCACCTAAATACCTTGATTGGACATCCACAGCCATGGGCATTAATATTGAGTTACATCCTTCGTTGTAACTATAACATCCTCTAATCTTTTGGGAATGCTTCAACTAAATGTTGGTGGGTGATTGTGGTCATTTGTGCCCGTTTAGTCAAGTGAATGTTGAAAAAGTCATCCGCATTTTAAGGTCAAATGTGCTGAACGTCCTTTTTTTTAAAATGCTAGGCAAACATAGTGACACAGTGCAATTAGCTATAGCTTATTGTGCTGTGTCACTATGTTTGCCTAGTGTCTTAATAAAAAGAACTTTCAGAACATTTGACCTTGAAGTGCGGGTGACTTTTTCAATAATCCTGTGATTTGCCCGGTGCCATCCACAGGTCATACCAGCACCCACTTGGGGGATTCTGGTCTGGAGTGCGGTGGATTGATTACTACATATTTAGTCAAGGGAACATTTGTATGGCCAGGTTCCAGAGTTAGAAAAGAAGACCTAGCCAATAGTGTTGGATCAGGTTGTAGAAATGAACTCAAGTAGCCGTCAGAGGTGCAGGCTCAAAGGTGCAGTCAAAGAGGTTGAAAGTGAACAGTTGTCACAAATGTGTTTGTATGCTGTAGTATTACCAGTGCAATTTATTAAAAATGCCTGCATGCAATAATTAGGAGCATGTCCACATACTTTTGGCCACATAGTAGTTGTGGTGGCCAAATGTCCCAACACGTTTGGCTATATAGTGTAAGTTTCTCACCAAAAATGAAAAACTGACTGAAGTAAACTTAAGGACAGTGCCAAGGATGCCTGAAATTTTAACCAAAGTTCTGTAAAGACTATTGGGGAAAGAAAGGGACAAATCACACATCTACGTTGACAAGGGCTGGCGCCTAAAATATCACTGGCGCACTGGTGCAGGTGAGGTGATAGAGTACATTTATTTTAAATGTATGATAACAATCTTGCTTGTGCAAATAAAAAAGAAAAGAGGGATGACATATTTAATGTCCTGAAGAACCTAGTGCTGCTGGCTCTCCAATCAAATGATGGCACTAAGTCATGTGATCTGAGCTGAATGAACATGAGAAATAATATTTATTAAGGTTACTGACCTTTGCACTATCCACTATCCCCAACACTTGTCCTCAGCATGCTCTCCTGTGATTATAGAGCTGATTCATGTTTTTTCTGCTTGAAGAAATTTGTTTTTTTTTGTCAAATAAAATAGATGCAAAAGCCACTATAAAGAGAAAAGTTGGCACAGAACCCAAGTATATGGAATTCTGCCCACAGGGGAACATTTTTTATGATATGTCGATCAAAGACACACTGCTCACCAGGTGGATGGACCAGATAACGGCCTTGAGAACAAGATAACAGATTTAATCATCATCCATATTTGGCTAAAATCTTTAATTAGATTGAACTTTAAGTTGATTGTCCACTTCAACAGCTTCCTGGCAGCTTTTTGTGTCTGAGTCTACCAGGCCCTCGTCACCTCTCAGTGCCAAGCCTCATTTGTAAAATCAAGAGGCCGGGGAGAGGAATTTGTTCCTCTAACAACGCTGCCCTGGTAGGTTTGCTTGTATGAAAGAGTTAAAGGGAACCTGTCATAACAAATTGAAAAGACTGCCATTGATGCTACGGTGTAAGTGAGAGTAATTCAAAACCAGAATAGGGTAACTCATTTCAAAAAGAAAGTAAATAAATAAAATAAAACAAGTAACTGTTGCCCAAGGTGACCAAGTATAATTCTTATTAGTCTTCCATAATATGAAAATAAAACTTGATTGGTTGTACACAATGTTGATTTATATAATTTGTGGCTATTTTGATATTTATTAACATTTTTTTTTCAATAGCATTTTATTTAATATTATAATATTTATATTTATAGAAGGTTTTTTTTTGCCCAGAGTTCAGCTTTAAAGTATACTTAAACCTCAACATTTTTCTTTAGTTTGTGCTAGAATAGGGAAGGGTTAAAGCCACTTTCAGTTTTTTTTTTTTTTTGCCTGTACCCCTTCAAGGAGATTTCCTTTCATATCCTGTGCTATAGACACATTAGGAATTTAGAGCAAATTTCTGCAAAATTGAGGGATATTCCCTTTTAAGACAGCTGTCAACATTGGTCAGTTGGCCCAATGGATGACTTCCAGTCTATTCTTGTTCCAACATCTACTCAAAATGTTGGAATTTCCCTCGCTTTCCATCTTGGTGTCAACAATTACTAGAACAAATAGGGAGGGTGAATTGATAAACCTTCTACACTCTATCCTAAACTTTAAACAAAATTACTATTGCTTTGGATACACATTCATATCAAATAAAGGAAAAAAAGTACAACTACTTGCACATTATTAATTTGGGGAGATTGTGTTGGTCTGTTATTATGTTAGCTGAAGAGCAGAGTGCATACAGTTGTCTATTCCAAAGATTTCACAAATGTTTTCTTAAAACTGAAACTGTATTCCCATCTGAGAATTTGTGAGAATGAAATGAACAATGTAGGTGTAAAGAAGATTTCAGCAGGCTCCACCATTAACCAGAGTATTTTTGAAGGGTTTTTTTCACATAAGAGCAGTTAACTTTGAGCTCTCCAACAGGTGTGGAGCAGCAAGTCCCAGGGGGCAGTACAAAAACGTTAGACTTGCAGGAGATATATGGCATTTAACACTGTGCTGGTACAAGAAAAAAGAAAAAAAAACAACCCATTACCATAATATGAAGTAACCTGACAGTGTTCCCTTTGTATTATTTAAAGTGGACATAATCAAAGATGGCCTATGTGATGCAGTCTGTAACTGGAATTTACAAGACATTGCTTTTTCTGCATCCTCCTTGTAACAAAGTTTTATTACTTGTTGATCCTGCCAGTAGATTCATTCTTATTCCACTTTCTTTAACAGAATGACACCGCTGTTTGTTCTGGAATAAAATCATGCAACAGCCCACTCATGCTATGGACAGGTAGCCTTATATAGACATGCAACTTTCAAGAAGAACTTGAGGTTTTTATAAAACTAACCCTTGCAGTGGGGCTACCCCTTCACTGCTTGATTTGGTCTGGGGACCGGAATAAAGAAGATATACTCACCTGATCTTCGGTTTTGTGTAAGTTAGCGCTCACCTCTCTACTCCTTTCTCCCCAGCTGTGGTATATCCCTCAGCGTTCTCACATCTAATGCAAGTCATTGGGCCTGCATTAAACGTGATGACATCAGCGGTCCTTAGACCACCGGAGCCCAGAGGAGAAGAGACTAGCAGCCAAGTGGGTGTGAGTATACATTCTTTATTTGTGCCCCTGGACCAAAACAAGCACTTAACCCTTGCAATGGGGGAGGGTAACCCTGGAGCCCTACTGTAAAATCATGAAGTTCTTCTTTAAATTGACTTTAAGGAAGCTGCAAACAAATAACAGTATAACTACAGCTAATAGTTTATAAGTAGTTACAACATTTTTTTTTTGTCCTGGAAAAGAGAATAAAACCATATGAATAAAATCCAACTATTGAAAGCACTCAAAGAAGTGTTATATGGTTCTCTCCAACCCTTGTAATTGTCACTTTTGCTGGACAGCTTGGTCTGCATGTAAATATGAAAATATAAGTAAAAGCATGTGAAAACAAGGTTCAAACACTGAAAACGATCATTACAGATAGTAATACAGTTACAGTTCATACAGTTACAGAATACAATATTTATCATTATAGTGGCCCTTTAGCTAGTTTCTAAAAGGCGATGAGTTTTAAAAAAAAATAGTTTTGGAAATATGAAAACTCAAAGAACAATTTTTGTTGCTTCTCATGTCTTATGATTATTTTGGTCAAAATGAATGCTAGACTTTAGAGGCACCACATGTTCTGCTTTATCTGCAGAGCTACTACAGACACCAAATGCATGAAAGATGATGGCTTTATGTTTTAAGAACAATTATTATTATTATTATTATTATTATTATTATTAATAATAATAATAAAACTTCATATAGCACCAACAGTTTGTTCAGCGCTTTACACTATAGGGAAGACATTACAGTCACAATACAATTCAAAACAAGATGGATAGGAGATCCCTGCCCAGGAGAGTTTGCAATCTAAAAGGGTGGGGCAAGGCATGCAAGAGGTAGTAGCTGTGTGAGAATGAGTTATTTGATCAGTAATCGTTCAGCGGCTAGGTAGAGGTGTAATAGGTTTCCCTAAAGATATGAGTTTTAGGAGTTACCTATAGACAGACAGGGAAGAAGATAGCTGGGCAGGTTGGAGTAGGGAGTTTTAGAGGATGGGAGAGACTCCAGAGAAGTATTTGAGGCGAGTGTGGGAGAAATTCATGAGGGAGCTAGAGAGCAGGAGGTCTTGGGTGGAGCAGAGAGGACTTTCTGCCTTATCTCACCATCCACTACACTGCCTTCCCCCTAAAGTTCTTTTGCTTAATGTAATCACTAAAGTCTAGAGGTGGATGGAAATGGAAATCAAAATAAGGATACAGATAATGACAATTAGAAATGTTGAGGCTTGATGCCCCATCACTAACCCTGATGCCCTTGACACTGGTCCACAAGTGTCGCTATTATTATGGTAAACACAGCCCTGGGTCATTCCCTGGGTTCCCAAGGTGTTTAGATGTAAAATGGGTTATCTAATTTTAAGTGTTTGAGGTATCCACCAAGCTGGTCAGTGGTCATCCCATATAGTATACTAAAAACACCCTATTGTCAGTTAGTAACTCAAAAAGTATTAGTACAGTGTTATTGGGAGATATCAGTGACAATGCAGAATACAATATTTCAATGTATAACCTGCATTGGTAAATAAAAAGGCATGTGCAGTCCTATTGGCTGCTGTGGACAGCCCTGACACTTTTTATTTTTCCTCTAGCTTTTATATATATATCAGCCCAAATGAGTAACTTTTATTCTTCCGGCTGGAATGGAGGATTTCAAGATATGAAGCATATTTCATTTTATCTGCTATAAGGAATGCGTGTCCCCACTGCGGTGACATATATTCAGCCCGGTCTGCTCTCTGATAAATAGTACATGCTGACATTTTTGCCTTGTGCAGAAAAGTTTTGCATCTACAATGGGAAATATGGCTAGGTTGGTCCACAAGGAGCATTTGACATATTACAGCGATAAAAGAGCACCTTATATATTATTTTTACAATTTCACAATTTACTGTGTAATACTAAGATTCCCAGAGCATCATGTGTGATATTTTGGAAAATGTAAAGATTTGAAACTTTCAAGCAGCACGGTTAAAAGTAGGAAAAGCTACATTTAAAAAAAAATGTATATGATAGATTCAGGGGAACATGACAGAGTAGGAATATGGGGAAAACCAGTGCTGATTTATTTATTAATGTTGCAGATTTTGGGGGTGCCATCACTATTGCTTCACTACTTTATGGTTCACGGAATCACAACATGGATGTAGGTGGTTCATTTAGGACTGCTAACTTGGTACTTGTTCCACTTCACTGACCCAGTAAGTAATAACGCAAGGATAAAGATGACAGCCCAGGGGCCTTTGTCATTTCTAGTGAGGCTCTGAAATGTGAATGACAGCTGTGGGGTTTAATCCCAACTTGTAATGAAGTCAAGACTATGTGCACAGCCTGTGCCTAAGACCAAGGGTTCTCTCCAGACACAACGGTACTGATTTAAAGAAGATGCTGGTATTTTCAGGCACCCCAAAGTGCCTACCTCCATTTAGCATTATTTCAAGAAAAATATACAGCATCCAACTCCTCTACTCTCATTCTTTCCAGTTTGCAGTTTATTGCTATCACTGGCCTGAGATTTGCAGATGTCTCATTAAGAACAATGAACTTGTGAGATGTATGACATGCTTGACTGTACTGACATGTCAGTAGCACCTTCCTATGTGGTGCACACATGGTGGAAAACATTTTCTCCATGAAAAAGGGAGCAGTGAGAACATACTCTAACAGATATTTTTCATTGCATTGGCATATAGGTTTTTTTAAAGCCAATCTCAAGGTAAAAATAAATAAATAATTCGACACTGCAAGCGTTAACAGCCAATTTCTGTCTAGGGGACCTGTGTAATGCACTTTATCTAATCTCTGCTCTGGCAGGCTCCAAGACTAGTGCCCGCTGCCTCTCCCCCCACCACCACCACCACTTCGGTGGTTGGAGGCCTGCTGACATCATTATGTCTAATGCTAGGCCCACAGCCCTGTATTATTTGTGAAGAAGTCGCCAAGGAGCTGTCCACAATCAGGAGCGAAGAGGAGAGAGGTGCATGCCAACTGCTGGGGGACTGGAGATTGGGTAAGTAAAATAACTTTACACAGCTGCCCTAGACATTAATGAGCAGTAAACTCATGCAGTGTAGGGGTAGCCCTACTGCAAGGGTAATTTGTTTTTGTTTTTTATCTGGAGCAACTTGTACTCAATATCATATCCTAAGGAACCCCTATACTAGCCCAAAACCTGTGATTCCTCAATTAGATATTTCAGCCTACAGTTGTATTTAAAGAGACTCTGTTAGTTTAAAAAAAGATGCTGCAGTTATTACGTGCAGGCACCTAAAAGTGCATGCACATACCTGCAGTAGCCTCCACAGGTCTGAAGTTATAGACCAATCCTGGGTTGCTCTGACAGGTAGTGTCGGAACTTTAAACTACCTACTAACCCTGCCCATTCCTATTGGTCAATCACAGTGATGGGCTGCCCCACTAGCCAATAGGAATGTGCAAGAGGCCAGAAGGGGTGGCCAAGTTTGGCACTAACAGGAAGTACTGGAGTTTGGCCTGTAAGAACAGCCCGAGTTGGCCATAAGGATAGGCTTTTGAGGGCAGCTTTAGGTATGTGGAAGTATCTCTCACCGTCCAAGGCTCCATATTTGGCCTTTGATGGAATGTACAGCTTTATGGAAGAGAAAGCAGGTGAGTCCAAGGTTTATGGAAAACGTAACATCAGAATAGGACGTCAGCTGGTCCTATTTCTAGATCTACTGATGGTTTAGACTTGCTGTTTCCATTGATATTAATATGTATGTTTTTATTATACACTCAGTTTAAATTACCCAGGTTTATGTCAAGTTTGCTTTAAAGTGACAATAAACCCTGAGATTTTTTAACATAAAACAATACTGTAATGTGTGCCTTACTGTAATCTATGGTTGTTTCCCTTCTCTTTGCTGCTCTTCCTTTTAAATCTGTATCTGTTCTCATGCTGGGCAGAACTTCTGTTTTGCAGCAGACTGCCTTGTCTCTGGAATGGAAACATGGTGTCTGTGTGCAGGTTCACAACCTGAGCCAGCACTGCAGGAAGAGGCAATCAGCTTCAAAGGGAGGTTCTCCCCCAGCATGAGAAGAGATACAGATTTAAAAGGAAGAGCAGCAAAGAGAAGGGAAGCAACCATGGATTACAGTAAGGAACACATTACAGTATTGGTTTATGTTAAAAAATCTGAGGGTTTAATGTCACTTTAATAACAGAATTATGATGGTAAATCACAGCACCTTTTCTTTTCTCTTCATGGTATTCTCTCTGCATCTCACATCATCGGTTAGGCTATACTAACTCTCAGTTTATGCAGCTGTAAAATGAATAATAGACTAAAGCGTATTTGTAAGAGTCTTAGAGTTTTGTGACTCTGCCTGGCGCCACTGTGATTTGTTTATTTCTAGAAATGCGCTCCTGACGAATTTTAATTTCCTTCAGAGCCCAGCGTATACTCCTGCGAAGCAAATGTAAATCCTTGCGGGGATGACGCCTACTGCAATCAAACCAGCACACCTCCTTTTTGTCACTGCAAGCCCGGCTTCCAAAGAAACTTCGGGAACAAACAGTGCGAAGGTAGGAACTTCAGATGGTATGGCAAAAAAAAAAAAAATCCAAGTTAGCTCAGATGTAGAGCAACGTGATTAACATTCAAAAGCACTGCCGGTTTTGTTACAAGAAAAGCTGCTTTCTATCTTCAGAGACAAGTTAATTCTCCATGCGTAGCAGAAGGAAGAATTGCATGGCATGATGAAAAACCTGCCTTAGCCAAAATGTACTAGAGCTGGAAGGGAATTTGAGCCTTTAATTCAGCAGTGTATTAGCAAAGCCAATTAATTAAATGAACATCATAAGATATTGCTGAATTTAATGACAAAATGCACTGCTGTCAACATCACAGTGTCAATATTAACTGGTGTTTGTGCTTTTGCTTAATGCATCTATCTAGAGGAGGTTTAATCCCCAGTGCATTTCAGTCATGGCGCAATTGAGCTTGATTAAAAAAGAGAAAAGTAAAAAAAGCAAGGTATTCATAAGCGTAGGTAACATAGAGTAAGTAGCATTATCTCAAAGTGCCAGAAGATGAGGGATTTAATCCTTATTTTAGGATATAAGGACAGAAGACAAACCGCAAATGAGAATTTTCATTTATTTAATTAATTAATGCATATGGCTCTGAAACATTCAGAAAACATTGAAACATTCATTTTGGTCCCTGCCCCAGAGGAACCTTACCTTACCATAGACATGCAGACAAAAACAGATTCCGAAGGAATAGGTTGGAGGCGCTGGATCCAAAGTTGGTGGAGTTGAATATATAAAGTGAAGGAAGCAGGAAGCGACCTCTGGAACATGCTTTGGTTGAAAGTCTGAATATTTTTATTTCATAATATATGTTCATTTTGATGGTTGCAAGAGACCCCCTTTGTCAAAACTCAATATTCTAGTGAGAAATGGAATAGAATTATGTCTGACTTGAAAAGGGTTACTGTCATTTCACACCATAAAGTCTGCGTTCCAGAGCATTCAGCCTCTGAAACGCACTGGAATGCAAGCACTATTTTTGCAGATCGCACTGGACCAGAATGCAGGTACTAATGTGCCTGCGTTCCTGGTGCGGGAGATCGCACTGCCGGCGGCGGGAGTGGCTGCTGTGCCATTGACTTCAATGCACCACTACGCCCCCTCCCGCCGGCTTGCGTTCCAGAGGCCGAACGCTCTGGAATGCAGACTTTGTGGTGTAAACCGGCCCTGAAGCCTGCTTACTTACGGATGCTCATACTCTGTTTTTGAACCTTTTAACCTATCAATGATGCCATAACGAAGAGAGTTCCTTAGGACCACCGAAGCGCATTGGCTTGTTTCTCTCTTCTCTTGTTGTGGCACTTCTTCTTTCCTCAATCTTTTGGACATACAGAATGAGGTCAGTTTGAAGCAGAAATGTATTCCTCCCACTACCATGTTTTTGTATTGTAGACGGAAAGTTTGAGCTTCCATGTTATGAAGCCATAAAACCACAGCACAAAATCAGCTTTAAAGTGTATTTCCAATTTTGCGTTTAAATAAGAGAAAACACCACTATATAGTTGTTATGTGTTCCTATTCACACAGCATAACAAAAAAACAATGAAATAAATGATCGCTCACCTTTTAGACGTGTCTGGGTAACCTTTGCAAGCTTCACTCTCAATTTCTCAAGTGCCAGGAAACTGTGTCTGTCCCCAATAGAAAGACAAACGACATACTAAACTTCCCCTCATTAACATGCAATGCTTCTAGATCTTTAACCTTTTGTTAGGATATACAGTGTTCAGATCTAGTTTATAACTTATAATGAGATCTTCCAGCACAGTACAGATAGGCACAAGGGGGATGCTGCTCGCACCCGGGTGACACCATTGGAGGGATGACACCAAAATGACTGACATTTAGGTGTCACCCCCTCTAAAAAGTCAGGCACTCGGTCATGGACCGAGAGCTTGAAAGTGTCAGTGGAGAGGAGGATCATGGCAACATACCTCATCCCGCCGGGTGAACGTCCCCTCCTCTCTCTGCCGGTTTCCATCACTTAGATGGCCGCTGGCAAGCGTCAATTAGATGACCGTGTGTGCACGATGACATCATCGCACACGCACGTGGCGATGTCACACGCATTTACGATGATGTCACATCGGGGTGTCACCCGGTCTCTGTTCTGGGTGACACCCAGTCTCAGGATGCTCCTGCAAATAGGGTTAATTATGTTAACAGCCTCCCTTTCATTCTAGAGCAAACTCAGTACAGAGTCCAACTCTTCTTTCATAATAAAGCATGTATTGTTCAAAAAGCAATTAAAAAATGTTATTCTAAGTGAATGTGAAACATGTAACAAATATAAAATAGGTGTTATCCAAATTTGGCTGCAAATGTGGAAATACACTTTAAAGAAGACACTATCATTGGTGGAAGTTGAGGATTAAAGGAGAACTATGAGGTGAGTGCTTTTCACTCACCTCATAGTTCTAGCCGACCTGTGACAATGAGACTGTCACAGGTCGGCTCAGTAGATTGGGAGGTGAGCGAACACATACCGGCGTTCGCTCACCTCTCGATCCTGTCACGGCTCTCTGCCGTGACTGGGGAGGGGCTGGATTCCCCCCTCCCCGCTCCAATCCGCCAGCGCTGACTGGCGGAACGGACGGGGGAGGGGGCAGGTACAGCTGGCTCTGCCTCTAGATAGGCAGAGCCAGCTGTCAGTCACGCAGCTGGGCGGATCCCGGGACAATTGTCGGGATCCGCTTCAGCTGCGGCATCTCAGTATACCGCGAGCAGTAGCTTGCGGTATACTGCAGCGTCTCAATATAGCGCAAGCTTTATACTGAGCCTAGGGTGACGGAGGACGCTAGTTTGTGTCCTCCCATTACCCTAAGGAGAACTATGTGGAGTAGGCTTAACCCCATAGTTCTCCTTTAAGACCCTAATCCTATAAGGATGCATTGCTACCTGCCATGTTTTAGTTCTGCAAAACTGTTATACTTGTACTAGGGATATCTAAGAAAGTTGGCTACAACCTTATGTGTGATGGGATGAATTTGTGCTCTTTTCCTTTGCTGTTCGTCTCTGAAATATTAGATCTGCTTATTTATTTGAGCACAGATAATCAGCTTTGCAGGTTGCAATAATTACCTGGCTTTCCCTTTGCCCAAAGCAAAACTCTGCAGCTGAGCAGGTCTGAATCAAGAATGAGAAATTAAACTATCCTCTTATGAACCAATGGAAATTTTATATGTCTGCAATTATGATTCAGCGGTAGGAGGTGACGAGAGACAAGGACACCAGTACAACATATTTGTATGGCTTATATTGATCGTAAAGTTTAAGTACAAATTTAACCTTGGAGCCTTGAGCCTTTAAGACCTGAACGCCCCCCTTACACACACACACACACACACACACACACACACACACTTCACTTCTGCAAAACATGGCTCTACAAGAACATCTGCTGCCAGGTAATCAAGGTTTACCTTTCCTGACTTTACTGTCATCTGTAAAGTTCTGTGCATAGATCATTTGCTGCAATATACAAAGACCATCGTCAACCAGCTTTGCATAAGATTTGGCATGTGAAAGGGCAGAATCCAGGTGTGGGTGTCCTCAAAAGCTAGGCAAAAAGTTTCAATTAGGTTATACATACAGAACTAAATAAAATCCTCTGTCATTAGAAATAACATAGTTTTTGTTTAAATCAAGGGTCATCCTTAAGGTCATGGGCCATTGACATGTACAAGCTACATAAGGACCTCAGTGTTTTTCTGAGGGCAGCTACAGAAAATAAACTGATTATTTAATTAAAACGTAAGATAAAGTAGCTCAAGGTAATAGAAGACATAAGTCATGAGGTATGACGTTATTTAAATTGGCCTTGGAAAGCAGCCAGAAAAATGCCACACTCCGAGGAATAATGGCAGTGACGTTCTGAATGATTGCACGGATAAATGCATTGTGTGGCTGTAACATTCCTACCACACACAGATTCATAGTGGTAAAGTCAATTTGACCTGTCCCTGGAAGGGGTCAGACCTGTCATTAGCTGGGTAATTAGACATTAAACAAGCTGCTAATTATTTACACCAGGAAAGCATCATCTGGAACTGGAGAAGATCTGCTCCTGAAAAGTATTTGATTTATGTGTACATAGATGTACATATATGTACAAAAGTAGCCACCCTCCAGAAGGAAGGACAGTGTCAGTTTAAGCATAAAAAATCAGATCCTCTTTTGGATTCACATACCCCCTGTCTTTCATTTCTCTACAATTGTTTATTAGGAGTGAGTTATGGATATAACTAAATTGTTTCACAATTAAACTGGAAAACATCTAATATTCTTAACAGAAGTGCCCCACTCAGAAGGCCAGTGAATTAGCTTTTTTTAAAGTGGACATGGCCTGGCCTGAAACATTTCATGGGTAACTACAGAGCTGAAGCGCTTGCAAGTGCCTGTATTAGTCCTTCCATTGATCTTTGCATCCCTGTAGAGCATTCTTAGATCAATGACCCTGGCTGAGCATGGGGCCTGAACGTCTTGGTAGGTTGTGATTAGAGTACATGTAAACACTAACTGAATGACATTTAGTTTAATAAAGCAATATGTATTATAAATAATTGATACTTTTTTAAGTAAACTATTTATTTTTACTTTTTAAAAAACAAAAATCCTTTGTTGCATCTTATTGCTGCTGATCTCTTGCCACTAATTCAGGTCTACATGCATGCATGCCAGCTATGGCTTCACTGCATTTCTCAGCACAGGCATTTTGGTGGTGACAAAAGTGGATGCTTAATATGTGCATCAAAATGCAACTTAGTCTTTACTGGAAGCCCATGTAACAGGGCAACAACAAAGAAGCACAAAAAGGCACAGAGCATTGTCACCCTAACAGGATGTTCCTGAACAGGTGCCTTCATGGCAGGATCACTAGATATTATTTTAATAAAAATGCAGATTTAAAATATTGAAAGTTAATTTAAAAAATTGCATTAAAAGTTTTTGAGATTGGGTTTATGTATAATTTAACCCCACCTAGCCAGTCCGCCTTCAAATTCAAGAACTGCAATTGACAATAGAGGTGTTGGCATTGGACTATTGAATAGCAGTGTCCTGCACTTCAGCACTGTTACCTTAGAAATACTTTAGGTCCGGTTTGATTCACATTAACAGCAGCTTAGCAGATATGAGGCTACCATAGGTGGACTTTAAGAGCAGCAATGATATAAAGCACAAACTGATCAATCAAATCTCACTCTATGAGACTGAAAGGTTGCAATGGGTTACTGTATTTTGCACATTGCTGTGTTGCTTTATCAAATAATCCCTTGGGTGTTATAGATGTCCACGATTAAACTGGGCTGCAGTACATGCAGTTTTGTGACAAATACAATGTCCCTGCATTAATTCCATGACTATTGTGAGGCTGCTGGTTTTCTCTGCTCCACAAAACACCAGAGCTGTGGTGAATGCAGCTTGCATTAGTAAATCTCAGGCTTAATAGCCATGTTCTCTCCATGTATCCTGCGGGAGCCGAGATAATGTTTCCGGTGGGTCCTGCCAGTGCTGATTATTGAGAAAATAACTTTTTTTTTTCTATGTAAGAGAAAATTATTGTTTTCTTTCTTTCCATGAGCAGTTCATATGTTGCAATAAATAGCAAGGTAAAATGTATCAACAGTAACTTGGAAAGGAGGAACAAAAAATGACTCATCACATCTAAGCTTAGAACACTTTTTTTTAAAAAGGTGAACTTTTGTTACTTTTTTTATTACACTGGAGCTACGGATATTATCAGTATAACCTGAAATTGTATTTACTTTTGTCAGTATATTACAAATGTTAGATTAGAGGGAAAGCGTTGTTGGAGTTATCACTTGATTTTCAAATTATATATCTGCACCATTGAACAAGCAGTAAACAAGATGTCTGGAGAATGGAAAATAAAGCTATTTATAGATGTGGATGTGGCTCCAGGAACGAAGAGGAGACAACTGTCAGTTTTGAGACACTATATTCAATTTTCCAAGTAAAGTAAAGGGACCCACAAGTTAATATTTGTTTTCCTTTTCTCATTAAGTAGAGGCAAACATTAAATCAAATGCCATAGAGTAAGGTGGGCACTTTTAATGATAAACAATATGGTCATAGGGCTTTGAAAACCTGACTAATACGCTTATATAAGCTCACTGAACACCCCATTTCGTAAGCTTATTGAACACCCCATTTCAAAATCTGGTGAAGTAAATGGTAGTTGCCATCCTCCCTTATGGGAAGCTTTACCACAATAATTTTAAGAGTGTCTGTGGAAAATTGTATGGTCATTTGTGAGGTTAGGTACTGATAGAAGAGGGTTGAGGTCAGGACCAGTTTCTCCTCACCAAACTCATCAAACCATATATGTATGGAGCTGGCATTGTGCACTGTCATACCAGAACATAAAGGGCCCTTTCTCCAGACTGTTGCCACAAACTTGAAAGTGCACAATTGTTTAAAATGTTTTTGTGTGCTGTAGCATTAACAGTACCCCTCACTGGAAATAGCTGAACTTAGTAATTTAGAGGGATACTATTGGCCATATAGTGTATTTCTGCATGTCCCAAGTGGGTATTGGGCTTCAAGTCAGGGACAGATCTGAGCCACCTATTGAGGAATAGTTCCTTACTTGCCTTTTTTCACTTCCAGCTTCATATGTCACAGAAACTTGGAACACAAACAGATGGCTTGCAATAGCCAATCAGGCTTTCTCTTTCATTCATTTGGAAAACCAAGAAATCGTATTGGACATTGCAGACAGCTGCACTCTCATTCCTATTTCCTTTGGGAGCTATTTGAAAAGCCTACTTATTATTTGACAAGTCATTTTAATGTAAATAGACCATATTCTGATTTTAAATCCAACTAGCCTCAGGGGTGATAATGAGCAATCCATTAGAAGTGCTCATTATTGTCCAAAAAGGTTTTACCAGCTTAACTCCTTTTTTTTCTCTGAGTGTACACTGTGCACCACATACACCGTTCACTGTACAGTCTAGGCATAATTCTGTGCTGAGATGAAGTAACTCCCCTGCGTATGTGCGGGATTACATCATCCTGCCCTGGCCAATCAAGATGGCCAAAGACTATGAACCCTGGCAAAAGCGCTAGGGGGCCACAACTTTCCTAAGCGGTTCCCATCTTTACTGCCAAAATACAGTTACCTTGTGTCCATTCATGCATCTTTAATGTCCTTGCCACTCTTTTCCTCTCTTGAACCACTGCCTTCCATCTGTCACTTCTCATTCACCTTTCTCCCTATAGATTGGTCTTTCCCCAGGTCATGCACAATAAAGTTTTTTATAGATCCTGAACAAGCAATAAGCACATGATGCATGCCCATAATTGTAAAAGAATGCAGTGTTTTCCTCAATTGTTTTGTTTCAAATGCAGGTGTATTGTTTTCTATGGCGGCATGCAAACAGCTGCATAGAGATAAATAAACTTGCATTACACTCAGATTCATAAAAGTACGAAAGAAGAAACTGCATCCATGGTTATGCATATGGACCATATTTCATTTATGCTAATGTTTACATGTGTATAGCGCAAAAGTACTCTATTGGAGTACAACAGCCTGTATCCTAACCACCTGTGGTCCTAGCAACAGCAGAATTCTAGGAGGCAATATTTGCCTGCATCCTAGAAACAGAAGGATGCTGAACAGCAATAGCTGGCTGCTTCCTAGTCACAAAAGGATGCTAGGTGACAATAGCCATTTGTGCACATGCAAATGTTACACACACATTACATACATACAACATTTTGACGACTTAAAACACCGCCTGAAAGATCCGTTGTTTTACATTATAAACTCAGTACACCCAAGTGCTTGAGCCATAATAAAAGCTCTCACTAACTTATCTATCTATAAGCATTGTGGAAAAATACATTTTCAAAGATTACATCAGTGTGTTTTTCTATGAGAGCAGATCTTGGCTGCCTGCCAATCCTCTATTGTAAACAAGAAGCCAATGTTTCAAAGCTGTTAGAAGATGGTTAGAGGTGGCTTGTTTTAAAGACTGTTAATTGACTTGATTTTGAAATGTAAGAATTTGAAAAATGATTAACCACTTGCCGTCCATGGGCGTTCCTGAACGGCCAGACGGTAACCTTATAGGAGCAGGAGGGAGTCTTAAGATGTCCTGCAA